>NW_028258386.1:370252-740504 GCF_053883595.1 Heterocephalus glaber
CAGGCCGAGGGTTTAGCTCAGTGGCAGCATACCTGCCTCGCAAGCACAAGGTCCTGAGTTCGATCCCTTGTACCAGGAAAAACAAAAAGAAAAAAATTTTCTCCACTGTTTTCTTCTAGAAGTTTTATGATTTAGGTTTATGTCTGTACCCCATGTCAAGTTAGCTTCTGTGAACAGTGTGGATTAAAAATCAATGCTCATTTTCTCCTGCACAGCACTCAGTTCTTCCTGCACAAGTTGCTGAAAAGAACCCTGTTCCACCTTTGCCAACCACACACGCTCACCCCTCTTCCTCCTGTGCTCTGGGCTTTTGGCTCTGAGGTTTCCCTGCTTTCCAGGAGCTCCGATGTGCAACAAGAGGGGTGTGCTCGGTGCTGCCTGGTATTTCTTCATTTTTGTAGTGGACCTTTCCTAAAGGCCACAGGATCCAGAGTTGCTGGGACGGAGCAACTTGCCTTCCACCAGGTGGGCTGCACACCTCCGCACAGGGACCTGCTCAGTGCCACTTGTGCTGGCAGGGGCTTCCTGTTCTTTTCCACATGCAAGGGACCCCTGGTGTCCTGCTCCTTTTCATTGCCTTTGACGCCGAGCCCATTTGTGGGTGGCTGTCCCCTGTCCCACCTTGGTGACATGGGGAGCTGTTGCCCTGCTTCCTGGATGCCATGGGCACCAGACCACCCATTTTTCCCTGCATGTGGAGGACCTGGGAAGGGGTCTTAGAACCACTTGGCTCCCTGTGGGCACAGCAGCACCAGTGAGGCCCCGAGAGACCCATCTGTCTCCACCAGGAAGCCCCCAGCCTAGTCCCAGGGAGGGGCCTGGGAAAGTGTCAAGTCCTTGTGCACAGAGGAGGAGAACAGCAGGGTGGAAGGGAAGACCCAGGACTCCGCCCCTCACCCTCTCCCCTTTCCCCTTCTCCCCTGCATAGGGGCCGTGGATGAGGGACCCAGGACACCTTTGGGCATTGTCTGTGGGGTCCCCACCCCCCTGCAGCTCTCTGTGCACCCCAAGTGTGGGGCCAGTAGAGGCTCCACGCCCCCCAGGCTGGGGCCTGCTGAAAGGGGGCTGACACTGTCCTATGACCACGATGCACAGGGGACAGGGACCAGACCATGGGACACCAGGCCCAGCACCAGGCATGAGCACAGGAACAAGGCAGGCCACACCCAGTGCTCTGCTGGGCACAGGTATCATTCAGAAAGTGTTTCTGAATGGACAGAAGGTAAAAGCCAATCTCAAAACACCCAGATTCCAAGTCTCCCTCCCTCCCTCTCTCTCTCCTTTCCCCTCTCTTCCTGTCTCCTTTTGCCTGGAATCTGACCCCACCCATTCCTGTGAGGGAGGACATTGTCCTGTCCTACCGGCTCTTGAACTCAGCCCACGTTTCCTTGAGTAAAGAATCCCTGGCCCCATCACAACTGGCCACCCAGGAGTCCTGGGTTGGGGAACAGTTTCCAAGGACTCGCCCACAACAGCACCATGGGGTGCAGTGCTTCAGGCCTCAGCCAGGTGCTGAAGGCAGCTCATTTATTCCGGGGGACCCTGGGGATGGCAGGCCAGGGTGGCAGGCATCAGCTGGCATCATTTCTTCATGGCCCCTTTCTTCAAGGTGGCCAATTTCTTGCTGCCCCACCTGTCTCTGCTGAGATTCAGGTCCATTTCGGGCTCCTGCAACCTAAGCACCAAAGCGAAGAGAGGGGGGTTTGGGGAGCAGGGTGTGAGATGGGGGATGGGGGATGGGGGATGGGGGATGGGGGATGGGACCCTCCCTGGGTGGGGTCCGTTGGGTGTGGTTCCCACTGGGGGTTCTGGGGCACCTGAAACCTTTCTGCCTGTTGCAGTTTTGCTTTTCTGTCTTCCTGAGATGTGTAGTTTGCAGAGCATGTGACCATCTCCCTGAACCTCCACGTTAGGGGATGGTGCTGGCCCAGTGGCCTGGATCCCTCCGACTGCAGGGTTTTGCTCCAGCATCCACAAAGGGGCCAGCCTCCACCACCCAGAATACCTTGCAGCTCTAGGGGGAGCCTGGAACACGGAACACTATGGACACTGTGCCAATAGAACAGTGGATGCCAGGGACTGACCCATGCCTGGGGGAGGGCTGGCCCGAGGCCACAGCCCCAAAGTGGCCTCTGTGGACCCTGCCTGAGCCCTGCCTGTCCTGCCACCCCATGCCACAGTGGACATCTACTTCTCTCAGCCTGGGGAGAGCTATCCTTCTGCACCCTGACCCCCAGGGCCATCGAGAAGCTGCCTTCCAGGTCTCTGGATACTGCTGCCTTGGTAGTATAAGAATCCTCCAGGGTTAGGGTGGGGGCTTGGACCCTGCAGAGAGACAGAGGGAAGTGCTGAGTGTGAAAGGGAAACCTGGCTTGCTCAGTGCTGCCCAGCTGCATCCTGGGCGCTCAGGAGACAGGGCACAGGGCCTGCTGCTTGTTCAGGCCGTATGTGTCCTTGTCTGGTCACCTGCCCACCTGCTGGCCATGCTGTGCACAGGAAATGCACATGGGTCTTGGGAGATAGGAGTGGAGCGCGTGATGTCACCAAGCGTGGCCATGTGGGTTCGTTCTCAGGTTGGAGTCCTAGCCCTCACCAACCTAGCAGAAGACCTGAGATGAGTCCTCCAGATGTCCTTGGTGGAGACGAGGATCCCCTGGAGAGGAGTGGCCCCATCTTGTGTGACTGTGTCCTGTCACAGCGTGATGCCCAGGGCTGCCTGGACCCATGTGCTACCAGCCAAGGGATGACCAAGGCTGGGAGGTGGGAGATGCACAGCAGGGGCTGCCCATACCTCGTCCCAGCCTCTAGCTGCTGGCACCCAAGACAGAGCAGCTGCTGTTCAAGCCATGACACTGGGGTGCCTTGCCAGCTGTCCGTAGCTGGGTGCTCACTGGCCATGGGATGCAGGTCTCATGGACCCAAGAGACTAGCAGCTCATCTAATGGCTATGTTCCGGCAGGCAAGACCCTTCTGCCTGCCCCATGGGACCTAGCCACCATGTCAGGAGGAAGCCTAGGCCTTCAGGGAGGCTACTGAGCATGTGAACAAGCAGGCTCTGGGGGACACAGCCCCCCCACTCCTGCCTGCAGGCTATGACTGTACTGTTTCCAGGTTGATACAGGAGCCCCTAGAGCAGCATTTCCTGATAGAGACCTCTTTCTGCCCTGAGACCCACCGGCTATAGCCCAGAGGGTCCCCCAGAATCTGGGTGCTACTGGGTGAAGTTTTAGGGACCCACCCTTTCCCTCTTGAAAAGCCATCCCTTGCTGGAGTGTGCATCTCTCTGCTGTGTGATCTATTCTTCTCCGAAGTTACTGAGAGCTACTGTAAGATACCATCATGTCCTTTCAAGTCGGGGGACCAAGACTCATTCAGTAATAACCCAATCGTGAACACACGGTTGGCAACATCTCAGGACATGGAGTGAGAGGATGATGTTGCCCCGGTTTAACCAGGCCAAGTCCCATGATCCCATTTAGTCCTCCACACGTGGGGTCACCTATGTGGAGGACTCAGGCTCAGGGGGTCCTGCAGCCTGGCAGACCCCAACTCAACTCCCTGTGGCAATAGTGGCCAGGACGGAAAATCACAAGGCTGTGTGGGAATGGGGTACAGGACATAGTGCCATGGGGCCCATCAGGGCAGCCCAGGCCTACGCACAGAGAGCTTCCACATGTGTGGCAGTTTGCTGTGCCGTCTACACAGCGTGATGCATCACCCCACGTCCTGAGGCTGAGCAGAGGATTCAGGGTCAGCACAGGGCCACCTGGACAATGCAAGGGGCAGGCCCTGGCTCTCATCTCTGGACCCCTCACCCAGCCATTTCCCAGGGCACTGTCCTGCTGAGTGCCTAAAATCTGTGGTCTTCCCTAAAGCGGCCCCTGGCTCATCCTGGATGTGGTTCTTCTAGAGCTGAGATGACAGACTGTGTGCAGCCAGCCAGGAGGTGCTCAAGGCCAGGATGGGACCGTGCTGCACTTCCTCTGCAGGTGCCAACTGCTCCAAGAACCGAGAACCACAGCATCAGGGAGCAGTGGGTGGGAGGACGTGCAGCTGGGGCTCCATGATGTCCCCAGCAGAAACCAGCCCCGTGCATACCTTCTAGGGCCCTGTGTCCTCAAGACAGGCCTTGCTTCAAACTTGTGTCCCAAATAAACAGAGCCCTCTTGGGGGAGGCCACCACTCCTCTCTGGTCCCTCCCGCCCCTCTCCTGGAGCCCCAGGGGCTCCCCCTTCCCATCCTTACCTGAATTTGTAGTTGTCTGGCAGGAAGTAGCCCATTTTGCAATCCTGTCTTGCCTGCAAGATCTGTTTCAGCAGATTCTGCTTGCTGAGGCCGTACCCATTCAAAACACAGCCTCCCAAGAGCAGCTTCCCCCTAGCGAACATCTGCTGGCAGATGGACAGACAGCGAAATGAGAGGGCCAGTGTGGCTCAGGACCACGCAGGAGCACTGAGCCTCACCAGGATGGGGTACCAGGCCTCCCAGGCCCATGGAATGCAGGCTGGTGGTGGCTGGGGAAGAGGTGCTGTTGTCCCCATTACCCAGGAAGCATGGCTGAGGCTGGCTCAGGTCCCAGGGACAGAGGGCAGCACGACTGCCCAGGGTCCCCCCACTGGGCCAAGCTGCCCCAATGCCATGCTGCACAAATCCACCGGGACCATCCCTGCTCAAAGGGCTCTGCTTACCCGCCACACTGTCTGGGCTTCTGCTTCTAACCCACCAGGCAGGACTCAGCCCATCCCACAGCCAGGGCCCTAATGCAGGGCTCACAGTACCCTGCCTTCTGTATGTCGGTCCCCATCCTGGAGACCTTGCACAAAGATTTCTGAGCAAGGGTGTTCACCATAGCATTGTGTGTCATGGAAGAAGGAAACAGGAAAGAGAAGAGAGGAAAGGACGAAAAAAGAAAAATAGGGCAGGAAAGGAAGAAAAGAAAACATTAAATCTTCAACTAAAGCAGCATGGATAGAGATAAAATGACAGACTCCTATCTGGAATTAAAGTCAGTTGTCACACACCATTAGGACATGGGGAATGCCCGTGCTGTTTTTATTAAAAAGGCAGGACCTGAAGTGTGTCATAGAAAGACTGCAAGGCTGGAAAGCACAATGCCAGCATGGTGTGGACCTGCCAGGGCCCAGAACATAACTGCTGGATGTGTGCACGACTCTGGGTGACTAGGGACATCGTGACTTTCCAAGTTCAGCATGAAGGGATTTAGAAACAGATGCAGAGACTTGGGCTCCCTCTGGAGTCCTAGGAGGGGCTGTATGGGGAGCTGGGGGACCTGGGCAGAACTGGCCTTGCCCCTCCCACCCATGGTCCCCACCCCCAGCTCACCAGGACCATCCCCAGCGCCACAGTGAACTTGGTCACCAGCAGGGGTGGGTGGCGCTGCAGGGGGCTGTCCAGGTCATACTGCAGCAGGCGGTATGGGTCGTGCTGGCACTGGCGAGAGAGGCAGGGCTGGTGACACCACGCTACCAGATGCACCCTGGTACCCCCTCTGAGCCCTCATTTGAAAGAGGCCACCATGAGATGACTGCCAGAGTCACCACGAGCTGGGCCTGGGGCTCCGAGACGAGACACTCCTGTCCCACAACGTGAAGGTGCCCATCCTATGCATGTCCCCAGGCCTACCCTACCCCTGAACCCTCCAGGCCTTGCCCTAACTGCCCAGCCCCACCCTGCCCTGTCCTAAAGGCCCTACCCTGCTCTCTGGGGACTGTCATCAAATGAGCTGAGTGATGACTCAGCTCCCACTGGGTCGGGATCCTATCTGTCTACATGGTCAGCCACAGCACAGGTTCTTGAGAAACACTCACTCAACTAAGCAGAGGTCCTGGCTGAGCCCCCAGTCTGAAGGTGGGTATGAACCCCACCCAAGGGCACACACTCAGAACCCTGCAGCAGGGCAAAGGGAGGATTGGTCTCAAGAGGTGAAAAGGAAGGGACCGTTTCCCTGTGGACACCTGCTCACAAGCCTAGGTGGAGCCTCTGCTCCACTCAGGGTGGGTCTGGGCCAGCCTTCAACCTGCACTAACACTGGGGATGATGAGGCTGGGTCAGGAGTGACTCTGCAGAGGTGAGGAGGTAGAAGGGGAGGGGATCCATGTGCCCCAACTATGCAGCCTAAGACCCCTCCACTTTGCCTGCAGTGACTGGCTCCTCCAGTGGCCCTGCTCCCCATCCACCTGCACACAGGCTGCTGCCCTGCCACGGACATGCACCTCCCCGCAACCCTGGGCATGTGGCAGCACATGTTGAGCTGCAGCATGTATCATATCCTGCCAGCAATGGTCTCCAAACATTTTCTGAGCTCTGAACATGATCTCTGCTCTCAATGGCCAAGCACACAAAAAGCCCAAACTGTGCGTGCACTCTGGATGAGCAGAAGGAAGCTCCTGGTTTTGTCCTGAGGGCCAGATGTGGTGACATTCATCCCAGCACAGGAGGAGGAGTTGGGAGAAGACAGGGGAGGTGTTATAGACAGCAGGAGGGTAAGCAAAGGTCCTGGGAACCCAGGGACCCAAGAGTGGCGCCCCCTTGACTATGTAGCACCTTGGGCCCCACCTGCCCTGGCCCTCACCCACCTGGATGCAGAGTGAGCCGTGGCCCTGCTGCCCGTGCCTGTAGAGCATGTCCAGCAGCCACTGCAGCTGTGTGGTACCCATTGGGGTCTGGCTTGAGAAGATCCCGAACACCAGCACCTGGCTGGGGTTGCGGGGTGTCGACAGGAAGTACTCCAACTCCAGATCGGACACCAGTGGCACCTTCACCACGCACCTGCAGCCCGGGCACAGGTCCTCCCTGCGCAGCAGTTTGCGCAGCACCAGCGGACATTCAGAGGGTGCAGCCACCCACTGCAGGGGGCTGTGTGCCTCAGGGGTCTTCCCCCTGTGAGAAAAATGCAGTTGAGTGGGCACCAGCCATGGGGGTGGGTCCTGACCTCCCCAGCCTCAGTTTCCCTGGATGCAAAGGGGTAACATGCTACCCACTCACCCACCCCCTTGGATCCTCCTTTCTCCCTCCACTCACCCATGCCCAGCCCCCCACCCTCAGGCAGAGACAGACTCCACTGCCCACCACCCTGACCTTCCTGCCACCCCACTCCTAGGTGCTTCCTCAGGGGTCTGGGGCTGGCTCCCTCACCTGTCCTTAGGCTGCTTTTTATTGGTGCTGGGACTCTACTGCAAGCCTTAGACACGGGAATGCTTGAGAAAGACAGTGCTGGATTGGTTGAGAGAACACTGGTGTTTGAGCTTCCTCCCTCTAGCCCTGGGCATCCATGGGATGACAGCCCCATCAGGCCCGTGGATCCTTGCCTCAAGGAATGGCAGTGTGACTGACCTGTCTGGGGTCCCCAAGGGGTCAGCTTGGGGCTTAGCTTCCTTCTACCCACCTTTGAACCTTCTCAGGATGCAGCAGCCCCAGGAAACTGTTGTTGGAAGCACATAAAACACAGATCCTAGACATAGCCTCTTTGTGCCCAGGAAAACAGCCCGGCAACAACCAGATAAAAACTCTGGCCAGGAAGGGGCTGAGGATGGCGCCAAGGCTCTGCAAGGCTCCTGTGTGCTGACGGTTCTAAATACCAGGTGTGGACACTGAGCTTCTGCTCTGGCCGGTCCAAAGCACTGCACACGAACCCCTGCAGCCAGGCTGCAGGCATAGGCAGTTTCCCCTGTGTTAGCTCTAGGCAATCTCTTGTCAGATAACTAATTCTCCACTAAATCAACTGCCAGAGACTCCAGTCACTACACACAACATAGAACAGTCTTTAAAGATAGTCTTTACAAGATAGGCATGGTGAACATGTCTATAATCCCAGCACTCTGAGGCTGAGACAGGAAGATCTCAAGTTCAAGGCTGGTCTGGACTATAGAGCAAGACTCTGTCCCCAAAAGAAAAAAAAACTAAAAATTAAACTTTGTAAAATTGCCTGGAAAAGTCATTAAACAACTATAAACTACACTAAGCAGAACAAGCCCTAAAGAAAGAGAATCTGACTTCCAGAGTTACTATAATATTCTAAATGTTCAGTTTTGAAGAAGAAATTATGAGGCATGCAAAGAAACAAGAAAGTCTGACCCGTTCATGGGAAATGAGATTAACAGGAGCTGCCCCTGAAGAAAACTGGGTACTGAACTCACTGGAAAGACTTCTCAGATGTGCTCCAAGAAAATCAAGGAAAAAAAAGGAAAGGAAACTAGGAGGAAAAAAGGCTCCAAACAAAAGTCAAATGTCCCCTGGTGGCAAAATCTTCTCCATAGGAGAAGGCATTGGGTTTTTTTTTCAACATGACACCAAAGTACAATCCAGAAAAGGGAAAAAATTATAAACTGATCTTCGTGGAAATAAACAGTGTCCTGAAAATACACTGCTCAGAGGATGAGAAGTTAAGGCAGGGCCCGGGAGAAGATGTTTCAAGTCACAAGTCTGACAGAGGGCTTACATCCAGGATAACATGTGGAAACACGACGAGGAAATGACCCAATTAGAAAATACACACAAGGCCTGGTGGAGACATCACCAGAAAAAACAAAAACAAAAAACAAAAAACAACAGCATGAAAATGGTAAATAAGGCCATAAAAAGACTCCAAATACCACCTAGGTGGTAACCAAAAGCTGAAACAACTGGAGTGTTCAGACGTGTGGCAGGAATGAGTGACGGCACAGCCGCTTGAGGAGCTGTGATGCAGGCCTTAACCATATGACCCGGCAATGTGGCACTTAAGTACTGGGCTTAGTGAAGTGACCACCTATGTTAAGATGGAAACCTGCTCGACAATATTGATAGTAGCTTTCTTTATAATCATCAAAAACTGGCACTCGCGATCGCGCCCCGCCCCCTGCCTCCGTGTGGGCGGGGCGGCAGCTCCAGACCTTGAGCGCCCGAGCCGCCGCCGCGTCATGATTCTGGGCGGGCGCGCCGGGGGATCTTGCGGCGCGCGGCCCCTCCACTCCGGCCCGGCCGAGATGAACGCTTCAGCAGAAGCCGAGTTCAACATCCTCCTGGCCACCGACTCCTACAAGGTTACTCACTATAAACAATATCCACCCAACACAAGCAAAGTTTATTCCTACTTTGAATGCCGTGAAAAGAAGACTGAAAACTCCAAAAGTGAGGTTGTGACCAAAGAGAAAATCCAGGAAGCCAAAGAGGTGTACAAAGAACATTTCCAGGATGATGTCTTTAATGAAAAGGGATAGAACTACATTCTTGAGAAATATGATGGGCATCTCCCTATAGAAGTAAAGGCCGATCCGGAGGGCTCTGTCATTCCCAGAGGAAATGTTCTCTTCACAGTAGGAAACACTGATCCAGAGAGCTACTGGCTTACAAATTGGATTGAGCCATCTTTTTAAAAGGGGAGTGAGAGTGAGGGCAGGGAATTTAGCTCAGTGGTTTCACCACCTGCTGCGCAAGCGCAAGGACCCAAGTTTGATCCCCGGTACCGGAAAAAAAAAAAAAAAAGATGAGAAAAGGGGAGTGATTTTGTTAAGAGTATAATTTAAACTGATTTTGTTGGACTATGGAAGGAAATGTGATGTGCAGGATCACTGTGTCTGATAGTTATTTCTCTCCTTCCCTGGCATTTTTCGAGGGACTATTCTTGTTCAATCCTGGTAACCAATCACAGTGGCTGCAAATTCTGAAGAGCAGAAGAAAATTTTGGCCAAATATTTGTTACAAACTTCTGATAACTTAGATGGTCTGGAATACAAGTTACATGATTTTGGCTACAGAGGAGTCTCTTCCCAAGAGACTGTTGGCATAGGGGCATCTGCTCATTTGGTTAACTTCAAAGGAACAGATACAGTAGTGGGAATTGCTCTAATTAGAAAATACTATGGCACAAAAGATCCTGTTCCAGACTATTCTGTTCCAGCAGCAGAACATAGTACAATAACAGCTTGGGGGAAAGAACATGAAAAAGATGCTTCTGAACATATAGTAACACAGTTTTCATCAGTGCCTGTATCTGTGGTCAGGGATAGCTATGACATTTATAATGCGTGTGAGAAAATATGGGGTGAAGATCTAAGACATTTAATATTGTCAAGAAGTACTGAGGCACCACTAATAATCAGACCTGATTCTGGAAATCCTCTTGATACTGTATTAAAGGTTTTAGATATTTTAGGTAAGAAATTTCCTGTTACTGAGAACTCAAAAGGCTACAAGTTGCTGCCACCTTATCTTAGAGTTATTCAAGGGGATGGAGTAGATATTAATACCCTACAAGAGATTGTAGAAGGCATGAAACAAAAAAAGTGGAGCATTGAAAATGTTGCCTTTAGTTCTGGTGGAGCTTTGCTGCAGAAGTTAACCAGAGATCTCCTGAATTGTTCCTTCAAGTGTAGCTATGTTGTCACCAATGGCCTTGGGATTAATGTCTTCAAGGACCCAGTTGCTGATCCCAACAAAAGGTCCAAAAAGGGCCGGTTATCATTACATAGGACACCAGCAGGGAATTTTGTTACACTTGAGGAAGGAAAAGGAGACCTTGAGGAATATGGTCAGGATCTTCTCCCTACTGTCTTCAGGAATGGAAAGGTGACCGAAAGCTATTCATTTGATGAAGTAAGAAAGAATGCACAGCTGAATATAGAACTGGAAGCAGTGCCTCATTAGGGTTTGCCCTATGAGTGGGTGCATGTGCGCATGTGCACCCGAGTGAGAGTATGTAGTACATAATGTTTATTGTACAGCTGTGTGGGCTTTCTTTGTTTTATGATACATTACAGCTAAATTATTTGCTGGCTTATGGACATAACTGCCCTTTTTTTGGTTTGTTTCCAGTGTTTAGGTGATCTCAAATTAGGCAACACATAACCATTGTGAAAGATTAATGTTAAAGTAAGCTTTTTAGGGCCCTTTGCCAATAGATAGTAACTCAATCTGGTATTGATCTTTTCACAAGTAACAGAACCAAGAAAATTTTATATATAACTAAAGACCACATAAAAGATTTTCATAAAATTATCATGATTGCTTTATGTTTATATTTAACTTGTATTTTTGTACAAACAAGATTGTGTAAGATATATTTAAAATTTCAGTGATTTAACAGTCTTTCCAATTTTTCATGATTTTTATGAGCACAGACTTTCAAGAAAATACTTGAAAATAAATTACATTGCCTTTTGTCCATTAATCAGCAAATAAAACGTGGCCTTAACAAACAAACAAAAAAATCACCAAAAAATGAGAAGAATGCAAATGTTGTATAGTGGTTGAATGGATAAAGGAAATCCTGCCTGTTCACATGTGCAACATGCAGAAGAGACAACATTAGAAGGATGAGACTTAGGGGCTGGGGATTTAGCTCAATGGTTCCGGTGCCTGCCTTGAAAATGCAAGGTCCTGAGTTCAATCCCTGGTACCAAAAAGAAGAAGGATGAGATTTGCTGACCAGGCTGGCCTACACCTGGTGCCTGGGAACCGGGCACTTGAGTCAGAACCTGCTCTGTACCTAGACTGTGCCTGCAACGTGCTGTGTGCCACACCCTGCCTTCCTTCTAGTCATCTAGAATCTCAGTGGCTATCAGGCAGACAGTGTGTAGGTGACTGGCCTCTGCTGATCACCCTGGGGCGAGTGTTTAGGAGGCTCCTGGACAGAGTACGTGCAGGTACTGCAACGTCCACACTGGAGAAAGCCACATGGCTGGTGCCCCTCACCCGTGGTTTTCTTGAGTTGAGCTGTGTTTTCCCCTTGCTGATCCTGCACATCGCATGTCCTTGAATGTCATAAACCTCATCCATGAGAATGGCATGCTGAGTCTCATGGGTCCTAGTGAATTTCTGGATGGGAGGGTGCTGCTGGGGTCCCCCAAACATAATTCTACTCAGCAATGAATGGAAGAGGATGGCTGGGGTGTGCACATGGGGATGGGTCTGCATGCATTGTGCTGAGTGAAGAAGCATATTCAAAAGGCTCCATATAGTTCCACTGATAGTACATCATGGAAAATGCAAAACTATAGCTACAGAGAGCAGAAAAGCACTTGCCAGGGACTGCAATGAAGGCTATGGCATGGCTATGGAAGAGAATTTCTTTCTTGGGCAGGGAGGAAGAGTGTGATCTTTGCCATGCTGTTGGGGACACCTCTTTATTCACCTGTCTAAACTCAGACTTATACATCAAAAAGTAAATTTCACTACAAGTAAATTAAAAATAAATTTAAATTGAGGTAAAACCAATTAGTTTTCTATATTCAGCAACAAAATCAAAAATAAAAATAAAAACACAATTTATAATAGCACCAAAACTATTAAGTGCTCTAGAAAAAAAAACCTCTAACGAAAGACATACCAGATCTCTATGCTGAAAACTACAGAATACTGACATTGAGTTACATCTTCAGCCCTTTTTAATTTTAAGTTTTGACTCAGGGCCTCTGCAAATCACTAAATTATCCAGGCTGGGCTTCAACTTGCAATCTTTCTACCTTAGTCTCCTCAAGTACTAGGATTTCAAATATGCACCACTGTGCCTGTACCTAATATATTATTCAACTTACTGGCTAAAAAGACTTTGAAACAAGGGTATTTTGAGATGCGAGAGTGGTGAACAGCACCTGTCCAACCTTTGGTGTCCAGATGCTAGAATATAGCAATGTGAGGTGGAGAAGAAGGAAGGAAGTGGGTTGCCAGGACCCAGCAAGGATCTAAAGCAAGAATTGAAGTCCATGGGGAGAGTGAAGAGAATGACTTGGATGCAGAAGGAGGAGGGAGCAAGTGGCACTTTCTTCCTGAGCCCTGACTCACTGTGTGGGAAGGGCGGCTCAAACCTACACATGCATGATGACCACTGGTGAACTCAGAGGCCTCCATGGAGAAATGCACCAGTGGAACAGAGCAGTGGATACAGCAGTCTGCAGTGGCTGGTGAGTTATTTGGGCTCAGATGTACCCCAAGAGAGGGCAATTGGCTGGTAGCCATCTTGGAGAGGGGCCAATTGAGCTCAGAACTAAGAGCAGCTGCAGGCTGGCCCCACCAGGGTGAGGCAGTGTAAGACCGTGGGTCTTACCAAACGCTCTGAGGAGCTGACTACAGCAAAGATCACCTGGGAGGGAACACACTGGACAAGTTGGAAAGTAAAACAGACCTTTATTAGTCTGGCCAGACAGCACTCCCAAAGCAAAGTAGCTTAGAGAGTCCACTGGCTCAGAGTCCGAGGCTGTTTTTATAGGGGGTCGCAGGGGAAGTTGGCAAGCAGAAATACAAAAGCAGAGGAGAGAGATAAAACAGACCTTTTACAGATTGTCCTTAAGATAACATATTCAGATATGGATTTGGGCAAGCATGACGGAACACTGCGCACACAACAGACCTTCCTGGCACAACAACAAGCACATCCCTGGAACTCGATGTCTACCTGGTGATCCATAACAGAAGCAGACAAGTTGGGGCCCTATTACAAAATGGAGTAACTGTTGTTTAGTCTTACAGCAGAACAAAGTTCAAGTCAGCAGAAGGTTAAGGAACCAAGTTCAAGCCAGTAGGGAGCCAAGTTCAAGCTGGCAGGAGGCACACGGAGTGTTGCAGGCTCAGCAAATCAGGTTCCACCCTCACAGCCAGAAAACAGCCTGAGCTTTAGTACTAAAGGTGCAGACTTGCTGGGATTATCCACTATCCCACTGTAAATCTACAGCTGGCTTACTGGGGTTTATCAACACAGATTTGGACTCTGTGTGCCCACTTTGTCTACCAGTGACAGCAGAAATGCTTGAAAAAACCTTGAAGTGGACTTTTCCCCCCTTTGTCTTGTTTTTATTTTGTTTTGCTTTTCCTTGATTGTCCTTGTTTTTATTTTATTTATTTATTTATTTTTTGGTACTGGGGATCAAACTCAGGACCTTGTGCTTTTGAGGCAATCAGTGGAACCACTAAGCTAAATCCCCAGCCCTGTCCTTGTTTTTATATAAGTGTGAACATTGTTTCTAGTTTTTTGTTGCTGTTGTGTTGTTCCTATTTTTATTTCTTCCTTCTCCCTTTCCCTCCTGTCTTCTTCACCAGTTCCCCAAAGTTTGTGTAATCTTCCTTTGTCCTCCAGCCTTGTTTCTAATCTCTTCCTCTTTTTCTATTTCTCTATTTTCCCCCCTAACCCCCTTTGAATTTTCTCCCGAGGGTAAAATTGCCATACTGAGGACATATTTACTGTATGCAATTTTCTGATTTGTTTTAGATTTTGTTATATAACCACAAATCTAGTCCATACAGTTAAAAGTGGCAAATCAATAGTTACCACAGTTTGTCATTTTCTAGGCTATGCTTGATGCTATTGTTATTGCTGATTGAACTATAGCCAAAGTGACATAATTGTTCTAATCGGTTGTTCTTCCTGGTATACCAATACTGAGATTGTCTAAGGGTCATAAACAATACTGTAGCCCAGTGCCAAAGAACCAGGGGCAGGACCAAATAGGCAGTAACTTCTCATCCCCAACAAATTGAAGAAGTAGGATCTTGCAACAGACTCAAAACCCAAAATCCAGGTACACCTGGAAGACATCTTTGAGAAGTAGTCATTTCCTAAGGGTTCTAAATACTAGTGATAAAGCTACTTGCCATAAGCAATTTACAAGCATCAACCCAGGAATTAAACTAAAAAAATAGAAAATGAGAAGTAAGATGCAATCCAAGCCTTCCAGCTCACCAAAGGCAAATGCAGTAAGCAATGAAGTGCAACAATTTTAACCCCACCCACCTGAATTCTCTGAAGTGGTAACAATGGAAATAACAAAGCAGATGAATGAGGGTCTAGCAAAAAATCAAATCAGAAATAGTTTCTCAGATAACTACAGAGATGATGACCATAATGAAAGACATGATTAGTAACTCTTTACAGCAGATACAGATTTTTTTTAAAGTGAAAACTACAAAATACTATAGTGAGGTTAAAGAAGATCTAAATAAATGACAAGATACCCCATGTTCTTAGGTTAACCTATTCCAATGATGTTAACAAGCCATATGAAATCCCAGGACATTTTTTTTTCTGATGCCAGGGACTGAACTCAGGACCTTATGCTTGCGAGGCAGCCACATTGCCACTGAGCTAAATCCCAGACCCTAGTCCCAGGACATTTTTTTAATGTTTACAGGCTGATTCTGAAAATTACATGGAAAATTAAAAGGCTAATAACAAAACAATTTTAAATTCTCAAAATTGGGATACTCTGCTGTATATCGTAAAGTAATCATTAAGACAATTTGATTGGACCAAAGCGAACAAAATAGGCAGTCCAGAAAATGACCTTTGATTTATACATAGATAGCCCCTTAGTTTATAAGAGCTGAAGGATAATTGTAAACTTTAATGATAGATCAATTAGATACATATAGGAAAAATTAAAACTGGGCCCCTACTTCATCTCATATGCAAAGATAATTTCTAGATGGAGGATGGCAATAAATGTGAAAATTAGTACTGAGGCTAGTAGAAAGTGACATTAGAGAATGTCATTGTGCTGTTTGACTAGGGGAAGTCCATAAACAGGACTTTAAAAAATCTCAATTATACAGAAAAAGATTTCAACTTGGACATTGGCATTTAGCAACTTCTGTTCATCAGTAGACACCATCACCAGAGTAAAATTGAAAGGACTATTTTTCAACATGTATAAGTGATGAAAACATTATGTCCACAAAGTATACAGAACTGCTACAAATAAATGAAGAAAAGATAAGGAACCCAATAGAAAAAAAATGGACCAGAGAATTGAAGAGGCACTTTACAAAAGAGAATGTCCCAAATGGCCAATGGACAAGCCAGAAAGTGTTCAGCCACTGCAATCATCAGGAAAATGCAAATGAAACCACATTTGATCATTAAGAAAACAATTCACCCTACCAAATGGTGGTCATTGGATGGTTAATCCAGGTGAGGATGTGGAGTGATGCTGGAGGGGCAGAGCTGACACCCCGTGGTGTCTGTACAAGAGGCTGGACATGGTCTGTGATGGCCACATGACACCCTACATGCTCAAAGGTCAGGAAGGGCCATGCAGGGCTGCCATCGCCCACACCAGAAACAGCCTATAGCCATGGGTTCAGAACACAGTGTGACTCCTGGTGCAGTGACACCACAGCTACGGAAGGAACACAGTGTGCAGCAGAGATGACATGGTCACCATGCTGAGCGGGGCTGCTGCATGCCAAGGGGACACAGCCAACAGATCCACTGAAAACCCCCAGCACTGTGGGCTAGAAACGTCCGTCTGGGGAGGAGGGGGAGGTGGAGAGAGTGAGGGGTGGAAGAGGGGGCTCCCAAGGGACTGGTGACACCCTGATTTGACTCAGTGGTTCTGTGTTCGCTCTGTGATGTTCAGAGAGCTGTGACCTAGAATTTGTTCATTTTTCTGTGTGCATTTTGTTTGTAAAAAGTTAAAGTATAAGAATATATTTTTAAGCTTTTTAAATTAAAAAACAATCAGCTGAGGTCACTTCTATTAAGTTATGGAACAGTTGGACATGGTGGCACAAGCCTGTCATCCCAGCACTTGGGAGGCTGAGGCGGGAGGGTTGCCTTGAGTTTTAGGCCTGGGCTACATAGTTGAGTGCAAAGCCAGTCTGGACTGCACAGGGAGACCCTGTCTCAAAAAGCCAAAACAAGGGGCCGGGGATTTAGCTCAGTGGTTCCGGTGCCTGCCTCGAAAGCGCAAGGTCCTGAGTTCCATCCCCGGTACCCCCCCCCAAAAGAAAAGAAAAAAACCTAAATAAATAAATAAAATATACAGTTTAAAAAAAAAAAAGCCAAAACAAAACATGTTATGGAATGGCTTCCCGTGGCACTGCATGACTGGTCACCACCCTGGGCTCCTTCCTTGTGCTGCACCCTCCTCACTGGTCTCACATACATGCCCGGTTGCTACCTTTGCACCCCTGTGTCCTCTTGCACCAATCTGTGGCCACCTGCTTTGCACCCTCCTGCCCTGGATGTAAAGTCTCCCTGAGGCCTTTGCTAGCTGTGGCCCACACAGTTCCCTGCCTGTCCTCTGTCCTGGGGGTCAGCCAGCATTTCCCAGAGAGGAGGGCCCTGGAGGCCATGTGCCTTTGTCCCCATTGCTGGACAGTGGCCATTGCCACTGCCCTGGGAAGCAGATGTGGGGGTGCAAATGATGGCTGTGGCTATGTTCCCATAAAGTTTATAGACAGACTCTGACAATTGAATTGCCTATCATTTCTTTTCTTTTTTTTTTTTTGTTTTCTTAGACAGGGTCTCACCTTGTGGCCCAGGCTGGCCTCACACTGGTGGCGCTCCTCCTGCCTCAGCCTCCTGAGTGCTGGAATTACATGCATGCACCACCACGTCTGGTGTAAATTTCCTATCATCTCATGTGTCATAAAATATTCTTTTGACCCTCCCCCAAGTGCTTACAAATGTTAAAACCATTCTTGGCTTGTCCGTAAAAGGAGAGGCAGTGAAGCTTGACCGCCAGGCCCTGTGCTGACACATGACTCTGATGTTTTCTTCCCACCCCTGATCATGGTCTAAAATCATTCCCTTTGTTCATATGTTCATCCCCTATTTCCCCACCCCAGGACTCAAGCCGTCTGTCCCTGTCCTGTCCATGCCGCTGCCCACCATAGAGCCTGCACTGTGGAGGAAGTGAAGGATGAGGCCAACCTAGAGGTGGCTGTGGCTTTGGCATGGACTCTGAGCGTCTTCTTCTGGATGGGGCTGGTGGGCACAGACACAGCCTGCTCAGGGACAGAGTCCTCCATCACAGAGCCCGGTTGGCCCGACTGGAAGTGGGGAAGGGGTTCCCTGGGGTGCAAGCTCAGCTTTGGGGTGCGCTCAGCTGTGGTGCCAGGTCTCAGCCTGGCCTGGGCAAATTCAGCCTCCTCCCGCACAGTGGGATACTCTATAGTGAAGAGACCTGGAACAGAAGACTCTGTTGTCCCATCCTGTAGCCGCAGGGCCCTCCTGCCCTCACCAGCCCTGCTGGGTGGCTCTGTGACCACTGGACTAACACAGGACGCTGCTCACGAAACACACTCACCCAGACCCGGCCTCAACTCCCTCCCTGTGGACGCTCTGTGTCCTCTCTGCTTGCTGTCTGACCCTGGAGCTAGAAGTACTGGCTCCACCGGAAGTCCTAGCTCTTCCCAAAAATATTGGTTCCTGTCCCTGCAGTGCAATGCCATCCTCTTTTTCTGCCGTGCTGTGCTGGGTTGATTTCTGTCTTCCCTGACTCCCTCTCAGACCAGACAGTTCCTGAGGCAGTGGCCCTCTCATTCCTGCAGAGCGAGGCTCTGGGCAGGCAGAGGCAGCCCAGGGCAGGGCTCTGGCAGGAAGGAAATGGGTCCTGTGTTGGGTATCAAGGTTTGTAACCATAGAGGTGCAGGGAGCCATGGGCCAGAGGAGTTGTGACCCCTTCTGCTATGGAAGGCTAGGGTGGCTCCCAGCAGAGAAGACAGGGAAAGGACAAGCTCCCTGGAAAGGCCAGGGGGCACCAAAGCTCTGTAAGCCCAGCCAGGGGAGAAGGGGTAGAGATCCCCCTGTTGCCTTCCCATCAGCTGTGAGAACTGGGAGCCCCAACAGATGTGCAAGGGTCCTGAGACTGCCTTTCTCTGAGGGAGAAAGAAACGGGGTTGCACATGGACACTGGACCACATGGGAGATGACATTGAGAGGTGACAGAGATATGGGAGAGGGGCACAGAGGGACACGAAAAGGTAGCCACATGGAGACAGAGACACAAGAGAGCTCAGAAACAGAAGTTGACCAGGTTCACCCCTCAGTCCCTCAGAGCGGGGCCCAAGACCCCATCCATGGTGGGGATGCCTGGGTGCCCAGGCGCAGATGGGCAGGAAGACCTGGGACACTGTGGCTATCACTGAGTCTCTGGCCCTTGGGCCTCACCTGCTGCCAGCAGCACGGAGTTCATGAACTGAGACGCTGTCTTCTGGAACCGCTTCTTGATCTCAGCCAGGGTGCGGCTCATCTTGGACACCTTGTCATCAGTGCTGATTCTGTGGGCCACCTGGGGGCAAGATGGGAGGTGAGGGGTTGGCACTTGCTGGGCAGGATGTGTGCTGTCCCCTTCCCTGAATGCCCTCCAAGCACCCAAGCGTCAGAGTAGTCTCCCCACTGGACTGCAGGCTCCAGAGGAGGCTGAGTCCTGCATGGTCTCTGTTCATGCAGAAAGTGCTCCATAAATGCTGTCCCAGACAGGTGTGGTGGCACGCCTGTAATCTTAGCACTCAAGAGGCTGAGGCAAGAGGATCACCTCAAGTTCGAGGCCAGGCTGGGATACATAGCAAGACTCTGACTCAGAAATAAACCAAAAAATTTTAAAATAATTTTCCAGTCCTGAAACCCCTGGGAGTGTGTCCTGCCAGCCTCCCTCATGCGGTATTGGAGGGTACACAGGACACATCTTCCCCAACGCTGACGCAGCCCGAGCCTCCTCAAGGGTGGTTGGTGCTTTTAGCAGTCCCACGTGATGCAGAGTATGGGTGGGATTCAGGCCTCAGTGGAGAGGCTGGGTGGGCAGAGGACAGATTTTCTGGGAAGGCCAATGTTGGCCACATGACCTTCCTCCCCTGCAGAGGCTTCATAAAGGACACCGAGCTAACAGGAAAGCCCGTTGCCTTTGATGGCTGGCTCCAGCCACTGCTCCTGGCTAACTTCATTTATTTATTTGTAATTTATACCCAGCCTGCTTCTGAAAAGGATTTGAGTGGCTCTGGGCTAATAAAGCATTGACATTGAGGCACTGCTGTGATGGACGACCTCAGTGAGGAGCCAGGGCCCCCAGCTGTAAAAGCTGGGCAGCCACTCTGCCTGTCACTATGATGGGTGGCTTTTCCAGGAAGACAGCACTCGGGAAACCATTTCACACGCTTCCTAGTGATGGAGACTCTGCAGGAGGAAGCGACTGCTCTGCCCCGGCTGTCATAGGTGTCCAGAGATTTTGTGGAACTAGCCCCAAAGCAGCACACACACGACAGGCTTGAAAAGATTATAAAAGCACCAGAATTAGAGTGTGTTAAAGTGGCTTTCCACATGTTTACACATAAAGGGAAACCGAGGTCCGGCCAGGGAAGAGCCTGGCCTAGGCCCCCTCTTCCTGGGGTGGGGTGGTGACAACTCTCAGGGTTCCAAGATCTAAAATGCACCAATCGTTGGAGCCTCAGGATTTCATGTATAAATATCCCAGGACCCTGATTCGGGCAGTCAGGGTCAGCATCCGGCAGTGCTGTTGCTACAAGACACTGTAACATGGAGTCATTTTTCCTGGTCCTCCAGGTGGAAGTCCTGGTCTGTGGGACAGCATAGACCCTGTGTCTCATGCAGAGGCTGCTTTGACCCATGCTGCCCCCTTCCTTAACGTGGTGCCCTTCCTAACGTGGTGCTATTCGCCAAGGCGGTGTTAACATACTGGTCTGCTCATCCCTGTGTTAAACCCCAAGGCAGTTATGCTTTCTGAGTTATTGTGTCATTTTAACAACATCTCAGCCTCCTCCTGCCCCCGGGCCTTCACGAACCTACTGTGGTAGACACCCACGCTGGACGCCAGCACAGTAGCATAGGAGTATAACATGAGCTGCTTGTAAACATTTAGCAGCCACATGAGAAATGTTTTGGAAAGGTGGAATTACTTCTGATTCTATGTTTATTTAGCCCAGGGTATAAAAATATGACCATTTCAGCATGAAATAAAAATAGGCCATGATGAGGACGTTCCATGCCCTTCTGTCCCTGAGCCTTTGAGAGGCTGCATCTTCTCGGAGTCCGACTCTGCTTGGGTCTGGACCTCACACTGTCCCCAGCTCAGCAGCCCTGTAGGTGACAGCACAGCTCAGGACTTGGGTTCTAGCTGGCTGAAGCCACACTAAGGAGAGGTGCACCAGGCTTGAGGCAGAGGGGCTTCCCTGGCTAGGAGAGTATGCGTGGCAGAGACTTTGGGTGACTTTTCGCTGTTCAGGGGTCTCTAATGCACACATTCTGGTCCTCAGCTGCATTCTACACTTCAGAGCCCCCAGCCAGAGACTGCTGGAGAGCAGAGCCTGACTGCAATTTGATGAGAATGGAGTTTCCTGAAGTTAACCACCTGTTTGGTTTTTGGTTTTTAGTTTTGGGGTTTTTTTTTTTGTATCGGAGATCGAACTCGGGACCTTGCGCTTGTGAGGCAGGGGGTGGAAACACTGAGCTAAATCCCTGGCCCCAACTGCCTCTGAACAGGAAAAAAAAGCTCATGTTTTCTTTCTACCTGTTAATGGTTTTCAGGCAGTGCAGAAGCGTGACCTCACATAGTGTGTCCTTGACAGTGACCTTTATAACAAGAAGATGGAGCCAGGGGGTGGGATGAATGCAGCTACCTGCTCTCTCTGTCTCTCCCCTTTCTTCCTGGTCCTGGGGGTGGAACCTAGGGCTCCATACACACCCACCAAGTGCTTACCCCTACACCTGGCTCCAGCCCACGGTTATCATTCCCTTTGTAGAAGCAGTGTTGGTTGAACCCTCAGCATCGCATGTCCTGGTGTCCTGGGAGATCCCTTCTGGAACGCGTTCTCTCCTCATCCCCACAACCCCTGCATACCCCTCTGACTGCCACACCTCACTGGTTAGGCTGGATTATGCTGTGAAAGCTTTTGGCCTTTCCTTGTGGAGAGCATCTAGAGCCTGGAGAGAGCATGGCTTTGTCTCTGGCTCCCTGGCAGCCACCCTGGCTTGCTGTAGTCAGGAGGAATGTCTCTGGGTTGAGTGAATGAATCGATGTAGGTTAAGTGTGCTAGAGAAAGCACCTGGAAAAGCAGATTTAAGGCTTTCCTCCAAGAACACACAGTGTTTCCTCCTGTGTCTGCTCTGATGTCCTGATGCGTACTCCTGTGTCCCTGTGTCACTATGCAGTCCTGGCCAAATGTCTTCACGACCCTTCCAGACCAGAGGCTCCCCAAGATTAGGGCAGGCTCGGGTAGATGTTCCAGGTCTGGATCCTCCTGCTCAGCTTAGTTTATCAAATGGGCCAGGAATCCTTGGAGAGGGAAGGGTGCTGCTCACAATTCTGCCGTGCACTGTGCATGTGGGAGCAGCCCTGGGCTAGCTGGAGGTGTGGCCTCTACTTCTGCTCCCTGGAGCACATCCCACAAAGCACACTTGGGGACATTTCTCTGGGGCCCTCAAGACATGGGGACTGTGTCCTCTGCACCTTCTCCAGCTCCTTCCACGATGGTGACTTGCACCAGCTCCGGGAGGATCCGTGGAGACCCAGTGGAGTGAAGAACTGTATTTCCAGTCTCCACTAGGAACACTAGAAAGCAGTTGGGCTCCATCCTGTGGGGCTACACCCTCAGATTGAACTTATGCAGGCAGAATCACATATGGTTTTAGAATTCCATTTTTTGGTACTGGTGATTGAACTCAGGACCTTGCACTTGCGAGGCAAGTGTGGTGTCACTGAGCTAAATCCCCGGCCTGGCAGAATCACATCTCGATTGGATGCATACAGATATTTTATTCTTCCTTCTCCCTGAGTGATTTACATGGCATTTCTATTGCATTAATGTTTATAAGTCATCTAGAGATGATTTAAACACACTCCAGAAGGCTGCGGGCTAAAAGGCAGACTGGTGTCATTTTGTGCAGGGGACTTGCATGTGTACGGGAGGTCCCAGAACTGGTCCCTCTTGGACCTGGGGGATGACATGCATCACCAAAGCCATCCTTTGCTGGCCCGGGCAGCAGGTGTTGGGAGGAACCCAGGGAGCCCCCAACTTGGTGAGGAGACCAAGTCGTATGAAGAAGTGGTGAATGGAGGCTGGGCAGCTGAGGCTGAGCAAGGGAGGGGGAGCCCAACCTGGCCAGGCAAGAGGGTAGAGGGATGCACTGGTGGCTTTCCTGTCCCATCACACCTCTCTGTGCCTGAGGCTCCCTCAGGACAGTGCTTCCCCTCATCCCGGCCTGGGTGCTACCTGGGGTGGGTCTCGCCTCCCAGGCAAGCCCACAGGAACATCTTGGTTCTCCTCCTTCTCCACCTCCTTCCTCTCTGTGGTGCGGGGCTCAAGATGGAGCTCAGGGCCTTGTGTGAGGGAGGCGGATGCTGGCACCCTGCTAGAGAGTCTAGGATGTGCGGTTCTGGTCATCTTGCCCCCAGTGGGGAGAAGCTCTGAGAATAAACCCAACCCAGAGAAGAACTGAGTTGGGGAGACTGGGGGAACCTCGAGGGCCTTGGCGAGCCATGCTGAAGCTGCATTTTCCAGGCTTCTTGGTCCGGGTGCTCACCCGGTCTCTGATCATGGCAGTCCACAAGGGGTTCTGCAGCCTCCCACTGCAGAACCCCAGCAGACACTAAGAGCGCAGGGAGGCAGAACTAAGGCCCGGCAGCAAATGATGCGGTGAGGGACACAGGGGTCTGGGTGGGGTGGGAGAGGTAGCAAGACCTGGGGTGGGAGTGGGAGCATGGGGAGTCAGCTGCTGTGCCTTACCCGCTTTTCGTGTGCCATCCCATGGGGACAATTTCTGGCTGACACAGTGAGCGTCACTGTCTCATTCAAGGATGTGAAGGTGACCACAATGGAGTCCTGTCCCAGCACCTTGAGCTTCAGCTGTTCATTTACTTTTTGGGCGGAGAAACCACGCTCAGAGACCCTGCCCTGGGATCCCACCCACCCCTCCAGAGCTGCTCTTGGCCTGGGGCTGGGATAAGCTCTTTCTATTCCTCTGCCGGAACTGAGCTGCCGGGGGGAAGGCAGGGGAATCCATCTTTGTGACCTGAGGAAGGGACCAGTCCTCCTTCCCTCCCATCCCAGCCTAGACCCATCAGTGAGAGACAGAGGGTCAGGTAGTGAGACCAGAAGCTGACTCTCTTTCCCTGAACAAGGTCACACTATGAGTCCTGTCCCACTGCAGGCAGGAAGGCACAGGGTGGGCAGGAGCCAAAGGGAACCCAAAGGGCCCAATGCCCACATGCTTGGTCCTTTCCCCTAAAGCCAGCAAACTGTCACCAACTCTTGCCTTGTGCACAGCCAGAGACAGGCAGAAAAGGGGACAAGAAGCTACTCCCCCCACACACACCAAGAGGACAGGCTCCTGGGGAGCCCAGGGAGGGCAGATGTCCTTCCTGCAGACTCAGAGGCCTCGACAACACTGTTTTGCCTCCTGTTAATTCCTGTAGCATCTCTGAACCTCAAAACCTTCACCAGGGAATGGCTGAAAGGCTATAATGAGATTCAGATTCGACAGACGGTGGAGGAGGCTTTGGGGCTGTGAAGGCCCTGCCCAGAGTGAGCGGGGGCTGTCAGGGTGTGCAGGCCCCTGAGCAGTGTGCATGTGCAGAGCATGCTTGTCCGTGGCAGCCCCGTGCATGCCCGAGTGTGCAGCCCTGCTCTGCTGAGCTCCCTGCTCCTCAGTGCTCCGGGTCCCCTGTGAACTCCTTCCTTCCACTCTGTAGCTGCTGTCTGTGTCTCCCTCCTCTCTGCAGTCTGGGCGCTCATGCCCTCCCACCCCAAAGATGTGGAATTGTGACAAGTTGAGCCTGTGACATCTTCCATCTTGTTGCTCACTCTCATTTCCAGGAAGCTCTGCCCTCCCTGTTCTGCTAAAAGGTACAGAATAGAGCTGTGGCTGAGAGCTCACGCTGTACAGCAGGGCAGGGTTCGAGTGCTGGCATGGCTGTTAGCGTCTCTGGTGTGGGGACTGGAACAGGCTCCTTCCCTGAGGGCACTGAACACATTTCACGGGATAAACATGCATGAGGCCAGCATGGTGCGGCTCTGCTGCCTGTTCAGTTTCTCCTCATCCCCCCAGTTCCCCAAATGTGGGCGCTCTGCAAACCTAGGGAAAGCTTGTCTCCTTCAGAGGTCATTACCAAGCCTGTCACATCCTACCTGTCACCCCCAATCTCTCACACAGGTCAGGACCCATGTCACAGTAGCCCAGAGACACAATGGCACGTCTGAAACCACACCGGTCCCCGGCCCTCTGGGAAAGTTTCTGTTTCCACTCACAGCCCATCATGGAGTCATCTGTAGTTCCCACCAGCTCTCACCTATGCCTACATCCTGTGCTGGAATGCCATGGCGTTCTTTCATTGAAATGGCTCTTAAAGATGTGGCCAATATTTTTATCATGTTGTGTCTGGCCCATAACCACCCACTGGTCTCCCCTCTCCTGCCAGGCTTCCACAGATGCTGGGCTGAGCACTCCAGCCTGTGGAGTAAAAACTAACCAGCTGGTTCCACTTCCAGTACAGCTGAGCCACTCCTAACAGGCTGACCCTCCCACAGAGGACTATAAATTTGAAAAAAATACTAGAAACAGCTACCCAAAGGCTCCGAGAAGTAGACAAAAGCAGGAGCCCAAACTTAGAGAAGCAACACAGGATGAGTTTCAGATTCCCAGCTTGGGGTTGAAGGTAGGCCGAAGTCACAGCTGAAATCTACTACCTTCCTGGCTGGAGAACCTGCAGGCACAGCCTGGGGTAGCCACAGACACAGGAGCACAGGGAGAGAATCCCAGAGGGATAGTCAGGAAAGCCCCAAGTGTGTGTGAGCCACTCACACATCTCTGGCTGATTGCTGGACCACACATGAGCAGGGCAGACAATAACTGCCCGAGCTGCTGCCCACTGCTGATGAGATGATGTGTGATTAAGTCCAACCAAGTTCTTTGCCTGTTACAACAGAACAAGAATACCTTCAGAGAAGTGTGTCAGAATTCAGAGATCCCACAGCATAACAGTTGCAGTGTCTGCCTACAATCCCCAAATTATTCAGCAGGTGCAAAGCTGGGGAATAGTAACCGATTCTCAAGGCAATGGAATGGTCACTTTGGCAGCACATATACTCAAGCCAACAGAGACCAAGCCTGCCTGATGTGACCATGGCATCACTGTTTTCAGACAAGGACTTTAAAGCAACTAATTTAACTTTATTCAAAGAGGTAAAGGAAAAATATACTTGTAAGGAATTATAAAATAGTAAATTCTCAACAGAGACATAGAAACTAAAAATAACTTAATGGAAATTCTAGAACTGATAACTGAAATTTTAAAATTTCAAAAGAATTACCGAACAATGGAATGGAGATGACAGAAAGAAGCGAGTGAAGTTGGAGACAGGCAGGTCAAGAAAAATTACAAAACAGAGCTTGAAGAACCTTTGGAATAATACCAAAAGGTCTAAAATACATATAATTGGAGTCTCAGAAAGAAAGGGGGGAGGAACATAGTTTTATCCAAAGAAGCTTTAGATTTCCCAAATTTGGTGATGTCAATGTATATAAATTTACTGATTAAAGAAGGTCAGTTGGCCCAGGGATTTAGCTCAGTGATGCTAAATCAGTGGTCAACTGCCTTGAGAGTGCAAGGTCCCGAGTTTAATCCCTGATACCAGAAAAAAAAAAAAAAAAAGGTCAGTAAACCCTCAATAGAATAAACTTTAAGAAAACCACACCTTGGGCCAGGGATTTAGCTCAGTGGTTTCGCTGCCTGCCTTGCAAGCGCAAGGACCCGAGTTCGCAAGGACCCGAGTTCGATCCCCAGTACCAAAAAAAAAAAGCAAAAACAAACAAAAAACAACAACAAGAAAACCACACCTTGATATATTATCAAACTTAGAAAACCCAAGAAAAGAGAACATCTTAAAAGCAGCTAGAGAAAATGAGCTGTAATTTGAATAATGACAGACTTCTCATAGTAAGCTATGAAGGACAGGCACAGTGGAAAAATGTCTTTAAAGTACTAAAAGAAAATGGGCTGGGGATTTAGCTCAGTGGTTTCGCTGCCTGCCTTCCAAGTGCAAGGTCCCGAGTTTGATCCCTGGTACCAAAAATGTAATAATAAAAGAGAAAAAGCCAACCCAGAATTCCATATTCATCAAAAAATGGCTTTAATCATGAGATTTTCACAAAAGGGAAATAGAGGTGTTGCATCAGATCTGCAGTTCAAGAAATGCCACAGGAAGTTTTTCAGGTTGGATAGAAAGGGTACCAGAGGGAAACTTGAGTTTTCATTGGGATGACAAAAACTAGAAACATTTAATGCTTGGGTAAAAATAAATTGGTCCAAGACAGCATGAAAATGCCCCACTAACATCAGTTCCAGGGAATGTAACAACAACCACACACTCTGCTGACTTCCCTTAGTGATGTCAGGTTGCTTTGTCTCCATTATCTCATTCAGTTCTCACAAAAGCAGCATGAGGCAGAAGGGCCAGGCTGGTAACCCTCCCACCACCACCAGATGAGAAGCTGGTGAGACCACCGAGGTCTGGCAATATCATCACAAGAACTCCACTCTGCACACTATCACCCCAGTTCTCTGCTGGGCCACACACATACATGACATACAGTGCCTGCCTTCAGCTGACTGAGATCTTGGAGACAAACCTAGCCAGCATCGGAAATACTTGGGGAAACAGCAGAAATCTGAAACTCTTGACAGACCAACTGAGTCAGAGTCTCTTGGGGGCTGTGCCTGGGCTCTGTATTTTGTTCAAAGTTCCAGAGGTGATTCTGATGTGCAAGCAGCCAAGAACACTTCATCACAGAGCTGACTGCTGATGACCCAGGCTGTGAGCACTGGAGAAGAGAGAGCCAGGCAGGGACTGGGCATCATGAAGGAGGGAAATCTTAGTGAGATGTGGTCTGGAGGACCACATTCTAAAGATGAGACCCTAGTGGCCAGTGAAGAGGATACACCAAGTGCAGAGACAGGTAAACATCAGCACCCTGAGTGCTTCTGTCCATAGCCCTCCCTTTGGGGCTCCCTCTCAGGCCAACTTAGGTGGGTTTTGTGTTCTGTGATCTTTCTCTGAATCCCAGTCCAATAAGTGTGCCCCTCTGCCCCAGCTCCCATTCCTGCCTGTCCTGTGCTTCATTACTTCTCTGACCCTGAGCTTCTTGTGGGGTCTTGTTTATCTTTTTACCCACTATTGAGAAACTCTGCCCCTTAGAGGCTGAATTTGGCATCGTCTGGAGATGAGTTTGGTTGTCACTGCTGGGATGTACCACTTGGGAGGCACCTAGTGGGGCCCTGGTGAACATCTGACAATGAGGTTCTAACAAAGTAGTATCCGTACAACGGTGCCAGTAATGCCAATGATGGCACTAGTAGGTCTGTCCTAGTACAGTGGCAAGCACACTCAGTAGCTCCACTAATAAACTTAATATTAGAAAATCAGCATTATTATTTAATAAATCTTTGGTGAATGGCTAACTGAACAACCAAAAAGATGAAAGAAGTTTACGTCTCTCAGCCACCTCAACTTCTGGATTTATTTCATAAATAATAAAATTATGAAAACAAGAACTAGGGAGACCTCTTATTATTGATACTTATCAGCATTAAAAATAGAGCTATCAACTACTATAATGGTTACTTCACAATATAAAGGGCATTTGTCCAATAAAAATATAATGACAATAATAATAAAAATTAAATAGGAATGACATTGCCATAGCAGGTCAACATAGCAGCAACTAGTTGCTGAATGTGGTAGAAAGTGCACATCAGCCCACCCTGGGCACTGCCACCAACTGGGCCCGAGAATGCATCCAGGATGCCTGCTGGGTAGGATCCTTACCTTTTGGGCAGCTCCTGGCCCAGTGGTGCTGGGCAGTGTGTGGGAGGTGCTGTCTTCCCACATTGCCCACCCTACCTTGTAGGAGAGTAGAGTCTCTGTCTTAGATGTCCAGCTCCACTTGTGAACCACAAAGCCCTTGTGGTCGTTGGTGGTCCCACCTTCCTCATCCAAGACCAAGACGTAGGGGCAGCTGGGAGACACAGTGGGGAGAGCTGCTGCCAGGTCTTGACGGAAGCCCACATCCATGCAGACTGGGAGCATCTGCTCCAGGCTAGAGGAACGTGGAGACCCGTGACAGCCTGCTTCCCCTGCCTAGGATGGCCTGTGGCCCCTTGGCATCTGTTGAGGATATGGGGTCTGTGGAGAAGGGCCAGTCTGAGGGAGAGGACAGCATCAGGCCAAACTTAGGAAGGAAAGAAAGGATGTTTGTGTTCTGTTACCCAGGAGCCTGAGCACACGAGAAATCAGGCACCCAAATGGGAAGTAGGACATCTATAACATGAGAATAAATCATCCTTTCCAAGAACAGTTTCTGAGGAGAAGCCAGAAAAAATCAACCTTGAGCTGGCAAGAACTAGTGGTTTCTTAAGAAACTTCAGAAGTGGTGACCACATCTCTCTGCCACCCACTCCTGATTTCAGATAGTGTTCTCCACTAATGGATCCTTCTGTGGGGGGCAGGGGAGGTGGCTCAGTGACCATGCCTAGCACATATGAGGCCCTGGGTCCAATCCCTAGCCCTGTAAACATAAAAATGTTCTTCCATGAACTGACCAGCAGTTAAGATGTTAGCACTCTGGGGTGTTGAGGAAGACCTGAGCGAAACCCTTCTCAGTGCTGTGACACAGACCCAGCAGGCAAGGGGTGGCCTCTAAATGTCTACACTCCAGCAGGCACTGCTTTGCCCCTGCCTCACTGCCTGCCTCCCTAGACCTCTGGGCACACCCTGGACCCTCCTTTAGCCAGGGAATCAGTCACCACCCCAGTCCCCTCACTACCCTAAAGGAGTGTTGAATGGGGGTAAATGTCTCCCAACTCACTTACTATGTCTTTAGGTTGTAGTGAACACAGCCCTGGCCTTCAGCATTGAACAGGGCCAGGAAGGAGTAGTTAGGTGTGTCGTTAAACAGGCAAGTGATGGCTCTCCCTCTGCAGCATGTGGGGATCTGACATACAGCAATGTTTCCAGAGGGATAGCTGGCAGCAGTAGTCAAGTAGACCTAACAGAATTTCTCTGGGTTCTGCTCTATGGTGCCCACAAAAGCAAATCTACATTTCAGAGTGTCAGCTGCCTGGTGCATCACTCCCGATCTTCAAAGAGGCTTTCCACACTTTGCATATGTAATGATTCAATCATTATGAAAACCAATCACCACCCAGGTGTTCTCTTGGGTCTTTTGTTCATCACACAGCTGTGGCAGGTAGTATTATCTCCATATCATAGATGAGCAGGGTTTCCCTGGGTCTGTGGGTTTTGGGTACAAAGGACTTCTGGTGCTAAAACCAGGAAAGTCCCAGGAAAACCAAGATGAATTATCACCCTACTCACAAGGAATTCAGAGTATAAAAATGACCTGTCCATGTCATACCACAAGGAGCAGAACAGGATCTGATCTCTGGGGCAAGCAGTATTTCTACACTGCCAGGCTGCCTCCCATTATGGCCAAAGAGGAGAGTGAGCAATGTCTTCCTGTCCATTCTCTAGTTAAGGGGCCCCATGACAGCTAAGGTGGGGTGTAACATTGGGTTGGGGATCTACTTGAGGGATTGGTGGAGCATACTCCTGGGTATCTGGGTGGGTCATGGGGGTGTGACCTTGGGGTCTATGTCTGGTCCCTGGCCACTTCCTTTCTGGTGCTTTTCCCCTGCTCTACTTCCTGGCTGACAAGAACTAAACATCTTTGCTCCTCCACATCCTTCTGCCATGATGTTTCTGCCTTGGAGCAGCCAACCATGGGCTGAATCTTCTGAGACTGTGAGCCAAATTAAGCATCTCCTCCTTTAAATTGTGGGTGTCCAGCTCAGCAAGGAGAGAGCTGACTAATGCAGGGCAAGAAAGCCATGATCCTGACTGAGCAGGACATGGCATTGGCAGCTCTGTCCTGTATGCAGGAATCTCACAAGAAGTACCCCAGATAGAAGAATTTCAGTGGTTGGCACTGGATTCTATCTTCCTAAATCTTTCTTACCAGCTGAAAAAAAAAGGAATTAACATACAAAAATTTTAATGAGTGGTCGAGTAAAACTTCTGGAGCTGAATAATACAATAACTGCAAGGAAAACTTCTCTAAACATGTTAGAATCAGATTAGAGCAACAGGAAGAAAACATTGGTATAAAGACATTATCAGTTGAAATTATGCAGAGTGTGGAGCAGAAAGAATAAAGAATGAAAAAAACCTATAATCCCCGCACTCTGGGAAGCTGAGGAAGGAAGCTCACAAATTCAAATGAACCTAGGGAGTTTAGCAACTTTGGGAGACCCTGTCTAAAATAAAAAAGCATGCTAGTGAGTACTGAGGATGAAAACCCTGGGTTCAAAGAAACCAAACAAACAAAGAATAGAGACTCAGGGACCACCATGAAGCATACTAACATATGCATATTGGGAGTTCCAGAAGGAAGATACAGAGAAAGAAACAGAACTTCCCAAATTTGGTGAAAGGCATAAATCTACATGTTCAAGAAGCTCAGCAAATCCAAGTAGGATAAGAGACATATTATAATCAACTGTCAAAAACAACCTTGTAAGAAGCAAGAGGGAAGAGATGAGGTTCGTGTGAGGCCTGGTGAGATAAGGTGCTAATTTCTCATCAAAAACTATGAAGGCCAAACATTTAAAGAGCTCAAAGGAAAAACACCAACAAGACTGTAAACCAAGAAGTCTATTCCAATTTTAAAATAGCCTTAAAAATGAAGAAATTAACACATTCCCAGGTAAAAAGCAGCAGAAGGAGTTCAGTTCATCCCTGTCAGACCTGCCCTATGAAAATGCTAACAGGACTTCTTCAGGCTGGAATGGGAGGATAAAAAAATAGTAGTCTAAGACCCCCCAAAAGAAAACTGCTGCTAAAGATAACTTGGTAAATACATAAAAAATTTAGTACGCTTGTATTTTCAGTCTATAATTTGGCTTTTTCCTACATGATTTTGCTAATAAATGCATAAAACAGTAATTATAAATCCACACTTATAGGCAATTAATGTATATTTAAAGATGCAATTTCTGATCAAGCAAAATAAAGGGGGACAAATAGTTCTTGAGCAGAGCTTTATACACAATGGAGGCTAAATTGTTACTAATTCAAAGTAGTTTATCAATTAATTAAAAACAACTCAAATTAGTTTAGCAATTGTAATACCCAGGTGTACTGGTTTCCTGGAGTTACCCTAAGAAACTACCACAGACCTGGTGGCTCAAAAAGCATCAGGCATTTATTCCCTCACAGCTGTGGGGGCTAAAATTAGGAAATCAAGGTGGCAACAGGGCTGTGGGATTGGAGGCTCCTGGGAAGAATCCTTCCTCACTCTTTCTGGTTTCTAGTGGTTACCAGGAGCCCTTGTCATTCTCTAGCGTACAGGTCATCATCCCAGTCTCTGCCTCAGTTACCACATGGCCTCTTACCTCTGTGTTGACTGTCTTTTCCTCTTCTTGCAGGTGCACTGGTCCCTGCAGTAGGGCCATTCTAGTTCCACAAAACTGCATCTTAATAATCATATCTACAAAGACTGCGTTTCCAAATAGATATGGGCTGGGGGGAGGTACTACTCAACCAGTACAGACAACATAGTAGGCCACAAAACCTCAATAAATTTTTAAAGAGTAAAACCGTAGAAAGTATCTTTTCTGATCACGGTAGAATGAAAGTAAAAGGAAGGAAATTTGGAAAATTCACAAGTTTTGGAAATTAAACAGCACAGTCTGAAACAACCAATGGATGAAGAAGTCTAAGGGAAATTAGAGGTCTGCAGGTGGCCAGTGCACCCTAAAGAGGGTGGATTAAAAAAAAAATTAAAAAAGAAAAGAAATTTAAAAAAGGGTGGATTGTTTCCACCCGTGCACTTGCCCATCAGTCATCTCTGTGTAAACAGAGTCCACAGCTGGCCCAGTGATCCACAGATGCCACCAGCTGAAGTGTTTTCCCAACCTACTTTCATTCTCAGAGGGATCACACAGCAAACCACACACTTGGCCATTTGAGCAGTGACACAGAATTTCCCCGGGATGGTCACTGGGTCCTACTGAGGCATGCAGTGTTACCAAGAAGAACGGAACCCTGAGCCCCAGCCTCTCACGACTTCTGAAGAGGAAAAGCATCAGTGCCAGATGTGACCATTGTTGGAGCAGCAATGGTCCAAGACTTGAGGTGGCCCTGCCCTGGGGGCCTCAGAAGTCAAGATAGGGAGAGGGCAAAGGGTGCAGCCCAGATCCTCCTAACACAGCAAACAATCCCTGGTGGGGACCTCAGGGAGGTGAACTTATTAGAGGCAGTGAAGAGCAGGAAGGGGCCCCCCCTTGCCGGCACAGCTCCCACCAACAGGTCTGCTGTGGCCTGGAGGGAGGGAGTGATGAATGGATTCATTTACAGAGAAACAATGACGCCTCTTTGACAAGGTCCTTAAATTCTGAGTTCCCTGTTCAGGGCAGAGGAACCCAGATGTGGCCTGGGGCCTGACCAATGTGGAAGTGGCTGGGACAGTCCTCCTCCCTCTCCTCCTCAGGCACACAATCCCCACGTCCAGTGAGGCTGCACTTGCCTTGGCTCTGCCTCACACACTCATTGGAGGTGTTGCCATCAAATTCCTGTGTGGCACTCAGGAGGTCACACCATCCCAATGGGTCTGGATCCCCATTTCCACAGAGAAGGCCCAGAAATGACAGCCAGGAGGAGTCCCACGGTCGACATCACAGCCTGGAGTGGGCACGGCCTCATCAGAGCCCCCTCCTCTGCTGCAGTGCCCACACCCCAATGCTGCCCCTTGTGCTGGAACTACAGGTGCCCCTCAGGTGTGGGCAGCCACTTGCCTCAGGCTAGAGTAGACAGGGCAGCAGCCTCAGGCTCCCTCCCTAGCTGGAGTGTCCTTTCTCAGAGCGAAGCTGTGTCCCCTTTTGTCCCCCGTACACCCATAGCTTGGATCCAGTGGACCTCAGTGCAGACCAACTGGGCCAGGACCACAGGGACAGAGTCATGGAGGCCACGGCCTGGCAGCCACAGGGAGAGGTCTCTAGCCTCTGGTCCCCCGCATCCCTGAGGGCAGGGCAGCAGTGTATACAGGCGCTCGCCTGGGCTGGGGTTGGTGTATTCCTGCTGACCTGAACTGAGCTCAAGGCTTCATCTGCTGCTCCTGCCCCCGGGCTGCACATCCCCCAACCAAGGCCCTGCAGGCCTCTCTGTTGGCTAAGAAGCCAGGTGGCCCTGGGCACAAAGGCAGTGCTGAGAAAGGATATTATACGAAGGAGGAGCCATCGTAGAAGGTGTAGTGCAGCTTGGTGGGCTTCCTGGGGGCCTTCCAGTCCTGTGAGTGCCGGCTCGGCTGGATGGAGAGCTAGTGAGGGCTGGGTGTGGATGTCAGTGCCCCTGCCGTGTGGGCACTTGCGTGGGCACTCAGGCCCTGTGAGTCCCCCCTGGCTGCTGACACTGGCTGAGAGGGGGCTTTGCTTTGTAGTTGCGCAGGATCATGGGGTAGAAGACATTCCTCCCTTTCCACAGGGCCTTCTCGGCTTCTCTGCAGGAAAGGAGACCACCATGTCCTCTGGAACCTGGCCCTCACTCCTGAGCTGTTCCCATCCCCACGGTGCTGGGCACGGAGGGTCGGGACCCTGAGGACAAGAGTCCTTCTGGGATGTCCCCAACATGGAGATGGATGGGGAGGCTGCCCCTGTCCATTCCCTGCTCAGTGCCCTGGAGGCCCAAAGACTTGGACATTAGATGCAAATTGGTTTGTTCGGCCTCCTGCCTCACAAGCTCAAGGTCCCCAGTTCAACCCCCAGTACCAAAAAAAAAAAATTGGTTTGTATGCCCTTCACGGCCTGGGCCTTCAGGGAAACACTGAGTCACTGGGGAGGCCTTGTGAACCCACGAATCATCAATGCCGTGAGTCATCCATGGCAATGCTCTTTATTTGTTCTGAGGGGTGCCTTTCTTCTTTTGGTAGGAGAACAGCTGACAGATCATGTTAAGAAATGAATGCTGGGGCCAGGAATATAGCTCAGTGGTGCTGTGCCCGCCTGGCAACAACAAGGTCCTGATTCCATCTCCAGTACTGGGGAAAAAAGAAAAAAAAAAAATTTACAAAAAAAAAAAAAAAGAAAGAAATGAATGCCAAGTCCAGAGCCATGACTTGCAGGCACCACAACAAGATGCCCCGGCTGGGCAGCTGCCACAGAGCCAAGAGCAGCTGGGCCAGGGCACAGCTCCTCGCTGCCCAGGCCACCCAGTGCCCTCTCTGCATCCGGGAAAGGCCTGGAGCTCCCAGGTGCCAGGCCCCCGTGCTTCAGGCACACAGGGCTCCCCAGGAGCGCCTGTCCCACCCTGCCACCCGAGCTCACATGTGGCGACACATCTCCCGCAGCTTCTCCTGGGCCTCAGGGCACGGGTCAGTGAACTCTGTGGCATTGTCGGAAGAGGGGCCCACTGCTCGGAGGGAAGGCGACCTGCTGAACATGTCTTCCAGCATCTTTGATTTACCTGAAGTCAGAGGCGAGAGGTTGGGGGAGTTTCAGGAAAACAGATTCCCGATCCGGGTCACCTAGAGGAAGGAAAGAGCTGGGCAAATCCCTGGGAGGTCACCTGTGCCTGGGGGGGCCGGCTTGGGTGGCCGCTCTTTCTGGCGACGGTGAAGGGGACGTCAGGGATGACAGGGCAGAGTAATGGGACCGCAGGGAGTGGCAGGGACAGCTACACAAGTGGGCTCAGATCTGGGCATGCTTCTGATGTCCATGCTCACCTACTGCCTGTCCCTCCCTTCCTCCTCAGCAGGCCAGAGAGTCACCTGTGTCTGTGTCCTGCTCCACACACAGCTGGATTTAGTATGGGACCCAAACAGGGCTGGGCAGACTCCAGCACCCTGCTGAGCCCTCTCTGAGCACAGAGCCCTGTGCATGGGGTGAGCTGAGGCTAGAGAGGGGATCAGGAATGGGGCACCTTTGGATGAACAGTGTGCAGGGGGCCAGGATTCTGCTGACTTCCCCTGGGTGTCCCCAGGGAGCTGTTCAGCCCTCCTACAGAGCCCGATCTGGGCACCTGGTGGGTCTCTGACCCTCCCACCTCCATGCACTCCCCACCATGGGCTAGAAGAGCCTCTGGGGACCCGGTCACCTGGTTTCTTCTTGACTTCCTTTCCTGTGGACAGGGAGAAGCTCAGGCAAGCTGTGGAAGACTGGTAGATCAGCTGGTAAGGTGAGTTCACGCCAATGGCTGAGATGTCAATGGAGGACTCTGAGGAGGGGGACGGCAATACCTCTTCTCATCTTAAACTTCTAATGGTTTTAAAATCAAAACAACACGGACTTCCTGTTTCCATGGTATGGCCAGCCAGACATTCTAAAGTGTCCTGTTGTTACAAAGCAACCAGGACCCGGAACAGGAGACTTTCTAAGTGTGGGCTGCTGGGGTGCCAGGGGACATCTTTAGGGGCCCCCTCAGCAATGTCCCTGCCCCCCAATCTCTCAAGAGTGACTTGGCACCTGAGCTGGGAGAAGCAGCAGGCACAGGGCTACATTAAGAGCAATCTGAGGGCTTCACCTGCTGAGAATGCAAACCTTGAGCCAGCAAGGAGGAAATTAAGGATTGTCCATTCCCCTTATCAGCCACAGAAGCAGACCTCCTCCAATAGTGTACCAGTCTCTCCCAGAACGGCGCCATCCATGGGATACCTAACCACTGAAGATTCAAATTTGGAGCCAAGTGTGGTGGCTCACCCCTGTGTAATTCCAGCTACTCAGGAGGCTGAGGCAGGAAGATAGCAAATTCCAGCTGAGCCTAGCCTGGGCAATTTAGCAAGACCTTATCTCAGTAAATAGAGAAATAAATAAATGGGGCTGGGGATGTAGTTCAGTGACAGCATGCCCTTAGGTTTGATCCTCAGTCTCAGAAAAAATCAAAAAACAGAATTCAGATTTCCCAACCTCATTGCTTGTAGAAAAGCCCAATACTTTACACAAACCCCACTGAATCAGCCCCTATTCCTCCCCAGTGTGGTCACGTCTCTGGTTAGGGTGGGAAACATTCGGCAATTCATTCATTCATTTCAACTCAAGTTCATAGAGAAAAATGTCAGGTGGACAAAGTCTGACGCTCTGGACTTGGTCTCAAGCATCCCCTCAAGCCTCCTCCAGCCTGCAGGGCTCCAGGGAGGTGGGGCCTAGGGCAGAAGTGAGGTCATGGGGGTGTGGCCTGGAGGGTCTGGGTCCTGCCCCCCAGCTCCCTGTCTGCTCTCCAGACCCATCGCAGGCCCAGAAACAAGAGCCACGGGGTCTGGGCCCAAATGAGTCTCTCTTCCCTTAAAGCTGATTTATCTCAGTATTTATCTCACAGTGACAGAGAGCTGACAACCATAACCAGCAACACGAAGGGGACCTGAGTAGAGAACTCAGAAGGACTCGTACATAGTGCCGTCTAATTCAGCAGAAGTGAAAAGGGTAGCAAGGGTCAGAGCTGGTGATGCTCTGATGGAACCCACCAGCTCTGATGGTGCAGAGAATCCATGCAGAAATCATCGTTTGGGAAGAAAAGCCATGCATAGACTGCATCCTTCTGCCTGGTGATCCCTCCTGGGAAACGATCCCATGACCAAGGCTTGAGTCCAACGGCCACAGCTGAGTGTCAGGCAGGGAAGGGCATCAGCAAGAGGGGCAGCTGCAAGGCTACAGAGCCTGCTGTAAGCAGCTGTGGCCTGTCACATACAGGAAACCAAGGAACAGGGAAACTGCAAAATGTGAAACTCCAGGTACACACCCAAGAACAGGAACCAGCAAAGAAATTGGAAAAGTGAAAAATGGCCTTCAGTTAGATATGGCAAGGTGGTTTGTTTTCTGGACATTTTGTTTTATTCTATCTATCTATCTATCTATCTATCTATCTATCTATCTATCTATCTCTTTGTTTTTGGTAGTGGGGATTGAACCTAGCACCTTCGCAACAACCAATATCCCCAGCCCCTTCTTGTTATTTTTGAGACAATGTCCTTGATAAGTCCCTAGTCTCATCTTTCAGTTTCTACCAGGTGTGCTTATTATTGAGCATTTAACTTCCAACTGTGAAGGAAAGCCTGGCAAAGATACTAATGGTAGGCAGAGAGGGAGGCAATGGAGGTTGATGTTATAGATGAGGGTGAATGGTTATGAGATATAATGCTTAATGCTTCCCTATAAAACCTCCTAACAGTGAGTACTCGTAAGCATTAAAAACAAATACTTGTGTATCTACCCATTTTAAGATATAAAACATCACCAGGGGCCAGAGATTTAGCTCAGTGTTTCCACCACCTGCCTCGAAAGCCAAAGGTCCTGAGTTTGATCCCTGGTACCAAAAAAAAAAAAAAAAAAATCACCAGAAAAATTGATTTAAAACATGATCAGCCAGGTGTGATGGCACATGCCTGTAATCCCAGTACTTGGGAGGCTGAGGCAGGAGGATAGTTGCAAGTTCAAGGCCAGCTTGGGATACATAGTGAGTTCAAGGCCAGCCTGAACTACACAAAATAAATAAATAAAAATTTTAAAAAATGGTCCAAAGGGGCCGGGGATTTAGCTCAGTGGTTTTGCCGCCTGCTGTGCAAGCGCAAGGACTGGAGTTCCATCCCCGGTACCAAAAAAAAAAAAAATGGGCCAAGGGCCAGAATGGATATTTGTCAAAAGAAGATGTCCAAATGGCCAACAGGTGTATGAGGGAAATGTTCAGTGTTGTGAATCATCAGAAAGCAGAAATTCAGAACACAGTGAGACACTGCCTCATGCCAAGGGAGCAGCTCTTACCAGAGACAGGACAAGGGCTGGCTGGCCAGGAAGTGGGGAAAAGGGAAACCCGCTGCACTGTTGTGGGAATGTGTGGGAACCGAGTGGAGGGTCCTCCAGAAGAGAACTACCTCAGGTCCAGCAACCCCACTGCAGGAGTAGATCCAAGGAGACAAACTCAGTATGCAGAGGAAATGTCTACACCTCAACCACTCTGCAGCTCTGTTCACAACACAAGATTTTGAACTATCCTTGGTGTCCATCGGCAGATGGATAAAGGCAATGTGGTTCGTAGCTACAGTGGAATACTATTCAGCCCTTAAAAAGGAAGTCTTGTCATATCTGAAGACACAAGATGGGCCTGGAGCACACTGTGCTAAATGAAATAATCCAGGCACACAAACGGAATGCCACGTGATCTCACACATGTGGAATCCAGAACAAACGCATGAACATGAAGAGTTCACTGTGGCCTCTGAAGCCAAGGTGGGGCCAAGGGGAGATGCTGGTCCTAGGTGCTGTCACAAGATGCCTACGGCTGGGGCCCTAACACACAGCGCACGGAGGGAACTCATATTACAGCTACACACTTGACATCTGTTAAGAGGGAGACACGTGTTTCCCAAGCACGTGCGCGCGTGCACGCACACACACACACACACACACACACACCAGAAGAGAGGAAGCTGTTACACATCCTGCTGGGCTGTGGCCTCCTCAGCCAGAGACCACTTGCTCTGGACTCTGTTCACACTTTCACACTTGTGTGTTGCACATCGTCACCCTGCATGCTTCTAAACTCAATTGAGGGCGGCACACTGCGCCCCTGCACACTTCTGGGTATGATGTGCACGCTGTGCTGCCTGACTCTGCTTGCCTCTCCAGTCCTGTCTTTCTGGGCCCTCATTTGCCCCTCTCACCGAGGGCTGTCTGCACAAGCCTCCCGGGCTGGTGCCCGAAGCGCAGGGCAGACACCGCTCCCCATGGGCGAGGCCAGCTGAGCGAAGACATGGAGTCAGCAGAGACCCCTGCACACCAGGACAGCGCAGTGGTGTTTGTGTGGTGGCACAGCAGATGCGGGGTTTTCACAACTGGCCCTTCACTGTGGGGTTGAGAGCACAGCTCGAGGCCCTGCCCAGAGTGCCTGGGGACCCTTGCTGCTGCATCCTCAGTGCCACTGTGTGGAAGCCCGCCCTCTGGATGGCGTGCTCCACCTCTAAGGCCTCCGTGGGTGGTGTCTGGACCCACCTTTCCCCGTGTCCTCCACAAAGTAGCTGCTCCTCCCCGCAGTGCCCATCAGACAGTCAAGGGCCACCGTCTTGGCCCTGAGGTGCAGGAGCTGGCTGACCTCCATGAAGCGCCGGCTGATGTCCATGGGGTTAGCACCTGTGAGGGAGTGGTCAGAGGAAACGCATTTCCTCCCTGTGCACCAGGAACATCCAGACGTTTGCCAAAGGCTTGGGAAGCGAGAGAGGAGCCTAACTCCTGGCACTAGCATGGGGGCTTTGAGCAGGTCTGGAGCTGAAAGCTGTGCACCAGGGCTCTGCTGCCCCCACTGCCTCCCTTCCTACACCCAGGCCAGGCACTGGGCCTGATCACCGATGCCGCAAGAAGTGCCAGCCTTGCCCCAGGACACCCTCAGCCGGAGGCCCCCAGTTCTCAGACTCCCCGTGGTTCTGACTGCCTGGCACTGTCTAACCATGGCCACCGCCCTCCACATCGCAGACCCCACAGGGAGCCCATCTGGGGTGCAGCCATCTGCACTCTGCACGCCCCATATGTCCGCCCAGATATCTTGGGTCAGCAGCAGCAGCGATAGCAGGAAGGTGGGGAGGAGCAGCAGGGGCAGAGGGAGGAGCTCACTTCCTAGGCCCACCCTCAGCCACTGCCCCTTGTCAGCGCATGCTGGTTATACCCAGGGTCAGCACCCCTTATCCAAATGCCGGGGGACCAGAAGCATTTTGCATTTGGGAATATCTACAGATGCATGGGGAAATAACACAGCCCGAGTGTCTTTGCGTGAGACCAGCTGGTGTTTCCTGCACACAGTTCTCACTATTGTCAGGGTAGCTGGGTTGTGACTGAAGCTCATCAGCAGCACCTGCTGTGATGTCGCACTGGCACTCAGCAAGGATCAGTTTTGGGGTCACTGAAGAGTTCTGAGTCCCAGCTGGGGGATGCTTGCCCTGTATTCATCGAGCTGGAAGTTGGGGGCCCCAGTGAGGTGCCTTACCAGATGCGGCCTCCACCATGACCCTCATCTTCAGGGCAAACAGCTCCGTCACCAGGTGCACCGACTGCTGCTGGAACCTGTGCAGTGTCTCCTGCCTGGCTGGCGCCTGGTGGGCAGGTACAACCGAGCTCCGGGCTGCCCTGGCGCCGGTGGGCGCCGGTGGCTGTGGTGTTGGGGTCTGGGGCAGCTTCCTTTGGGCCTGCGCTGGGGTGGACTCCACCTGCACCAGCAGGGGCACTCCGAAGTTGACCTCCAAGCCTGGGATGTTGGACCCAGTGGGCACCATAGGGTTGGCGATGAGCTCCGCCCAGGTGAACTCGAAGATGTTTCTGATGCCCTTGGGCACAGTGATGCCTGAATGGTGGCAGAGGGCGAGGAGCTTGGAGATGTGGGCCAGCAGCTTGGGGGCCATGGCCAGGTACTCCTGGTAGAGCTCCTGGTTACTCTTGATGTCACCCATGCTGCCCGAGAACATGTGCTGCTAGCTGATGCTGTCCATCTTGGAAGACAGGGACTGCAGCTGTGAGGCTCAGCACACCCCTCGAGGTGAGAGAGGAGAGCTGGAATTCTTACCTATGGAGAGGCTGTGGAGGCAGATGAAGTGGCCGTGCCAGGGCAGCCCTGATGGGCCGTGGAGCCAGGGCTTCCTGTCCAGGAGGCAACAAAGTCACTATTACTGACCCTGGGGTTCCCAGGCACCAACACTTGAGAGCTACTCTGGGAAGGGCCTGGCGCTGAGGAGGGACCTAAAGGAGCTCCAGGGATGGCCACCCAACTGAGCACCTGTGGCAAGAGGCTGGGGAGGGAGGGCTGCTCAGGTTCTTCCCTAGTTAGAGCGCTGAGGGCTGGAGAGCTGCCTGAGGTCCACTGGCAAAGCCTGCAGAGACAGAAGGGTGGTCGCAGGGTCTCTGCAGACAGGTGACGGGGCACAGGATGGGGATGAACCACCTGGCACGCACACCTGGGCACGTGGTTGGGCAAGATAGTATGACTCAGCTTGTGACTGGAGGAAGTGGCCCCTTGCACCTAATCTAAAACAGCGCTGATGGAAAAACACACTATCTCACTAGGAAGAAAAAGACGAGTGCTCGATGGACCCTTCGATTGTATGGCAAATCACAATTTCAGGGACATTAAAGTAGGAAAATCACATGCTTTAAAGCAAAGGACCATGACAAACACTTTTCTCACTTCAACAGAACCGCTTGCAGGCTCTGAGCTCATCAAGTGGGTGTCAGGGGCAGTGGGTTTGTAGACAGACTTCTAAAATACGTTGCTAAAAATGTAAAGGTGCCTCTCGATCATATGCTAGGAAAATGCCAGTTTATTCCTCCCGATTCCCCAGGATGCTGTGAGAAAATGAGGAGACTCAGGAATGCAGAACGCACAGCAAGGTGGGTCTGAAGGCAGAGGGAGCAAGGGCTGTCCCCTCTCCGATGGCCTCAGCCAGCGTGCGTCTCCATGCAGCGTCTCCGGCCCACATTCCCACCTAGCCCGCTTGCTGGGACCGTGGCTGTCGGCCTGGAGGAGGGGCTTCGGGGCACCTTTGGGCCACCCCTGCCATCTTGTTCACTCTCTTCCGCCTGACGACCACCTCACCACCTTCCTCCACCTGGGGGTCCCCATCTCTCTCCTTCTCCAGTCACTGGTCCCTGTCCTAGGCAGCTCGCCTGGCGCATGTGGGCAGTGTCTACGGAGCAGGGTCACAGTCACAGCCTGAATCCTCTTGCGGTGACAGGGCTGTTGGCTGTCCTATTCCTGCTCACCCCTCAGAGAAACCTCTAGGAACCCTCTGATCTGCCGCTGTTCCGCAGATAAGGTGGTTTCCGTGTCTTCTGCTGACCATGGCAGCTCCAGTCCTAAGCTTTGTGCATTTGGAAAAATAGATTCGCTCTTACAACAATAAGGCAGCTAGACAGAAAAGCCACTCAGAAAGGCGACATCTGGACAGCCAGCCTGAGGGATCTGACCCCGGAGTGAAGGGCAGCACTTCCTCTCTCTCTTCCTCTTCTTTGCCTTCCAAGTCAGGACTCAAACAAAGAGAAGACAACGACTGATACAGCCCTTGAAAATCCTTGTGTAGGAATTCTCCTCTCCTCCCCAGTGAGCCTCTTCCTTGTGAGATTGATTGTGAGATGCAACTCACCAACACATAAAGCTGATTTTCAACACAACTTTGCTGAGCTGGAATCCACATACCGTACAGGTCACCCTTTAGAACATGGACAATGGTTTTTAAGACATCCACAGAGGTGTGCGACCCACATGGCTCTAATATGGTGGTGTTTCATCACCCCATAAGGAAGCCCACTGGCAACTGCACCCCATTTCCTCCCACCCCCACACAACCATTAATCTAGATTTTGTCTCAGTGGGTTTTCCTGCTCTGGGCACTGGGAAAAATGGAACCACACCACAAGTAGCCTTCCATGCCTGGCTCTTTTCTTGGGCATGTTTTTCAGACCCCCACAGCACAGCATGTGTCAGCACCGCCCCCTGTTGACAGCTGAATCCCATTCCATGGTGGGGACACCATGGGGCAGTGTAAATGGCTGCTGCTCCTATACGTCGGCTGCTGTGCACAAGGCTGCCACAGATGCTCCCACGCAGCTATATGTGTGTGGGCCAGCGGGTCCCCGCTGCTCCTCCTCGGTGGCCCTAGCCACACACCTGTCCCCGTGCCAGTCATCAGAGCAAGGGAGGCTCCTGTTCTCTTGCCCAAGGACAACATCTCCAAGTGAAACCTTGGGGCTGTGGAGTAACCCTGAGTTCTGCGGCTTGGAGGCCCTCAGGCTGTCTCCCAAAGCAACTGCACTGCTTCACAGTCCCACAGGGGGCGCTGTGGGAGCCCCAGCCTCCAGGTCCTGTAAACTCCAGTCACCAGGTCTTTCCGTTGCTTGTTTTCCTCTAGAGCTTGAACCCTGGGCCTTTACACTGAGCTACATCCCCAGACCTCTGTATATATGAATTTTGAGACAGGGTCTTGCTAAGTTGCTAAGTTACCCAGACTGATCTTGAGCTTGCAACCCTCCTGCCTCAGCCCCAGCCTCAGCCTCTAAAAGGGCTGGGATTGCAGGTGGAATTACATGTGCCACCCCACCCGGCTTGGTCACCGTGTCTTTTTGATTCTTGTGCTCTCCTAGTGGGTGGAAACTGCGACTCCATTTTGGTTTGTTCGCATTGCCCCAAGGACTGATGTTGAGCACATTATTGTGTAAGACCGAGGGCCTTACCAAACGCTCCAAGGAGCTGACTATAGTGAAGCACACCCAGGGATCCCAGCGGTGCCTCCAGAATGCAAGGCCAAGGGCCTTACCAAATGCTCCAAGGAGCTGAAGTGGAGCACACCCGAGGATCCCAGCAGTGCCTTCAGAATGTAAGACCAAGGCCTTACCAAACGCTCCAAGGAGCTAGCTACAGCGAGGACCACCCGGGAAGGAACACACCGGCCATGTTGGAAAACAGACCTTTATTAGTCTGGCCAGACGGCACTCCCGAAGCAAAATAGCTCAGAGGGGCCCCTGGCTCAGAGTCCGAGGTTGTTTTATAGGGGGTTAAGGGGGGCGTTAACGTGGATTCACAGAAAAAAAAAGAACAAAGGTTAGTGGCTCATTGTCACATGCTGATGTTCAGCAGACATCCTGACTGACAGTTACGACCACCCTGTTTACAGGTTGTCCTATAGATACTGGGCCCCGGGACATTTGGATTTAGGGCAAACAGATGGCTGAGTAACCTCGCCCTATTACTGATTGTCCATTGTCCCGAGGCAAACACACTCCAACCATCAAATTTACAACAGAATCTAGGGGAGTAATTAACTTTTGAATCACACAGTCCCACAATTGTTGTGCAAATCAGCAATTTTCTATCTTCTTTGGAGAAATACCATTTATATATAAACAGCATGTAAAAATAATTTTACTTTTAATTGAAAGGCACAAATACAGTATTTACAGTAGTGCCTCAGTTCATGAACTTGATTCTTTCCACAATTCTGGTCGTACATCAAGTTGGATAAGAACCAAATCAGCTTCTGTGGTTAGGTTCAACGTTGACCTTACAGGGAAATTTGATTCGGTTCTCGTCTAGTTCGGTTTGTGACTAGAATTGAGAGAACTGAGTTTGTGAATCGAGGCACCACTCTATGACCACATCTCTTTAAAACAGAGCTATTGGTGACTACGTAATTAAAGTCTGGCTGTGCCGCCAAGAAGAAAGCTGCTAGGTAGGGACACTAAGCTATTTTCAAGGAAGCCAGCATCATGGGAGGAACATTTTTTCTTTACATATTGTGCTTTTCATCCTCCATGCCTGAGATGGATGAAATGGCTGAAGTCCAGCAGTCATTTTGAGCCATGAAGCTACTTTGAAGAGGGAAGCCATGCATTAAAGGGGTCCCCACAGAGCCAGGGACCCTGATGACACTGGGACACTCCAACATCCACCCTAACCATTCTCCTCCAAACATCCTTCACATGAGAGATCAAACCCCCAAAATCTGTCACCCGCTGGATTCAGATCTCTATTCCTCCCATCAGATGCAGTTTCAGAGTAACAATCAGCCATGCTGAATCATCACTTCTTCCTTCCCCAAATCCATCTTCACCACACTCTTCATGTTTTATTCACATGGGCCTTGCTCTTCTGGAACTTGATGTTTTATACAGGGGGAACAAAATGGGCTTAGAATACATGAAAAAGCATGGGATGAGACCATGAAGGGGATGTCACAAGGTGACATATATGATAGGGCATCCACAGGGACAGGAGGAGGACATGGACTTAAGGATGGAGACAGATGGCTGGCTGCTTTCAGGACGAGCAGGAAGCTGCCCTCACAGAACAAGGATGCCCTTGTCAAAGGCTGCCCCTGTGCTTAGGCTGGGAGACCCTGCAGCATCCCAGCGCCATGAGCTGTCAGTGCCTTTTGGGGACCTCGGGTCAGCAGGAGAATCGGAAGGAGCTGCACAGTGGGAGGGTCAGGCCGGCTCCCCACCAAGAGGTTTGCTGTGTCACTCAGGGCTCTAGTGCAGATGGGTCAGTTGCGTGACAACACCATTAGGAACCAAGATGACCATTCCTTAACCAGTGACCTCACTCCGGAAAGCAACAACCTGGGGACACTGCAGGGGAGTAGGAGAGGCCCTGGTGTGAGGACCGATCTTTGCTGAATCAAACTTGAAGGTGCTCACAGCCACTGGATTCCTAGGAGGGTGCTGGCAGCCCATAGGAAGTGCTGAGCAGCAGTACAGGTGGACCATGAGGTAGCAGCTGCAGTTATCAGGCAGCTAGCTCAGTTTTAGAAATATTGAGAAGAATCTAATGCTGTGTGCACGTCACACACACAATGGGCATGTTCCGTGAAAACCCACACAGATCAAACATTTCAAGTGGAGACATGAAGATACAAAGAGACTTAGAATAAAAGTGATCATTTTTGACAAGAAGAAAGCCATCCCCACAGACAGCAGGACAGGCCTGAGCAGCACTTGTGACCTGAGGCCTGGAGGCCTGGCTGGTGCGGGGCCCACCCTGGAGTCCTCTGGTCTCCACCCCAAGCCACGGGGTATCAGGGAAGCCAACGACTCCTGATGCACAGGCAGAAGCAGAAGACACAGGACACCCCAGAGAAACGCTTCACCTGCCACATGCCACCAAGCATGTGGGGTTGCAGGGAGTGGAATATGAATGATGTTTCTGACCTTTCCCCAGCACCAGACAAGTGCACACTTACTGTGTGTGGACACGCAATGCAGCCCTGGGTGTACTAACAAATGCCATACAGGTCACCAGCCCTAGGCTGGGCAACAGCTTTTCACGGAGACATCTTGTTTCAGGTGAACATTTTGAGTTTCCAGTTTTCCAGGATATCTCACCAACCCATTGTCCCTGGTCCCTCAGCCCCCTCCCACACACACACACTTTAGACAGGAAGGTGGGTGTCCCCAGCCCACACTGGCCAAGGCAGGGGATGACTGCGTAGCTGCAGGCCACAAGTCCACTCACCATTCACCTGAGCCATGGAGGGCCTGATGCGACTTCGTAACACGGAAGTGGCTGAGCTCAATTAATGCCTCAGAAGGCAGCAGCCCACATCCACAACAGCTACTCTGTTAACTATGAAGACTGATGCTCATCCCATTCCAAATTCTAAATTCCATGCCCCTCTGTGGGTCACAGGTGAGCTGTAGACCACCCCAGGCGGGGCCTGCTCCAATGTCCAGAGGGAGTAAACATCCCAAGTCCCTGGCACTTGGACGGCTAAGCCTGGAGGCAATCTCCTGTGTGCAGATTTGAATGTTCTCCTTTGGGAATTCTGCTAGCAAACAAAACGATTTATTGAGCCAATTTAAATGAACCAAACCAAAACATACAAAGGCTGGGGGAGGGGGAGAAATTACAATAAAACAAATAACACAAAGTGATTTCTGATGTCAGAGTCTGGGTATCTTCAGAGGCTCAATGGGTGTGGTCATGGTTTCCCTGAGGTCTTGACTGTTTCCTCTGTGTGCCCGGAGCTATTAGGGGAGGGACTCAGACATCCCTGGGGGCCTTGCTGTCTAGGACAGGCTTGGTGGATCCAGAACTAAACCCTTAATTTAGTTAATTTAAAAGTATGGGAAACAGTAAGTTCTGTCTTTTCTATCAAACAGGAGTGACTCCATCCTGGGCTCCAGCCCACCCCAGATAGCCCTTCCTGAACACACCAAGTTGCAGAAAATGCCTGCTCAGTTCTAATCCCAGGAACACAGCTACAAACCAAAGACAGCTTATCACAGGCCAAGGATTTTCTGGTCTCCACATCCCCTCTGCTCTACTCTCCCTTCTCCTCAGCAACCCCTCAGATTCCCCTTGTGCTGTCTGAGTTAGCCAATCAGGATAGAGTGTGAACCTCCAAACCAGCCAATGGGAAAGAGGTCAGCTGCTCCTCCTGCATTAGGGGTAAAGGGGACAACCCTCCTTTGTCCTCCATACCTGCTACTTCACTGCTGGGGTGGGCTTGCACCCTTTTGCAAAAGTGAAAGCCTTGGTGAGATTTCTTGATGTCTGAGTGCTTTATCATCTGGATCAACAAATTGAGTTTGGGGGCTCATTTCCAACAATTTTTGATGCCCAACCTGGGGCCCCGGCCTATTGGTGCCATCAAGGAGAGATGCATCCCACAGCCTAGTTGCAGTGGCCTCTGGGATGAGAACCTATGTCCATGGACTGAGGACCCAATAAAGATTTCTTGACAATGAAAAAAGGGACCAAAGGGAGGGAACAATGACCAGGCAACTTTGTGCATGAACCAAGTTAAGAAAAGTCACAGGGACGACTGAGTATTGCTTTGGTGGTCGGGTTATTCTATTCCTGTCCCAGGAAAACCTTGTGGGGAGATCAGGATGGCCTCAGGCGAGATCAGCAACTTTGGGTGAGGGCAAGATGATTTTGAGTGAAATCAAAAATAACCTACAGCAAGATACCTCTGCATACATTGGAGATTGAGCCTCAGGCTTTGGGACAAACACAATGAAAAATAAATGTGCCCCCCAGTCAGGACAGTTTAGAAAATCAAGGGGCTCAGGGAACAAAATACTCCATAGTCCCCTCAGACTGATGTTAAGGACCAAGGACAACTCACAGACAAAAAACAAAAAGAAAGCTCAGATGATAAAATATTGTTGTTTCATTTGGCCACGACCCCCCCCCCCCCCTTATCCACCTTCTCACCAAAGTTTGGGTCAGAGGAGGACTGGGTATATCAATTGTTGATTAATGATAAAGACTGGGGACTCAAGGGGAGATAGGTTACTTCCTGTGCTGGCAACAAGGATCAATGGTTCTCTTCTCCCTAAAAGCCCAGGAGACTTAATAAGAAACAAAAGGACTCATCTCTGGTCCCCTCTTCCACATGGGACCCTCTGGAGTCCCTACCCCAGCCTATAATCCCCAGCACCCCAACCAGCAGCTCTGGCTCAACAGGAGCTCATGCCAACCAGGGAGGACCAGTCCCCAGTGCGGAGGCTGCAACCGCACAAGAAGAGACCAACTTTATACTTGCTGAAAAAAAAAAAATTTAAAAAGTGCCAAGATGTTCAGAATCATCCATTTTCCCAAAGACTAAAGAGAGGGCTCAATCCCTCTTTCCCTTGAGGGAAGCTCCCCTGGGAGAGGGAGAAATCGGGTTATAAATCTTAGATAACTGATAAATTTACTTTTGGCTTCCAGTTTAAGTTGGTATTTTTGTTTAACATATTTAAAACATTTCATATGGACTGTAAATTCTTAAACTACAATTACAAGGTTAAAATGCTCAACTAGGAAGGAATTGTGGCCAAGTGAAACAACAGAAGTAACACTTGATACGGGATTCAGTTATTGGAAATCTTTTAAGTATGTTTAGGTAGGACTAGAACAACTGGATATACCGAAGATCTACTTATTTTAACTGTGTATCTTATGACACCTAAATACAGATCAAATATTCCTAGGGAACAGTTAGCCCCCACAGTGAGCTAGGTTGGGGTGGAGTGCTTCAAAGAAATGTAAACTAACTCAATAATAAGTTACACTGCATGTTGAAATGCTAGTTTGGATATATTGGGTTGAACACAATGTATCATAAAATTAATTTCACCTTTTTAATAGGATTCCTAGAAAACAGAAAATGACCCTAGAGGCCTCCTAGCGGTTTCTGTCGACATGTTGCAGAGCCGGGATCTGAATGTTCAGTACCCTTTGTGTGTTAGAGAAACGGAAGTTGAAGTCACAAGAAGATACCGTTTCACATCTTTATAAGGTTTATAATAAGCGGGGGTGACGGCACAAGCCTGTAATCCCAGCACTTGGGAGGCTGAAGCAGGAGGATCGCCATGAGTTTGAGGCCAGCCTGTGCTACATAGTGAGTTCAAGGCCAGCCTGGACTAGAGTAAAAGTCTTCTCAAAAAAACCAAAAAAAGCAAAAGGAAACTTGGTGTTCTCAGAAGACCATGGACTTAAAGCAATAAATAATAGATCTTCAAAATGCTGCTGCTCTGCAGGTGGACATTTCTAATGCTCTTTGTGAATATTTCTAATGCTCTGTTCACACAAAGAGTTCATTGCCCAATTTTAAACAAAATGAGTTTTCTGTGAACCCTAGTGCCACCTGCTGGATGCACTTCGACACAAAACAGGCCAGGAGGCACAGGAAGTGAGTGAGCCTGAAGGTGTGAACCCTTGACCTCCCGGCTCACAAAGCACAGAACTAAATTTACACTGTAAGGGGAGATGGATCTAGAAACATCTCCCAACTGCCAGAGAACACTCTACTCAATCTGTGCAAGGCCGCCCCGCTGCCTAGGAGCTCAGCAGGGAAGAGACCACTGTGGCCAACCTCACTGCTCCCAGGGCAGGGCTGCCTGCCTCCTCCACCTCTTCTTACTCTATCCACCTGTACCCTGGGCGCTTTCCTTACAAATACACCCTCTTCCCATCCTTCCCATATCATCTATTCAGTATTTGCCTCCTCTTTCTTTTTCCTATGTTTTCTTAGGATTCTAAAAGTCTAGTGATTTTGTCTTTTTAGTATTCAACTTTTGCGTCTCTCCCTTCCTTATCCTATGAACTGTTTCAGTTGGTTTTGTTGCCTGTACCCTTATTTTGAGCTCTTGGTGCACTGGGTGTAGATTCTGTACAGGGTCTGAAGCAAAGCCTGGAATGCCCTCTCCTGCCCAGGAAACACTGCTCTCCCCACCTGGGGCCAGCGCCCTTACCGACAGCTGCCCGGCCAGGTGCATGGGTTTCTCTATTCCTTCCCCCTGCGCCAGCTCCATGCGCCTTGGACCACAGTAGCCTTGCAGGACATACTAAAACCATGAAGCAAGTCCCAGCTTTGTTTCTAATACCGCTCATGTAGCCACTCTGGGTCCCTTGCGCACCCAGGTGAGTTTCAGGATCAGCTCAATTTGTACAAACAAGGAAGCTACGTTGACGGGTTTTAGTGTGTATTTAGTTATTAGCCTGATGAGGCCTGTAACAGAACGATAAACAGGCCTGGCACATAGCCCTTGCTCTGGGGCTCAGAGACAAGTTTCTAGGAATTTGGATCTTTAACTAAACCTACTGGATGCTGGGAAGACTAGAGCCGTGAGCACTGGAGAAAGCACAAGTCCAGACCCTGCCACACCAGGATGGCCATCCTTACCCAGGGCTGGGGACAAGGCCACTGAGGGAGTGCTCTTTCCTCACTCCTCTCCCTTCCACGCCTCAGGGCACTTCGGAAACCTGTGCTGAATGGGCACAGTGGCACACACCTGTACTCCCAGCACACTGGGTGACTGATGCAGGAGGATTCAAGTTCCAGGCCGGCCTGGACAAACTTAAGTGACTTAGAGACACCCTGGTATCAAAAATTTTAAAAAGGTTAGGGATGCAGTGTGAAGGTGCAGAGTTCAACCTCTAATAATAAAAAAAACTTGTGCTGAGTTCTTCTGGAGCCACCAGCCTGCAGCTGGCTGGGGGAGCCCAAAGGTCTAGTGACCAACTGCCAGCTACTTGTCTACAGCTGCGATGGGACCCTGGTCCAGAGCCATGCTCCTGGAGCCCTGCCCACATGACACCCCATCAGTGTGGCCAAGGGCCAGCCTGGCCCTCCACACAGGCCCAAGTCTGACCTGGAAGGCACACCTGGCGGGGAGGGGCATTGGGTGGCAGTGCAGGAGCTAAAAGCTCTGACTGTGACAACTAGGGACACTGTCTCTGACAGGCCCAGCAGCCACAGGACACCGAAGTCACCGACACGCATGTATCAGATGGCCACAGTGCACAAGGGCGTGGAGGACAGGAGAGTGTGACAACGGAAGCCACCTTCCTGGGTTACGAGGTGTTGCTCTACCTGGCCTCTCAGTGCCCAATGGCACTGTGTTCCATGCCTCCAGCCCCAGGGACCGAGCCCCAGGCTCCTTCTGCCTCCCTGCTCCTGCTGGGCCTTCCTGGCCTGTGCTCCTCCACCTGGCCAAGATCTGAGCCTTGGGAGTGAAGCCTCCAACCCACCCATGTGGACAAAGGAGGGGAATGAAACCCTTGGCCCCAAGCTGGGGCATAGGGTGACAGACAGGTCCATAGGTGCTGCAGCATCCAGTTTTATAGCAGACGTGCCTGCCCCCAAACACTCATGGTCAAGTTCACTCGAGGGAAGTGGGGTGTGGAGGGGAGCAGGGAGGCTGCTCTGGACCAGCAAGGAGATGGCGGTAAGGGGCCAAGGACCCACTGTGACTCTGAGCGGGGACAGGAGGATGAAGGCCCGGCTCGGCCTGAGACCCACTGTCCCCTGCTGTTCCCGAGGCACAGCCCGAGTCACAGCACCGCCAGGGTCATGTCACTTGTTTGTAATATGAGATCATGTCATCCAGAGTCGCGAAAGTGAGTGTGGGGGCCTGTGGGGGCCCCCCGGGCCCAGGAGCGGGTGGCATGTATGTAGAGGGGGGCTCCTGGCCCTGGCCCGCCTGCTGCCCAGGGCTGCTCTGGGCCACTCCAGGTCTGCTCGGGGCTGCTCCAGGTCTGCTCCACGGCTGGCTGCTCGAAGGCCCCACTCTTTTCTGACCCACCAAGTAATCTGATGGTGGGGCAAACTCGGGGTCTCGCTCGGCCCGGAGAGCTGACTGCCTCTTGGACCAGTGTCCAAAGGAAAATTCTAGTGGAAATGAGAAAAAGTAGTGTTAGAACCCATTCGTGAATCAGTTCAACTTATAGATTTCTTTTTTCTTTTTGGTTTTGGTTTTTTGAGACAGGGTCTCAATATGTAGTCCAGGCTGGCCTTGAACTCAGTGATCCTCCTGTCTCAGCCTTTTGAGTGCTGGGATTACAAGCCCATCCTATCTTGCCTGGCCAAACTTACAATTTCTTAAAAGCCACCAGAGTTCTCTGGAGAATAAGGACAGCACCAAAGAAATCCTATTCAAAGCTGTATAAGCAATACCTGCAAATAGCATGAGACCAAGCTAAGAAAAGGCAGTGACAATTTCCCAGCAGGGAGAGATCAGAGCAGGGCTTTGAGAAAGCTGACAGGCTCAGGGGCAGGGCCAAAAAAGCACTAAAATGAACTTGAGGGAGCATGAAAAGTGAGGCAGTCAGATCACATGCTTGACATGGCGCAGTAGGCCGTGTCCTTGGTGGAGTGTTGCAAGATGTCAGAAGGACTTGTCCAAATCTGAGGGGTGTTTACTCATCTCCGCCTGTCACAGTGGCCTGGCATTTCTCCTCTTTTGGCTTTGGGTCTTACCAGCCTGAGCAGCACAAGTTCATGTCCCACTGAAATGATCACTGAAAGAGCATGGAGCAATCTTCCAGAGAAGCCGCTGTGGGCACCGTGGTGAACTCAGAGAAAAGCTGAGCATCCCGCGGGGTGTGTGTGCATGTATGTATGAACACAGGTGAAGCCAAGCTGGTGACTGGTGGGGAACCATTCTCTCTCAGCTACAGAAACGGCTCCACACAGCCCTCAGCACCCCAGCCATGAGGCTGTAACGCTCCCAACAAGTGGCCCCCAACCTGTGATGCCATATGGGAGGAGCAGAGTCCAAAATCTTCCTCAAGAGTACCCAGAACCCTCACTCTGGGGCAGGACTTGTCCCCAGGGGTCCCTGCAGTCACACTGCCAATCCTCCTATTTACACACAGGGTCTGGGATGTGGGTCAGCAATCTGAGGTTTCCTGAGGCCTCCAAGGACTACTCATTGCACCCTCCACCCCACAATTGATGTTTTACACCTGTCGGGAAGCTGCTGATGTTAACAGTCCCCATAGAGCGCTCCTGGTGGGCTAGGGAGGCTCAGTGCTGGCGGCAGGCTAGCACGCATGAGGCCCTGGGGTCCCAGCAGCACACGAAGCGAGCACACAGATGGCACTGGGTGGAAGACCCCGCTGCAGCCCTCACCTTTCCCGCGGTCCCACTCCCGGATGTACGGCACCCCGGGCCGGGTGTCCCTCCTCTCCTGGGTGATGACCTCTACTCTGCTGCTCTGGGTGGGAGGTGGGGTCGGCACAGGTTCTGGTTCTGATGGCAAAGGTCCAATAGCATCTTCATCTACATTTGTAGAAAAGAAGACCTTGTTAGAATAAAAATGCTGAATGTGCTAATCCTGAAAGTAAAGGTAATAATGACCAGCATTGCTGGTGGCCACCACAGCCCAGTCCTGGGTCCTCTCAGCATCGTGTATACAGCAGCTCATCAGAGACTTGTGAAGTTGAAGGGATTCCGTGTTCCCACTTCACTGATGAGAAAATTCATCCCAGCGACACAAGCAGCAGGTGCTGGGGGCAGGGACCAGGTGCCCACGCCGCCCACACCCCCTCTGCATCTCCAACACCAGAACCCCAGGGCCAAATCATTCAGTGAGTGACAATCACAGACAAAGCAGGAGGGAGCCAGGTGACTCAGGCGGTAGCCTGCTGTGGAGTATTCTATTTGGGCTGCATTTCATAATTTTTAAAGAAAATGGATTTTCTGGAAAACACCATAGTGGCAGCTCCCATCTTCTGAGAATGAGATGTGCAGGAGACAGTGAAAACAGATACCAGGAAAGGCTTCCACATCCCAGAGGTGGCATTTATGCAACACCAGGGATGACTCTTCCCTTCCTCATATCTCCTAGGGCTTTTCAAGGCTATAGCTGGCTTAGCCCAGAGGTGAGGAGGTGCCACCCTCAGTATAGGTTACAGTGAGGCCATGAGTCTCGGTCCCTGCTCGTCCTTGGGAACAGAATGCCACTCCCAGGGTCAGGGGGGTGCAGAGCCACCTCACTGGAGAGGTCATTTCCCAGCTTCCCCAGCAGCTGGGTACAACCATGGGCCTGGGCTCAGCCAATGGGGGAACGGGGCCTGTGGTAACCTCAGACTCACATTCCCACAAGGACATGGGCTCTGCCCCTTCCCCTGGGTAGGGTCAGCAGCAGGTGCCATGGGCAGACATAAGTCATGAGATGACAGCAACGCTCAGAGGAGGCTGGGGACTGCGTGGCCTCAGGCAGGGCCACAATGTCCTGGATGCACACCTGCCACCTGCTCTGACATGTGACAGAGAAGCAGACACTCATCTCCTTGGTGGTCCCTTTGTCAGGGCAGCTCAGCTCTGACCCAAGCCACTTCACAGGAGCTCTGGGACCACAGCGCCCACAGGGTTTCCAAGGGGACTTGGCCCCAAGCTCTGACTCGTCTACTTGTATTGCTCCTGCCTCAGCGGTCTACGACGAAACAATGAGTATATCACAGCCAAGAAAAACTACAGCTATGGGCAAAAACTCCGACATCTACAGAGATCAAGAAAGGGTTCTGAGTGTTTTTGCCAGGAAGACTCAGTAAGAGTCTGACGACCTGCACATGCTTGCCCTGTTAAACACTCCACAATGTATGCATGCACTGAAACATCACAGTGGTTCGCATATATGCATACATACAATGCTTACATTTCCATATGCTTACAAAGTAAATTCTAAAAATTAAGTGTAAAATCATATATATGTGCACTTAAATTTTATCTTAAGACACCTTTGCTCTAAGTTTCCATTACTAAACTGTGTCCCTCTAAGAAGCAAATGAAAGCTGTTAAGGTCCCGTCCACTGTCTACGATGCTGCAGAGCTGTCTGCCTCACTCTGCTTACAAACTGCGCCTGGCAACACCTGGCTGCATGCTGCCTGCTCCAAGATAAAGCCAGGCACTGCTGCCCACACTGCCAAGCATGTCAGCCTGAGAGCAGGGGTCTCAGAGCCTTCCATGACTTTCAAGTGCAGAAATCTAAACTGTGATGTACCTCTGCTTTCTTTTTCTGTCCCATCTTCTTTTGACTTTTTCATCTTTTTTTGTCGAAGTTTGGCAAGCCTTGCTTCTAATATAGCCTTTCGTTTCTCCTTTATGTTTTCACGTTTTGTTCTTTGATCTGTTGTCTGAACACAAAGTTAAAAATTATTTGCTTGAAGCCAAATTCACAGTATGTTTGTTCAAAAGGTTGAAATGATTTTCTTTTGAAAACAGACTAGTTAATTTTCATGGCACCAGTAAGAGGCTATCCTTGAGACCCTGAAAATCAAGAGCTAAGAGGCACTCTTACATGGCCTCTGGTGTCTTACGAAGTTTAGTGAGAGATCACAGAGCACTCTGGAACACTTTAGATTCAAGAAAACCATTCATTCTGGGCATGGTGACAGAAGCCTGTAATCCTTGCGCTATGGAGGCTGAGGTAGGAGGAACACAAGTTTGAGCCGAACTTAGGAAACTTAGCAACTTACCAAGACTCTGTCTCAAAATGAAAAATAAAAAAGAAGCTGAGTTGTAGTTCAGTGTGAAGTTTCTGTGTTCTACTCCTAGGACCACCAAAAATGAAAGAAAGAAAAGAAGGAAGGGAAGGAAGGAAGAAAGAAAAGAAAGCCATCCAATTTTCTTCATTAATCCTTTAAATAACTTCCTGTATTTTCACCCAGCTACCCTAAAAGTGGAAACCAAATGTTACACATGGGTTACTTTTGAAACAGTTCTAATTTTACAGTTTGAAATACCAAAACAGTATGGCAATCACCTTTATTCAATGTCATTTTGTTTTGTTTTTTAATTTTTTTGAGCCAGGGTCTTGCGGTGTAGCCCGGGCTGTCCTCCAACTCATGGCGATTCTCCTGCCTCAGCCACCAAAGAGATCACAGATGTGCACCACAACACCCAGCTATACAATGGCATTTTGACAATCAATTTAAATTCCTAATTTAGTGCTCACTTCGGCAGCACATATACTAAAATTAAATTCCTAATTTAACTCATAGAATTGCTCAGCCCTATTTAGCCCCTCCTTCCCACCACCTCTGACCAGAGCACACGTGTACCTGCTCCCGTAGCATCTCCAGAGTTTTCATTTGCTTGTTTCTCAGCTCTTTGTCTTGGGCAAAGGCGAAATATCCAACACCAAGTTGCCGGGCCTCTGGAATGAGTCAAATTGTACAAAATATTAGATTTTCTTCATCAGTTATGACATTCAGGGCAAACTTCCTACCAAAGCAAGAAGCTCCATGCATGCACAAGTTTAAGGAAAAAAGGCAGAGAATAAGTAGTAGCAGCAGCAGCAGCTACCGATGACATAAAGGCCATGAGTTTCTACCCTGGCCACCTTCGCTTTGCTTGGGGAAGGAGCTCGAAGATTCATAGCCCTCTGCTAGAAAATCATCTTAACGTGCAGACTGTTAGGCCCAGAAGTGAGCAGAGCAGAACCCTCTGTGTCTGTCCAGGCTGTGCTATACAACTACACCAGCCTCACAGTCAGCACTGTGAGAAAAGATACCGTTCTCCCGGATGTCCTCATAGTGCACGGGCCCCACGGGCCTCCGCAGGGCCTCCTGCTCCTCCTCCTCCCACTGCTGGCGCTGAAGCTCCTTCCTCATGTCCTCCGACAGCAGCGTCTTCTCGTTAGCAGGACTCACGAAACTAGCCAGAGAGGAGAAGGACACACACACTGCCAGGTGATTGTGGTGGTAAGGAACACGGTCCCTGCAGGGGCCTCTGACCACCATCACCAGAGGAAAAAACCACTAAACCACTCCCCCTCCTTAAACCCAGCCGGGACTCCTGCTGACACGATGGGACCCCACCTTGGAAATCAGTACCCAGTCCTGGGCTGAGGTGCCCAGGTGGGAGAAGAGTCCAGCTCTCGCAGGCGGACCCTTGTCCTGCTGATGGCCAAGGTTTTTGTGTCGGCAGGATGTACAGAGGTGCACAAGCTGCCCCTGTGTAAAAGGGCTTCTCCCTCCTGGGATGTTTTAGCAAGTTATCCTGTGGGTCTGCTGTAGGCTCCACAAAAAATTAGTTTTTAATGCAGGCCCTGACTTCCAAGATGTGTAAAGAAAAAGTGAGACACTAGCTATTGCCCTGGTCCCCCAGCTCAGCTCAGGGATAAAATGAGCCAGCGTCTCTTCTCAAGGTGTGTCTGTCCACAAAGGGTCGCTTTCTGGGCTCAACTAGGCTCTGTCTCCACTCATGACTATAATGAGACATTGGTCCAAGCAGCTGTGCAACATGGGCCATCAGAGCCAGTCCTGCCTGTGGTTCCCACCACCTGCAAGGCTGAGGCAGGAGGACTGCTCAAGCCCATGAGTTCAAGGCCACTTGGGCAACACAGTAAGACTCCTTCTCAAAAAAGAATAATCAAAACCAAGAAAAGGATAGTCAGCCACTCGGACCATTCCGAGTGTGGATTACATGTGTATGGGTATGCTAACCACTAAAACTGCTCCAACAAACATTCTTATCCACTAAAAAAAAACTTACAGGAGCAACCAGGATAACTCATCTTAAAGCAGCTTCTTGCACAAAACCACCCACTGGCCGCAATTCAGACCAGGCAAGGTCTGCACATCCAGCACTTACAGTCTCCCCTGAAGGTTCTTGTCCATCTCCAGCAGGTGTGGCAAATCCTTCTTCATGCAGCGCCGGGATCGCCCCAAAGAGTCCACGTAATCTACCCTGAAGTGAAAGTGGGAAAGTGTGAAAATGCTGTGCATACACACAGGGGGTCCCTGGGCCAGAGAGCTGCGCACACTGAGGGATGAGGACTCACTGGCAGAAGCACCCTCAGCCCAAGATGCTGCCCTGCATGGGCTGCTCACAGGTCAGAGTCGTACACCGAGGCTCAGCACGCGCTCCGCAAACCTTAGCTTTGAAACTAAAAGCAACTCATCATTTCCATCTCTAACTTCAAAGACAGAAATCTGTCACTATTTCTTAGAATGTCCTTTAATCCAGCTTAGATTACTGAACAACTTCGTTCTGCAACCCAGATTCTTACTGCTCACTGCCCTGCCCTCTCAAGTCTGAATTTTTATTCTTTCCCTTATTTCTTCTAATTCATACAACTCCCAAGGAGTTAAAAATGCCCTAATGTAAGTCATGGCATTACTGGACTCCTGAAGGAAGTAAAGGAACATGGTGCTCTCCTCATCTCTGCCCAAACCCTACATGGAGACAGGCAGGGCAGATGGCAGGGCAAAATGAAAACCGTGACTACTTCCCAGGCAGGATGGACGGGCAGCCTTGCAGGAGAACCTTCCACGTGTACTGTGATGCAACGAGGTTTTACTTTTGAAATTGTGGGCAGGGAAACTCCTACAGCCTTCAGCAGGTGCTCAGCACACGGAAGGGACCAATGAGTACGAACTGGGGACTGATTCAGGGTCAGACACTTCACAACTGAGGGCTTCGTTTTGCTTGCCAATTCTTTTCCTTCCAAGAAATGCTGATTCCAACTGTTGGCCCATGATTTAAACACTGAACATCTGGGAATCCACTACTGTAGTCCTATGGCTGATTATCACAAGAAATAAAACCTCTAACTGCAGAAAACAGTTTCTTCCTTTTTTTTTTTTAATGAATGGGGACAAAACCATCAAGCCAGATGGTCTGCATAATTATTTATAGTATTTTTGTTGGAAGATTTTCCACCACCTGGGACTGAAATACTGAAAGAATTTTACAAGCAGTGACAATTTTGGAGCTTAATTTAAAAAGAAGAAAGTGTCAAAACTGCTTGTAATCTGTCTTCCTTCACCATATGGCGGTAGTGACACCTTCAGCTGCCCCCAAACTCCTCACATCGCTGGCACACTGCTTGTAATCATACAGACACTAATGAGCAACAATTTAGGAAGAGATGCAGAGCCTCTGAAAAGGGATTAAGAGTTCTGCTGTGAAAAGCAATCACAGGGCCCTCTGCTTCTGGAGTTGGCCTCCCAAACACACAGATCCCAGCTAAACAAACGGAGGAGACAGCGGAGCCACCATTCACCGAGCTGGCCCTACCCCGCCCCACCCTGCAGGGACAAGCCTGGGATGGCCAGAGTCCTGCCACCTCCACCACTCAGGAAGCCAAGGTGCTTCCAGGGATACGAACGCGGGGCAGGCTGCCAAAGCCTGGCTCGGGTCTTTTCCTGGCCATGGGGCCTAACCTGTCCCAGTGAAAAGTACGAGGTAGGACCAGGAAGCAGGAAGCATGTTGAGTGGTCCCAAGTTCAATGATGAGCGAAGGTGAGAAAAGGTGCAGGCCTTTGGTGCTCTTGCCTTTGGTCTTTTTTATTTTTTTTGGTACTGGGGATCGAACTCAGGACCTTGCGCTTGTGAGGCAGGCGCTGGAACCACTGAGCTAAATCCCCAGCCCTTTTTTTCTTTTTGGTACAGGAGACCGAACTAGGGTCCTTGTGCTTGCACAGCAGGCTGCAAAACCACTGAGCTAAATCCCCGGCCCTCTTGCCTTTGGTCTTTACAGCGTACAGCCAGACACCCACCTAAATAGACCTTGATCCCTTAGAAGCTTCTAGAAGCAAGAAGAAGATGCCTATCTCATCCTGAGGACAAGGCACTGCTGGACTGATGAGGATACCCTCAGGAGCACCAAGAGCTGCAGCACTGGCCCCCGTGAGGACACCAGAACCCTACAGGCCGGTGGGCAAGGTGAGGCCCAGGAGTGCCTCTCTCAGGGTCTCAAGCTCCACTGCACAAGTCAGAGTGATACCGTCACCAGCAGAGATGTCAGCACATGGTTATGGGGTCTCATGTCTGCACAGAAAGGCTGGTGTGGTTCCTCACCCTTCACTCACAAGGGCAGAATGCAGCCAGACTTCAGGGACAAAGCTAACCAAAGCCCAGGCCACTTTATGTCCTGGGGGAGACTGAGGCAAAGAACCCAGGGACCTGGGCATCGTCAGCTCTACAGGGGAGGAAACCAGCCTCAGAGAGGTCAGAAGCTTGCCCAAGATCACACAGGCAGCAGAAGGTTGCACTGGGACTACCCAAGGCCCACAACTCTGTGTATCACTGTTGGAAAGAGGTTCTGCCACAGGAGGGCTTCATGACCACCCTGCACTCCTTCTACTGGAATCAGGGAGACCCTCCACGAGGTCTGTGCCAGGCCACAGGCAAGGCCAAAGCATGGGCCACAGAGCACCAGGCTTCTGCCTCAATGGGCAGGACATCATCACCCAGTGCCCGGGCCTGGCACTGTGCTGGACACAGAGGCTCAGGCATTTGTCACTAGTGTGGCTATCTCTTCATTGTGCCTACTATTCTATACCTGCAGTGACCAGCCCAACCCAACCTTGAGGGCTCTCAGCAGACTGGAAGTATAGGGGAACAAGGAGAAATGGAATGGTGACAGCCAAACAGGATCACTGACTGGGCCACCCAAGTGTACCCACCACTCTTCGCCGGGGTTTTGGGGAGGGGGCACATCTCCATCAGGAACATCGTCGTCCTCGTCCCTGTCGTCCACCTTTTGGGGCTCTCTACTGGCACCAAGCACCTCCATTTCTCTACGCTGGTCTATGATCTTCTGGGTGAAGTCTACGAGGTACATATCCTCCACTTCTTCATCTAGGACACAAAACTCGACCTCAGTGCACAGCAGGAAACCTCAGTGGACAGAGTGGAGCAGCTTGAAGGGAAGCTAGGGACACAGGAAACACAGACCACCGAGAAAACCTCCTCATGCCTCACTGAGCCAGGGTCTGCATGAGCAGGGCCACCTCAGCACTGCCGCACACAGCTAATGTCATGCTGCAGTAGACAGGACAGCGGCTCTCCTGTCATCAGAGGAGGACAGTGGCCATTCCCTCCTACAGTGTGACTTGCCTTTCTACAGAGAGGCTTGTGTTGCTGCAGCACAAGGAGAAGTTGCCCAAGTTCTTTTCAATCCAAGGGCTCTCACCTCCCAACATGGCCCAGAGCCAGTGCCACAGAGCACAGGGCTGTGTGAGCCACCGCCTGCCCAGGGCGCTGATCCCCCAGGAGCTGAAACCCACAGGAGCATGACATAGCAGCCCAGGACAGTCACCCGAGCAAGGCAATGTGGGTGAGGTTCTGAGCTGGATTCATGCTGGGTTCCTCTCTGAGGACAGCGACTAAGCGATCAGGAACAGCTATGAGGCTCCCACGACCAGGTGGCAGTGTCACTCACTTACAGAGGTGACACCAGAGGCTCCAAGACCTGACCTGCACAACACACAGGTCCCCGTACCCCTCAGTGGGGCCCACACTCCTCTGTACCTGGCTTCTGTGTCAACAGTGCAAGTAGATTCTGAATCAGAGGGGGAACTCGGCCACAAAAGTCCTCCGGGGGAAGAGACAGGACAGGAGCAACAGGCACCCAGGTGCAGGAAGCCTCTTTGGGCTCTGACTCCTGGCTGAGGTCTGCCTTCCATCCACCAGTCCCCAGCCTAGAAGCTTGGTAGCCCCGTGTGGCTCCCCACTCTCCTGGCAGGGTCTCTCCTTCAGTTCCCACAGCTTCAGGACCCTTGGCAGAGCCCCCTGGGGTCCCCAGAAGATTTCCTGATCACAGCCCTCCTCTCTCTGGCAGCGGAATGCACACTGCCTCCGCCTCTCATTATCTCACTATGAGCAGGGTTTCTTTTTCTGGGGCATCTGAGGAAAGGGAGGATCAGTAGCACAACTGTAAAGCAATTACAAGCCCATCACAGAAACAGAACTGGAAACAGAAAAAACAGGAAAAGGAAAGCCGGCATCCTGCTCAACCCCAATTCCCCTTACACACAGCTGTGACGCAGGCCCTGTGTAGACAAGAGCGTCACGTGCACACAGGAAAGTCTGTGGTCCTACTCAGGTGACAGAAGAGACGCCGTCCTGTTCTGCTTCCGCAGTGTGAAATCAGCCCTGAGCTGCCTCCCAGCGAATGGCTGTGTTGTCTCACAGCACAGAAGAGAAGAATGCAACGGTGACTGTGGCCCAGTCCTCCTCCTTCTCCCCTGCCACCGTGCCAGGGGCAGGGGCACAGATTCGATTGCCCAGTGTCTGTCCCCCCCCCCACAATGCCCCTGCTCAGATCCCGGCGTGATTGGTCAGTGACTGAGGTTTCCTCTGTCCATGCAGCCACAGGAGGGAAGATTTTGGTCTGATCTTTTAAATTTCTTAGTTATCTTCATGATATGATGTCAAAGATCCATTTGAATGACAGAAGGTAAAGAAGTATAAATACATTGTTGTATTTACCTAAAAAGTCGCCTTTAGTCATTTTTTCATATAATTTGGCCTTTTCTTCCAACTTTTCCCTAAGAGAGAAAGAGACAAGTATCAGAAAAAAGTGGTCTTACAGCTGTCCCTCCTGGCGAGGAGGCCACCAGATGCCGCCCAGCCTGAAGAGAGGGCATAAACAGCTCTGCTAAGGAACTGAGGAGGTAGGTAAGGGGGGTGCTGCATTCTCTGGCGCATCACTGGTCACTGGGTCCTGGTTGGAAGCCACTCCTGGGACGTAGCAGCAGTTAGGTGAGTATCTGACCAAGTTACGATTCCAGCCGCTCACTCTAATGGCTAAATGCATCTGAAGTTACCCACTCAAGACATGTCTGTAAACACAAACACTGCCACGGCAACCTCTGACAAGGGTCACCAAATTCCAGGCAAACCTTGGGATCACTGTTTTCAGACACCAGTCACCTGTGGCTTACTAGGCTTCGCTCAGGGACTTAGAGATCAACTTCTTACCTTCGTTTTACAAATATGATGATGTCTATTTTAACGAAAACAGGGATTATTTGTTCATCACATGCTAAGAAAACAAAAACTGACTCTGGCATTTCAACAAAGTGGCCTCTGTTATTAACTCTGATAACTTTTTTTTTCAGTAGGCACAGGCTGGGTTAGAGGCCCTGTGATGCTTCACGCAGAAACACCCCACGACAGGAGAGATACCACCAAATAGCTCACCCAGGCTCTCTCAGGAATGTCACACACAGACTCAGAGGGCCAGTTCCTGCCTGCCTTTCTTCTTTTTTTCCTTTCTGTTCCCTTCCTTTCTTCCTTCCGTTCTTTTTTGGAGTACTGGGGATTAAATCCAGAGCCTTCACACTGAGCTGCATCCCGGCCCTTCTTTATTTTTTAATTTTGAGACAAGGTCTCGCTAAGTTTCTAGCTTGCCCAGGTTGGGCTCAGACATGCAATCCTCTTGCCTTAGCCTCCCAGGTGCTTGGATTACAGGCCAGTGCTACTACACCTAGCTAGGCAATTTCAATTCTAATGGCATCCCGAGGCTGACAAGTCCGTGGGTCCCCTGGCTGTGACAAGTTACTTAACCTTTCTGTGTCTCAGTTCCCACAGACAGAAGGAGAAACAGAATGGTCCTGCCCATAAGAGCTGTGGTGAGACCAGTCAGACACACGTGGCCCTGTCACCTCCTCTTCTCCTCCTCATGAGGACCCTGCCATAGCTCACCTACATCGCTCCAAAAGCATTGAGCAACCTTAGCAACCACACCCTGCAAGGGGAGCTTTTATTGTGTAGCGTATCCAAAACTCGACAGCCATGGGAACAGACAAGGGGGACACTCCCTCTTCTTCACAGAAGAAGGTCAGTAGCAACAGGTGAGCCACAACCCAGACAGATGATAAAATCAAAACATCACCACCCTGAAGCACCAACATCACAACTCAGGTGAGGCTAGGACCCTCACACCTCCCCAGTCACAGCGTGGAGACCTTCATCGGGCCCACTCAGCAAGCCCCCTGACCATGTGAGCCCTACAGCCCCCAACCACGACTTGCACTGACCTTAGGCCCTCCGGCCACCTCCAAGGGAAGAACACAACCACAGAGTATCTCTCCAGAAACTTCCTGTGACCCTGCTCTGTACAGAACAATGGGCCTGGGTGGCTTCAAAATGCCAAAAGAAGAACAAATCACAAGAAGGTGAGAACTGTTTACACTACAGGGGACTGAGAGCTTGGACACCTAAATGCAGTGTGGAATCTCTGAACCATGAATTGAAAAACACTACATAGGACACAACTGTACTGGGTCAACCGGCAAAACCCAAACTCCGGACCAAAGAATAGATAATACTATTTCATCAGTGTTAGCTTTCTTGGATATGACAGCAGTACTGTGATTATGTAAGACAACTTCCTTGTTGTTACAAGATACATGCTGAAATGGTCAGCAGTAAAATATCCCGAACTTAAAAATATGTGTGTGCAGGACAGAGATAGGACACACATGTTTAAATATTGCACTGTGTCTCTGGTGTGAGAAATTGAAAGTGGAAGTAAATAGTATAATAGTAAAATGTATAATAGATATTGGTAAATGAGAAGAAAATTTTCAAATGGGAAGGGGAACAAGGGAGGAAGGAAGGAGAAAGGAAAGAAGGGACAAGAAAAAAATAGAAGGAATAAATGGAACCAAAGCTTTTGTACATAGGGAGGGGAGGGGACTTGCTAGGAGGGAGGGAATGGGAAAAAAGAGGCAGGATCTATCATGTACTGGTACATATTCCCTATGATGAGTGTTATCATTACGTATGCCTAAAATGTACAAAGAAACGTTTTGCTATTAAAAAAACAGAGAGGGCTGGGGATTCAGCTCAGTGGTTCCAGTGCCTGCCTCACAAGCGCAAAGTCCCAAGTTTGATCCCTAATACCAAAAAAAAAACCCCGCAAAAAACCAGAGAGACAGAGACAGGGAAGCAGGGAGGAAAGGAAGAAGGAAGAAAAGGTGATAAAGAGAGAGAGAAGAGAGAAAGGGAAAAGGAGGAGGAAAAAGAGAAAGGAGGGATGGAAAGTCAGTGTGAAAGATATTAACTGATGAATTTAGTGAAAAATATAGAAACATTCATTGTATTCTTCTTTCACATTTTTTCACTTATTCTGTTGGTTTGGGGAAAAGTTTAGGTCTCTAAGTGCTAAAGTCCTAACCCCAGCCCAGAAGCACACTGTGGGACACATCTCCAAGACGTGTCACTGGGGTTGCGGGTAGAGCTCAGAGGGGAGCACAGCACATGCCAGAGCCTCGGCTTCCACCCCCATGACTGCCAAAAACAAAGACAAAGACACCTCATCGATAGCACTAGAGACCAATCGGTGTCATATTTGAAATCAAGCCTGCTTTATCTCTTCAGGAGATGACAGTTGAATTATACTGTGGTAGAGGACAGTTCAACTCCATAGCCAGAGTTCACCTCCCACGTCCCTAACTAGGAATCAAACACGTCTGGAAGAATGCTCACAGCTGCTGTGTGTCCTCTTCAGTTAGGCCTACAATGGTTGTATCTGTAGCAAAATGCACAGACATACTTTTCCTTGTCATTATTCCCTAATGCTACAGCACACACCTGTTTACGGAGCACTTGCACAATATTTACACCAAGGTGTCTAGAGAGAACCTAAAGCTCCTAGAAGGCTATGTGGGTTATGTGCAAATGCTATGCCCTGCTACATGAGGAATGTGAGGGCCCCTGGTTTTATTATCTGTAGGAAGGGGGTCTCGGAACCAGCGCCCCTCAGACGTTGGGGAAACTGTGTTTATGTTTACAGAACGCTTGGCTGGATAGGCGATGGACATCAAATTTATAAATCAAAACGAGTAAAATCCGAATGTTCACTCCTTGGTGTGTGTGGCCTCAAAGAGAACCACACTTTTCAGAGCTCAGGCATACCTCGCTTTGTCTAAAGTCTTCTGCTCCTCAATCTTCTGTTCTGCATCCTTCTCGGCTCGATTTGAAACTCCTGCATTCTGCTTGCTCCAGATACTTGGTTTCTGGAGAACAATTCAAAAGGACGAGAGAAAGATTACAAGACAATCTTTACTGTACATCAGGAGGAGGAGGAGATCATTAGATCTCTGGACCAGTGGGACAACTTCCTCTTCCAACAGCTAACTGTGTCCTGCAGACACTCACCGCCCACTGGGTCGCTGGCGCGGAAAAGCCCTAAACTGTAAACAGTGGTATATGAGCTTCTCTAGACCACTGCGCAGACTTACTGAACCTCCTAAAGGATCACAACCTAACTCAAGACTCTAATGAAAATGTACAATTGCAAAGAATTAGTAATACAAATACCAGAAACCATTACTTATAAAATTAGGAAACCACAGAGCATCTATGTGACAAGTAATCTTCCAATGTCTTTTTCCAAAAAGAGTGTAAAAGAGATTCATGGTAAGCTTTTAAATAATTGTACTAATTCCTACTTTAATATTTAACACATTTCATGCAGACACCCAAATACTAGACGGGGATTTTTTACCCTAACACTCACATATACAGACACCACTGACACGTTCAAAGCCTAAGTGTGGCAGATTTCTCCCATGTGGGGGCAATGAGGACAATGAGACCATATTTTACCTTATTAGCTGTCTTTGGTTTTCCCAAAACTCCAGAATCTTTTAGAAGTTTTTCTTGTTTGAATTCTTCTTGTTTTCGGAAGAGTTCGGCCTTAAGATCTACTAACTAGGATAAAACCAGAAAAGTAAAACAAATATTTTATTCAGTTCCAGCAGTTGACGGATTGCTAAATTATTACAATTCTCAAAGCAAAGATTTCAACTTGCTCTAAATGGACACAAAAGTCAATGTGTAGTTGTAGAAACTCAGACAAAAATTAAACTAAGTAACATTTCACCCTACTCTGTGGCACATGCATCTCTACTCAAGAGTCAAGGCTGGGGGGGCGGGCAATAAAGCGAAGGAAATAAATGTCATCTGCATCTTTCCCACCCAGGTTGACCCAACACCCCACAGCGCCTTCTCTCTGAGTGGCACTAACTCAGCTCTCTCATCACCACAACAATGTCAGGAAATGTTTCCTTCAGCCCATGTTTGAAGTACCTGGCACGAGAGTGAAGAGCAGGAGACAAACACCAAGCAGACTTACCTGCCTCAAGAGCCTCAACTGAGTAAGAAAGGTAATGTATAATACCAGTAAGATGTAAAGAAATGTAAAAAAATGACATTACAAGCGAGGTGTGGTGGCCCACACCTGTCATCCCAGCTCTCTTGGGAGGCTGAGGCAGGAGGACTTCAAGTTTGAGCCCAGTCAGGTAACTGAACAACTTAGCAAGAGTCTGTTGCAAAAGAAAGAAAAACAAACAGCTAAGGATGTAGCTCATTACAAAAGTCTTGGGTTCAATCCCCAGTACCACACACATACCAAAAAAAAGACATCTGAGTGGAAGAAAGGAGGTAAGTTCAGATGCAAAGCCCTTGCTTCTGTCCAGGTGATCAAAGTTCTGGGCTGAGCCTCAAAAGCTATGGCAGATTTCAACAGCTAGAAATGAAGTAAGCTGAGTACATCTCTAAGTTTGATCTACTCTGTCATAGAAACTCTAATCTGAGCTGACTCTCGGGGTTTAGAATGGGAAGGGAGGACCAGGCAGAGAACTGGAAGCTGGAAGAATGCGCCCCTCCTCCCTCAGCACAACAGTTTACTTGGCCGGGTACCTGTAAATCAGGTATTTATCACCAATAGACAGCTAAGGAAAATAAAAATGAGTTTGATGACTTCTATTCTTGAAGAGATCAATTTTTAAAAGCAACGCGGGTATGGATTTTAAAGGTCAATTTCATTCCAGGACCTAATTTCTAAATTCTTCAAAATGACCAGGCGAAGTGGCTCCAGCAGTCAGGAGGCTGAGGCAGGAGGATCGCTGTGAGTTTAAGGCCAGCCTAGGCTCCAAGTGAGTCCAAGGACTTGCCGAACCTACATAATGGCTCAAAACTAATAACAATAATACATTCTGAAACACTTCCACCCTTTCTCCCAAGCCTGCATCAACTCTCAGGTCACACACTGCCTAGCCTAAAGCTACTCCTGAATTTTGCAAGGGGAGCTTGGACCAGTCCAACCCCAGACCGCGTTCCTGCCGCCCTCACTGTGCCGCCCCGCCGGGACAGGTCAGTATCACGGCCCTGCCTGTCTGCTCGGCTCCCGGCCCTGTCTGCGCTGGATGAGGAGTGGACCGAGACCCCGACAACCCGACGCCATCCTGGCCCTCGCGGCCCTGTCCCGGCAGTATCCCTGGGGACGCCCCCGACCCGCAGGCCCACGCCGGGACGGGGCCACATTCGCGCTCTGGGGCCGCGGGGCAACAGAGCCCAGCGGGTTGGCGCGGGGGCCGAGGCCCGGAAATCCCAAGCACTCACCGAGGACGCCGTAACGTCCAAAGGCTTTTTCCTCCGGTCCATGCTCACGACGGAGGACCCGCCGCCACCTGTCTCCCCCGCAGACTTCCTAAACCCCCATGTGGGGTACCAGGAAGTACCTTTGACTGCGACGCTGAGCTTCCGTGAGTTTACGACGCTGGCGCCATCTTGGGAGTGTCGTGCGCGCGCATATTTGCCGCCATCTTGAGAAGGTCAGGGGTTGGGGCGACGCCAAAGGATGAGGTCATTTTGAACAGGGCAGAGAGTAGCGTGAGCGCCATCTTTAGAAGGTCGCACTGTGGCTTTCCTTGCCATGGGCGCCGGCTGCAGTGGTGTGGATGGATGTAGTGGGTACAGTGAAGGATGGATGGCGGAGGAAGTGGCGCCATCTTGGAGAGGGTGAGGTACTTCCAGCGTCTTTACAGTGAAGACGAAAGTGAATTAGTAGAACAGGAAAAATAGAAGTACTGCTTGAAGGCCTACTACGCCAGGCACTGTTGCTTTTTACACATCAGTTAGTAAATTCTCAAAAAAGTCATGTGGGGTAAAAATTATGTTAGCCTTAGTAGTTAATATATAATACTTATTCTGGGCCATGTCACATATTTAGGCTCCTAGGAACATGAACTGAAGAAGCCAGCTTCCTGGGTTGGAATTAGTGCTTCCCTACTTACTGGCTGTGTAAGCTTGGACAAATTTCTTAACCTTTCTCTGCCTCAGTTACCAAATGGAAATAAAATCATGTTTACTTCAAAGGGTCTTAATAAGAATTAAATTAACTAGTCTATAAAAATATTAATGGATATGGGACATAACCCCTCAAATGTCTACTTTCTAATTCCCAGAATCCGTAGAAATAGAGAATTTGCAGAGGTATTAAAGATACTTAGTTGGGGGATATTAATTTGCATTATTCAAATGGTCCAGTGTCATCACAAGGTCTTCATAGAGATCAGAAGGTGCCGTTACAGAGTTCTGGGTTTCTGTAGACTCTTTCCAGGTCTTTGGTGTCCTGAACAAAGAATTGGGCAAGATGCAAGAAAAAGGTAGCCAGTTTTACATTTATCAAAGGTTTGAAATATGCTCTGCAGAGAGTAGGCTACTGAGAGATCACAGTGTCCATGAAGTAATGGCAAAAGTCTTTTGTATCTTTTATTCTTCAGGCTGATGTCATATCTAGGCCATTCTATCAAAAACCTGCTTGATTTTGTTCCAGTAGAATTTAGGATAGTGCTTTCTGATTGGTTCCAGGTGAAGAGTTTGGGAACTGGGTTCTGGGCTTGTAGCCTGGATCTCCATGATTGACAGGCCACACCCACTTCCTCAACCACTTTGCCATGCCCTAATCTCTGGCCTTGGCTCTCCTTAGCACTTTTGAAGAGGGAGGGTGGGACTGGGGCTGTGGGATGCCAGAGGCCTCTAGAAGGTGGAGCAGACAGAGATGTGGACCATCCTTCAGAGCCTCCAGGAGGAATTCAGCATTTCTCACGGGTGATGTTCAGCTGTGTACAGTCCCTTTCAGCCTTTGGCTCCCTATAGGAGAATGAATTTTGTTTTGAGCCATTAAATTTGTGGTAAATTTTTAAAAAACATTTTTTTCTTTTGTTTGAGACAGGATCTCACTATGTAGTGCAGATTGGACTTGAAATCACTATGGTATATAGTCCAAGCTGGCCTCAAACTCATGGCAATCCTCCTGCCTCAGGCTCCCAAGTGCTGGGATTGCAGGTGTCCACCACCATGCTGACCTATTTTGTTATTTTGTAACTTATTATAGCACCAAGAGGAAACTGGTACAAATGACAGTGATTACATCAGTGCTATCTTACTACATCAGGCCTGTGTGTAACTTTTTACGTAGATTATTTTATTTAATCCTTACAAGAATCCCAGAGGTGGAGCTATTACTCCAGAGGAGGAAAAGGATGCCCAAGAGGCCCACAAGTTATTTCCAGTGAGCAGGTGATAGATCCTAGGGTCAGAGTATCACAGAGATGCTGAGTCCATTATTTTCATGCTGTTCCCATGTAGAGAAGGGGCGCTTCATCTGTGAATGGGAGGGCAGAGAAGAGGGGAGAGGGGAGGCAGAGAAAGCAGACCACTTGGAAACGTCTTGAGTTTCCTGGCTCAGCTGGCTGTCAGCAGCAAGGAGAGTCAGTGCTGTGATCCTGGGCATCAAGAAAGAAAAGAAGCTTAGGGCTAGGATTTTGCTCAGTGGTTTTGCCACCTGCTGTGCAAGCGCAAGGACCCGAGTTCGATCCCTGGTACCAAAAAAAAACAAAAACAAAAAAAACAGAAAAAGCAAAGAAGCTTAATTGTTTGTGCTGGCTCAGGAGACCTTTATTGGATTCAATCCGGGCTCCTAGTTGTTATCTGCCTCTTATCTGAACACCCTTCTCAGACAGTCTCGCCCCAGCAGCACCCAGCTAACTGAAAGACCCTCCTCAGACAGGGGGGTTACCAGGAGCAGGTCGGTGGGCCTCCTTCATCCCCTTAACATACAGCAGGTCTGGAAAGCACGTTGACCAGGCTGCTCCGGACTCACCCACGGCTTTCCTGAATCCTGTTTCCTTACGCTCTCCTCTGGCACTGCCTTCCTCTGCCAGGTGCCAGGACTGAGGCAGGAGCCCAGCCTGCCCCTGACTGGGCCACGTGCTCCATTAGGGTGGTGTTTTTGGAACCAGGTCTCTGCCAGTGCTGCACACACACCTGGGCTTGCTCTGGAAGAAAGGGCAGGATGGGGACACTTTAGCCTTGTGAAGAGAGCGGGGGGCTTCCTGCACAGGGACCAGGCTCAGGCCTGGCTGCCCACTTTGTTGCTCTGAGCCTGGATCTTCACATCCTACTAGGCATGCAGGGCGCCTGAGACCGAGAGTGGGTGAGGTTTGTGAGCTGCGGTGCTGTGCACGGCGCTCGTAGGAGAGGAAGCTCTGCTCATCGGCCCCAGCCTTTTCACGCACGGCAGAAGGCGTGTGTGTGACAACAGTCTGCTATACGTCACATATTTTGCAGTGTTTTGAGCTCCAGTTTGTCTTCACCCCTGCTGGGTCGCCTGGGAGTGAGGCTGGGGTGGGGTGGATTAGCCTCCTCTTCCCTTGTTTTAGGGGATGTTAATTGCCCACCAGACTCCTAGGTGCTTTGAATAAAGGGAGAGAGAGGAGGCTTCCCCATTTTTCACACCCTGTGGTGATTTCCCAACAGGAAGGCTCCTGAGGACAGATTGTGGCTGGACTCCGGCCACAGTTACCACGATGTGTTCATCAGGCTGAGGTGGTCCCAATGCCTTGGAGCTTGTAAGACCCATTTTCCTACACATCCTGTTCCCTCCAACTAAATATGCGCCAGCCCACAGCCTCTTAACCTTTGTTCTATCTCTGGCACCAGTTTCCCAACAGTAAATCACTCAGCAGGGGATGAATGAGCTGAGCCCAATGTGTAAAAAAAAGATTAGGCTGCAGCTAAGAAAATGAGGTTCTAAGCAGGGCACAGGACAAGGCATAAATAGCAAGGCCCAGCTGTAGATGGCAGGAAGCTGACTTTTACTAGCATCAGGCATGGAATCTGCTGCTTCCGTGGTCTTATAGAATTCCCCCAGCAGCTCCAGGGCAGGTGTTCTTATTCTTCCCATTTTGTAGAGAAAGAAACTAGAACACAGAGAGACTAAATGACTTGGCCAAGGTCACCCAGCTCATATGGTCCAGGATTGAGCTGAGCAGCCCACACTACCTGCCTCCCTCCTCTGCAGCTGTGTTAGCTTTGTGTATCCGTGCATCCCTTCAGCTCCACTGAATATTCAGCTGCCCCAGAATATCTCTGCAGGAGGAACCGGTCCTTAGGTCACTGTGTGCAGAGGCAACCCAGCAAGTGAAGGCCAGAAGGTGCAACCAGGCCAGTGTGGTCAAGGCTCTGCTGAGCTTGCAGTGCGGGAGTCAGGGTGGGGAGTGCGGCTTTCCCTGCCCATCCACCACAGGGGCCTGAGGCCACAGCTGGAGAACGGCAGTGCTGAGGACCCAGAAGCCCCTTCATAGACAGGGAAGGTTGGGAAAGTAGGTAGCCACCCCACCGTAAGGTGCTGTCCTGGGGAGAGGACACAAGGAACAGTTCTCCAAACTCCCAAACCTGAGGGAGGGGCTCCAGTGAGAGCAGAGTCTTGTGAGGAACCTGGCCATGCTGGAGTGGAGTCTTACTGGGTTACAGGCATGCACCACCACGCCCAGCTCTTCAAGGTGCCACTGGAACCCACACAGTTGGGGAAGCAGAGAAACAGCAGGAGGATGCCCGAACCAAATGCTCCAGAGCAGGCGGTACCAGAGCTCACGAACCTGGCATCCCAGGGCCCTGAGTCCAGGCCTCCTTGGGTTCCTTCAGTCTCCTTCCTGGGCTGGGGGTGTGTGCTCGACTCTGTCTCTGTCGAAGGACCCCACTTACAGAGAGATAGGGTCTCCACTCCAGGGTGACCTCAGCGAAGCTGAGTGCTGCAGTCCTGTGTTCAGCTCAGGTCACTTCCTGGACTGAGCCTTGCCACCCAGCCGTGAGGCTTTTGGGGAACAAATGCCTACATCAAACAAGAAGAGAGCTCTTGGAGACAGTTAATGTCATACTTCAAGAAACTAGAAGTAGGAAACCCTCAAATCAGTGGAAAGAGAAATAGTAAAGATCAGAGCAATGTACATGTTTTGACTCATGTGGAAACTGAAGCCATGGGGAGCTGCTGACCTTGCAGGCCACTGTCCCTCCCAGAGGACAGGCCCTGTGTTCCCATTCCTCCCCTCTTCTCCCTACTGTCCTACCTTCCCGTATCTGGAGCTGGAATCATCAAGCTCATCTGCAGCATCTTGATCAAGCCCCTCCTTGGAGACGGAGGTGAGGGCCTCATGTTCCTCCTCCTGACATGCATGGTCCTGGGCCTGAGCTGCTTATTGCAGATGCCCTGATGCCCACTTTAATTTCCTGCCTGGTCTTGATGGATGCAGATAGAGAGAGCTGGGGGATGGTGCTGCTCACAAGAGGGAGCAGGAAGAGGGAAGCCTTTGGCTCTGAGGTTGGCACCTGAGTCTGCTCTCCTCCCTGAGAGTTCATCCTTGGAACGGCAGCACATGGGGACATGGCTGTCCTCCTGCTTTGTCTCATGCATCCGTGAGTTCATGTAGTCAGTGTGCACCCCATAAATGTGAGCTCCTGTGCCGTGGGGTCCCCACAGTATCTGGAGACACCCAGGGAGCACCTAAGCCCATTTCACAGCCATGGAAGAGGAGTCTGAGGGGTGGGGGACCTGGTGCAGACCCAAGGATGGGGTCTCAACGAGGGGACATTGAGGCTGTGACTTAAGAATCAGAAGGGTGAGAAGATCACTGCACCAGGTGGCCGAGGCAGGCTTGTCCCCAACACCGAGGCCAGGAGAGGGCATGGACCCCACACAGCCTGACTGTAGACCAGGCTGCAGGCAGTGTGTGTCTTGTGCCATTCCCCCTTGTCCTCCACTGGAACCCAAGGTCATGGCCCTGCACTGCCAGTGCCCTGCTCAGGAGCTGAGCCTCACTGCCCAGGCTGGGCACCAGTGCCATCTTCCAGGACTGACTGGAGGACAGCAGAGGGCAAGGCAGGATACTGGTCCCTGGTGAGCTCTGGAGAAGACACAGGCCAGAGTTACCCGGCCACCATATAGGGTCACATGGACTTGATGGCTGTGGTTGTCTCCGGTGTCCTTTCTCCTTTTTGAGCTCTTGTTTTTGTTTGGCGATGTTAGTTAGGGTCTGGCTCTGGATGACCCCCCAAAAGCCCAGATAGTGAAGGCTTGGTCCCCAGGTCAGCTGTGTCCGAGGCAGGGCCTGAGGAAGGGTCTGGACCATGCAGGCCCCTCAGTGGACTAATCCACTCCTGGGTTCCTAGCTTAATGGTGCCTGGGAAGTGGTGCAGGTGAGGGGAATTGGGGTCCCCCCAGAGGAAGCAGGTCACTGGGCTGCCCTGGAAGGGAATGGTATGACCTCTCCTGGTCACTTTCTTGTCCCTGAGATGCAATGCCCAACACCCCACAGCTCAAAGGAGGAGAAGTTTATTTGGTTGTGGTTTGTAGAGGTTTCAGTCCAGGGTCTGCCAACTCTGAGGCAGGACAGCATGGCACAGGGGTGTGGTGGAGAAGCTGCTCTGGGCTTGGTGGATGGGAGCAGAAGTCCAGGTAGGAGCCAGGAGGGAGATAAACCCTTCCAGGTCACACCCCAGTGACCACCTCCTCCAACCAGACCACAGCTCCTAAGAGGAAGTCAGCTGCAACCCCAGGATCCCATCACCATCCAGACACCCTTCGGTGAGTGCTCCAGGCTCAGAGGACTCTAGATTTCAACTGTAATAGGACCTCCCCATCTCTCTCTGCCTCTGTCTCTGTCTCTGCTTCCTGGCTCCTCAAACCCCGTCCCCTCATGAGGTTTCACCTCATCATGGGCCCCAAAACAGCTGGACCAACCACAGACTGAAATCTCAGAAACCATGAGCCAAAATAAATGCTTCTTCCTTCCAAGTCATTGACCTCAGAATTTTGTCACAGCAATGGCAAGTTGACCTACACAGGTAGTGCTGTGGCATAAAGGCATCCTGGGAGCATGCTGGAGCCATATCCCTGGGTCCAGATGCTGACAGTGTGGAGCTGGGCCTCTGTGGGTGATGAGGATGAGATGACATCCTGATATCCATGGCTTTGGGAGAGGACACAGGGACAGTCAATGAGTGTGCTGTGTCTCATGGTGGGAGGGTACAGCCTGAGGCCCTCGTACTTCCTCCCATGGTATTTTCTTTTTTTTTTTTGGGTACAGGGGATCGAACTCAGGTCCTTGCACCTGAGAGGCAGGCGGTGGAACCACTGAGCTAAGTCCCTGGCCCCCATGGTGTTTTCTTACAGAAACAAAAGATGACTAAGACGGAATCAGCCTCCCACTTGCTTACTCCAGATGAGACCCTGCCTCAGGGTTCCTACCTGACCCAGGTGTGAGCTCAGTCTGTCTGAGGGTTTTGCTGAGGCAGCTGGGACAGATGGTGCTGCTGTAGCCATCTTGTGCTTAAGAGGAAAAGCCTGTCGAAGAATGGAGCCCGCTTGAAGGCTATGGAGAAGACAGGCACAGAGTGCGCTCCAGCACAGGTGACCCATTGCAGCCTGTTTCTAATTGCTCTGGGAGTGGGATACTCCTCTGAAAGTTCTCACCACACAAACCAACGAGTTCTACGTTCTGTCACTGGCAGTCAGCAAGTGCTGAGCAGCATGGTGCCTCTCCCTCAGACAAGATGCTGGCAAGTGGAGGGGCGGAATCTGCAGGGCAGGCCACCTGTGGATCCGCCCAGGGCACGTGGAGACACCAGAGCTAGGGCAGGAAGCAGAGATCTGGGATAGCTCCAGTAGCACTGCTGGTATCAGGACAAATTGGCCCAGCTTTCAGCCCAGACTTAGCTGCCTCATGACAGAAGTCTCCTCCTGTTCCCGCCTATGGCTCATGAGCCTCTCCTTCCCCACCATCTGAGAGTGGACACCTCTGAGAGCCCTGTTTCCAAGCAAGGAGGCCCCAAGAGGCTGAGCAGCTGGCCCACAGCCACAGAGCTTGTTAAAGGATAGAGCTGGGGCCTGAAACCAGGTGTCCCTGACTCCACAGCCTGCCTTTTTGGGGTTTTTCTCTGTAATAAATTCTAACATCTTCCTGAGCTGTTTTAAGAGATAATGCCTGCTGAAAACCATGTGCATGCTGGCTACTTGGGAGGCTGGGACAGGAGGGTGGCTGAAGCCCAGGATATTCAGCCTATAGGGTGCCATGCTGATGGGTTGTCCACACTGTCTCTGTGGGATGTGTACACTGAAGCCCCCAGGCGCACACATCTGCTGCTCTCTGCTTATGTTCACTCCTGCAGGTGTGGCTCAGCATGGGCAGCACAGGGTATGTCGGGGATGCACCATCTGTGCCAATGCGACAGCTGCCAGCTATCAGGAAATTAACCAGCCCATCACAACCAGCTGTGCAGCAGCCGCAGCATGGGGCACGATGCCCCCTTTCTGGCAGGGTCATTGGTGCAGCTGCATGGAGGACCTATGAGGCTGGGTATGAGCTGTCTATGCACTTGAGGCACACAAGAGTTGCTGTTTCCTGCTGCTCCAATAAAAAAGTGTCTTCCTGGGGATTTGGAGAAGAAGCAAAAGCAAATCAGACCCCAACTCTCAGGCACTCAGGAGCCTCATTAGTGTGTGTAGTGCTCCGGTGACAGATTGGCTTCCTCCTGCGCAGCCTCAGCACAGAGCCTGTCTGCTGACCAAACTCAACACTGCTGTGAGTGTCTCCCCAAATGCGTGTACCAAAACCCTCACCCTACAAGATGATGCGGCAGGAGGCGGGCACCCTGGAGAGGGTGGGACCTCAGGAAGGGGCAAGTCCCCTTATAAAAGAGGCCGAGGGAGAACCTTGTCCCTTCTGCCATGAGAGGACACAGTGCAAAGGCTCCATCTGGGAGCCAGAAGCAGCCATCAGCAGACATGGAGCCTCCAGAGACTTGAGAGACAGATTCCTGCTGCTCATAAACCACCAGTCTCTGTCCTAGTCCTCTGCCGAAGCCGCCTAAGTGCACTGAGTCGCTAGGAAGAGGTGACAGTCTAAGGGATCTTTTGCCTTTTCCTCCCCTAGTGATTGGGAGGTGGCTGTGCCTGTCCTCACCTGCCTGGTCCTGGCTGTGGGTCCCTTGCGTTTGTGGAGGGGGTGAGACAGCTGTGTCTCCAGGACATGGGAATGGGGGGGGGCTGCGGTGGCCAGGCCTGGGTCCCAGGCGGTTTCTGCTTGGCCTTGTTCCCACTCTGCTGTGGTCAGGGCATTCTAATGAATGAGCAGCCATCTCTTCCTCTCTTGTGTGAGGAAACCTCATGTGTGGCAGATGAAATGTGATGCTGTTTTGAGCTGATATATGGAACCGTCTTAGATCTGTGAAGTTCTAAGGGCTTAGCTTGGGTGCCTGGAACACGTGGTGCCCGAGCAAGGCCTTCCAGCCCTCAGTGTGGGTGACAAGGAGGGCACCCAAGGCTGCCCCACCCCGGTCTCCCCTCCCTTCCTCCTCCTGGCTCTCCCTTCTGCCCAGAGGCAAGATGAGCCCAGCTTCCACCAGGCAGAGCCAGATGAGCTGGGCACATAAGTGGTGGCAGAGCTGTGAGTGCCCATGTCCCTCTGCAAGTGACTTCCCAGCCGCCTTGTTGTAAGAGGGACCCTGTTTCCTCAGGACCACCGGGTGCATTGCCAATGGAGCAGCGCAGAAGTGACCATGTGCCATGAGAACAAACCAGATCCCACAGCTGGAGGATGGTGAGCCCAGGAGCCCAACTTATGGCCCAGGCCAGTTTGGAGCCACCTAACCCTCAACATGGGAGAGAACCCAGGTCAGATGTGCAGAGCCACCTGCTCTACCCACAGCTGACCTCAGACTTATGACAGCAGAACTGCCCAGCCAACATGTAGCCATGGTCTCATAAGCATTGTGTGTGTGTGTGTTTTAACCATGGAGATGGTCATGTTTGCTTTACAGTAGTAGCTAACCAACACATCTCTTGTAAAGTTGTTCTTGGGGGGCAAGCAACTTGGAGTATAAGGTCTCTTTGCCCTTTTGTCCTAGAAACTGGGAGAAAATAGACTTCCAAGGATTTCTGAAGGAACATCAAGACATTTGGATTTTACTGTAACAGGATAAAAATGATGAAAATAAAAATATGTTGGGGACAGTATTGGAGGGCAATCAATCCTCTGATGACCTAGCAAGGGGGAAGGCAAGGGCTAAAGAGAAAAAAGACAAGAGACTTGTGTAATATCAAAGTATATGGGGGCCTGGGAGGTCAGTGCCTCAGAGTGGACAAAGACAAGGACTCTCCGAGCTAGCCATCATTTATTGGGTACACACAATAACTGGAGGGAGTATCGGGTGACTTAGGGGGTGGCGGTCAAAATACATGAGGAGTGGATGAAGATCTTAAGTCATGAGGATCTTCTGTTGAGGAGGACTGTACAGACAGCATTCTTACAATGGTGGGTGGGATGAGTTAGTTTGACAAGGAATTACTCCCTCCCCAGGTGAACCTTTCTCTTTTATTTTACTCCTCAGTTCTCAAAGAACCAGGACGTCTTCAGTCGATGCCATCTTGCCATTGAGTGCCACAGCGTCACGGGACCCTTGAGGCCTCAGCTGTGACTGGAGGCAGAGTTATGTTTCCACATGCCATAGCCGGCTCTCCGGCAAGGTGACATGGAGCTTTAGACAGCTATAGTCATACTTTAATTATGAAGTAATTTTCCCCAGAATTTGTGTAGAAATGCTCCCAACAGAACAGGACATCCTGATGCCAAGCCCATGCGTACCTCTCTCCCAGGCACGGGGCACCTTTGTGAGGTCATGAATTGATATTGGCGTAGGTGGACTCACACTCGGTGGGACTCCGGAAGTGGGAATCCTTCCTCTGGTCCTGACCAGCATGGTGAGGGGCCTTGGGCTCTGCCCACCCTCACTGAGACAGTTTAATTTTTTTTTTGGCAGACCTGGGGGTGAACCCCAGGGCTCTCACATGCCAAGCACACACTCTGCCACTGAGCTACACTACAACCCAGAGCCCTTGGCTGTCATGGAAGCTTCCTGAGAAAACAATGTCACCAGAGAAAGAGGAAAAGAGAGTAGACTCCTCAAATTCAAGAAACCCAGTGAAAAGTCTGCCAAAAGGAAAGGCACCATCCATCTGATTTATTTTTCATCAGTTCACAGCTTTCTTCGCTTTCTGCCAGAGGTAAATATGGCATGATTCCTGTGTTAAAGATAAGAAACCGAGGCTCACAGAAACAAGGTGCCCAAGGTACAGGCTGCAAGGGGCAGGGTGGAGCCTGACCTGGACTCCTGCTCTGTGTCTCACAGGGCTGAGGGCTGTGGCTTCAGGGGCTCGAACAGTCATGGGATGGGGGCTGCACCGCTGTGTCTCCCTTTGTGCATCAGAATATCTTACCCTGATTTCTCAGAAGCAATGAAAACTATGAGCCTGTGTTGTCTCCCGACCACAGGCACTCATCTTGGGAGTTCCCATTTCTTCTCTATGATCCTCTGTGTGCAACACTGGTAAAAACCAAGGACCATGGAAAGAAGGGTGGCAGGAATACCAGAGCAGAAACAGCCTGCACAGCCTGGCCTCAATGGGACCATGGTGCTCAGGTGGACCTGCCTGAGCACCTGGCAGTGAGCCTGGGACACCTAGTTCCCAATAGCCCGTCCTGTTCCTCCACGAAGACTGGTGCCTCTAAGGGGTTTAGGGCACCTGTGAGAGAAGCCACCAAAGAAGGCAGGGCCAGTGGAAGCACGCGCAGCAGCACAGTTTAGCCCCTTGTTCCAGCTGTGCTGCAGCTAGCTTGCCATGAAACAGTGAGTCCTCCTCCTTCTGTTTTGTCCTAAACTAATGGCTACCAAGAGTTCAAACTTTGTGCAAGGTGTGTACAAGACACAAAGAAGGCATGGGTAAGAGGCTAGCTCAGGATCTGGGAGGACTTCTGAAGAGGGGACCTCTGACCTGGGCTTTGAGGGATGAATAGAAGTTTGTTGGTACTTGAGACAGAGGCAATAGGATGATAGAGCCCAAAGGTGGGAGCTGGGAGCCCTTCAGGATGGCCATGGTGCTGAAAATGACAGAGGGACCATTGACTGCCAGGCTGCAAGGCTGGCTTTTCTCCTGCAGGTGGCCAAGGGGAGCCGGGGCCGATGGCAGTGGAGTGAGCCAGGCCTCACTGGGATCACAGAGATTTCACAATATCTCCTGTAGAAAGCTCCTCTCCACCCACACAGCCTTAAACCTTTTGACCTCAACCAGAAGTGTTCACAGTGTTATAGGGAAGCTCGGGGCCGTGCCCTGCATGAGCCTGGCATCCAGCACAATGGCAGCCAAGTTTAACTGATTCAGAGCCATGGGCAGGAGAAAGCAGGACCTGCATAGACTCTACTTCTGCCCCCTTCCTTGGGACAGAAAGGAGAGGAGAAATTCCTGGAGGGAGGGGCCTGAGGGCAGAGGGAAATGGGGGAGCTGGGTCCCCAAAACCACAGGAAGTTCCTATTCCTGACAGCTGAACCCCAGCAGGCCAGACAAGAGGGTGAGTGTCCCACAGCTTTGGGGTCTGAAATGAGCATCCAGGAAACCATGCTGAGCACCTGCCTCTGAGGAGGCTGCCATCCCTGGGGGTGCATACGCTGGGGAATACCCTGAACCTCCAGAGTGATTCCACTCAGGATTCATTATTATTTCATTTGCATCATGGTTTTGATGCCACCCTGTGGGCTTTGGGCACTGTGATGGTTCCTCCAAGGTCCACTTGGAGACAAAAACAGGATTGAGGACCCAAGACAGTCAAGGCCCGAGCAACTGCACATGGCTGGCTTGCATGGCCCTCCTCGTCCTGTAGAAGGCGCCCTGTGGGCCCATCTACACTGGAGCTCCCTGGAGCACCTCAGCAGCTCCTCAGGAACCCTCCTTGTAGACCCCACAGCTCTCCAGTGACATTCAGCAGTGCCAGCATGGGTGCCCAGACCATCTCCTAACTCTGACCCTGTGACCCTGTTTGGCTGCATGGCCTGGGCTGACCTCAGCTCTGTGACTCTGAGTGCATCCTGGGTCCTTTTCTCCTTCCTTCTCCTCCCTCTAGTCTTTGTGCCAGTCTGGTTGGAACTGGCAGCGATGGGCATCGACTCCTATGGCAGTGAGATGCAAGCGTCAAGGGTTAAGGTGTTAAGTGTGGCTGAGGAGCCCCCTTGCCCCAGGACAGTCTCCCTCACCAATCCTCTCCTACCTGTGCAGGATGACGGCACCTCCCCTTCCCCAAGTTCTCCAAGACCTCCGATGCCTTGGCCATGGCTCTTCACGCAGCTCACAGGGCTTGCTGTGCAGTGCTGGTGCGAGGTGCACCTCACAGGGACACCCCAGACCCTTTGTCCTGCAATAGGCCACTCAAAAATATGTGTGGTGGGAAAACAAACTCAAAGACTGGAGCCAAACATGCAGACAACAGAAAGCCAAGGGCATCTGGCTTCAGGTGCAGTGGGATCCAGGGTCTCAAAGGGCCTTGCCAGGAAGCTACCTAGGGAGAACTCTTTGAGGCCCAGGCTTAGATGTGCTCTCCCCAGGTCCCCAGCAGGTACAGGGCTTTGACCTTCCAGGTTAGAAAGCCCAGTGAAGTGACAACTTCCTTCTTCCTGTTCTCTACAAAAGTCCCAGAGTTGAATCTCATTGGCCAGATTTAGGTCACATGCATGTCTGACCAGTCATCAGTGTGGTCAAGGAGAGGGATGCTCTGATTGGCTAGGGGCTTGTGGCTGCCCTAAACTCCCTGAATTCATCCAGCCTGAATCACTGGACAGGTGGAAGGCAAAGCCAGATCCTCAGAGGAACACTAAGAGTGTGAGGCGTGTGGGCAATGACAGCAATAGTTGACAGTCAGCTCCTTTCCTGGTTGGCATATCACCTTGCTATTTGCACTGTAACATTTATTGGCCTTTAAAACTGTATGTTCAGTGTATTTGCATTTATATTTTAGAATCACATGTTGACTTGATTAGGTTGGTCTGCCAACCTAGAATGAGACTGGTGGGTAAGGACTCTATGCGGCTACAGGCAGAGGCCCCCACGATGCCCACGAGTGGTGGGTGCTCATGGAATGCTCTAGAATTCCATGGAATGTCTGCTTACACTCGCCAGGGGCAATCAGGGATGCTGGTGGTCATCTTCCTGTAGCCGGTCAGGTTTGGCTATGGACACAGCTGAGACCTCTGCCCCAGCTGTGCCCAGGGATCATCTATGCCCTGGAAATGCAGCCCTGGGGGCGAGGGACATCTGCTGCATGGCCAGCAGTGCTGAGAAGCTGCTGTCAGATGGCATGGCCCCCGGGCTGGCAGCAACTGGGGTGGGCTCAGGGGAGGTTTGGATGCCGCTGTGCCTGACTGCCTGGCATCAGAACCCAGGTGAACTTGAGCCTCCAGCCACCCTGGGGCAGTGTTGTGTCTGTTTATTCAGGGAGGGACAGAGGTCTGGGGCACCACACATGGTCTCCCGGATCACATCCGGCACTGCCAGTGTGGGGTGAGTGTCCCCAAGCTGAAGATCCAAAATCCAGAACACTCCAGAATTCAAAACCTTCCAGCACCAATAGGACACAGCAAGTGGAAATTTCCACACTGTGAAACTTTGTTTTATTCACAAAATTACTAAAAACACTGGATATAATGATCTTCAGTCTCTATGAATGAGGAATATGTGCAACAATGGATTTTGATTAGAATTGGGTCCTGTCTCCACAGTATCTCATTATGTCTATGCAAATATTGCAAAATAGAAAACATCCCAAGTTGGAAATGTCTGGTCCCATGAATATCAGAGAAGGGCTGCTTAGCCTGTGATGGAATGGGAGCCTCCCAGGCAAGCTCGGGTTCCAATCCAGGCTCTGTGTGACCCAGGTGAATCTCTGTCTTGGGAGTCTTGGTCTCCCCATCGTGAGCCACCCCCCACTGGCAGTGCTGAGAGCTCCTGTCCCCTGTGCAGGACTCCGAGCGAGGAGCAGGCACTCACTCCCCCGCTTTGAGATGCTGCACCAACAAGGGCATCACCAGGACTTCTTCCAGTTCAACTAAAAAGTGAAATCCACACCTGGCCATAAGGATGCAAGTGTCCCTCGGGACAGCCCAGGACCAAGCCTGCTTGAGAGCAGCACCAGGTCCTTCCCACCCTCCGGAGTCCCCACTGCAGCCCGGAACTGGTCCTGTCTGGGCACCAGGTGACACCTGGGTCCCAGCAACACGCACCTCGGGATGGGGCTGAGAGTCATGTCCCCAAGGGCCAGTGTCTCCCATCCACCAGTGCCACACACAGGGCCCTCAGGGTCCTGCCGGAGACCTGCCCAGCCACAGAACCATCTTGCTAGGGTGGCTTCCCAGGGACATTTGTAATTCATGCATGGCCTCCAGGTCAGGAGCCAATTCTCCAACCAGGGTGCCTTTCCCACTAGGCCACATTGTCTATGGACAGATTTGACCTTCATCGGGTTTCCAGGCCAACAGAACTGGTGAGTTAACCAAGGTCAGGTTGGTTCTTAGGAGGCGAGAGTTTTGTAGAAGCTTTCTTCCTAGATAATTCCTGATGCACGGCACATGAATACCTTTCCTGGGACCTCTGCCCTCACCAGGCCTGGCCCCTGGCTTCATCATTCCAGGCAGGAATGAGAAACGGGATCTCTCTCGGCAGTGAGAACGGGGGAGCTTTGAGTTTTGGAAGTCTGGACATTTTGATTTCAAAAGCAGAGCCTTTGAGTTTCAAATATTATTGATTCCCCACTTTGGGGCCTTCTGAGTTTCAAGATCTGCAGCCCTGAGTCTGAGCCCAGGTTCTGGCTCCTGCTGGTGGATCTGGCAGAAAGACAGGATCCTGGAAACTAACTTGCTGTCCTCACCACTGAGGGGGTGGGCGATTGAGGGGCCTAGCTGTTGGACACCCGGGGACGACCCTGTCTGTGCCCCATGGTATCTCAGTGCCCTGACTTGTCTATGAACCCTGCTCCCCCATGGGTCTGAGGTGGCAGGGGCTGGGGCCTGGCAGCTGCTGGTGGCCAGAAGGGATGCCTGCTCCCCAGGTACAGCAGTGAACATCTGTGCCCCAAGAAGATGGGGCCGGTGAAGCCTGCATGTGAGGGCCAGAGCCAGGATGTCCTGAGGGTGCCTGCTGAGTCCATTTCAGATTGTATTTCAATGACCAGGCTTTGGAGGCAATGCAATCAGTACTAGAATCCAAGTTTCCCTGTGAGTTTCCCAAGTTGCCCTGCGGGCAAGGTCATTGATTCATTCAACAAACCATTTCTCTGAACCCAGGATTCGGGCCCAGCTATGTGGGAGGCCTGGTTCTGCCACTTCTTTGGACAAGTTGCCTATCTCATCCCTCAGTGTCCTCACTCACAAATAGGGAACAAAAGCAACACCCCTTCTTAGAGTCGTTTGACATCAAAGAACTGGAGCCATCTAAAGATCACAGAGCTATAGGTACACAAGGAGGCCCAGGCACAGGGTTCCCACCAGTCAGAGCCTCTGCATTCTCAGACAGATTGGCCTTCCAGCAGCTGGTGGAGCAGGAAGCACCCATCTCTGTGGGAATGGATGGGACAAAAGTGCATTGGTGTAAATGTTTTGCTTCCAAAACAAAGTGCATTGGTGGTGACAACGTTCCGAGATGCCACACTAGCCACATCCTGCTCCTGAATCCAGAGCCTTTGGTGGCTGCCTGTGTCTCCACCACCCCTGCCCTCATCAGCCTCTGACCCTGTGCCTTCCTGCTCACGTTTTCGGGCAGCCTGACTGCCAAGCAACCCCACATCCTCCCAGTACTCTGCTCACACCATCATGTGGAAACAGCCCAAAGGTTCTGGGATGCTGCCTTCAGACTGGCTCTGTTTTCCTCCCTTCTGTGTCAGTCACCTGGCTTGACAATGCTGCTGCATAACAAGCAGCTGCTAGCCTCAGACCTACAATGATGATTAGGACTTATTCCCATGTCTGGGTCAGCTCCTGTAGCTGGCCTGGGTTGGCCTTTACCTGGCAGGTCCGTGCAGCTTCCCTTCTTCCCCACTAGCCCAGGGACTGGGACACAGGACACAGATGCAAGCAAGCCAAGGGCACCTGGTTCTCCTGCTGCCCAGGTCCCGCTCAGTGCCTGGACAGGCTGCCTGCCCCTCTCTGCGGACTGTCTCAGGTTTGGCCACATGCAGGATGCTCTGTCCCTAATCCGTGCTCTTGGAGAGGAGGCAGGAGGTCAATGAGGGGCCATGTGACATCCACGCAAGGACAGGCAGGGCCATGGTGATGAACGAGGAAAAGGAGGCATGTACAGGCAACATGGTGCAAGGTGGCCATCATCCAGCAACAAGGGAAGAAGTGCATGTTAGCCGTGGACCCTTCCACATACTCGGCCAGGAGGGGCTTGGCCTGAACCTGGACTGCAGTGGGTAGATTGTCCCAAACTTGGGGTGATGGCTCATAAACCTCTTGGGATAGGTGAAGTTTTTGTCTCAAATCTGTTGTGCTGTGTATACTAAAAGGTGCTCTTTTGGGCTCCAAGTCTTGGTCTACTCCTCTGCAGAGCTGGAGGGTTGATGGATGAACTCTGGAGCTCCTCCTACGAGGTGTAGTATCCCTTGGGCCAGCATTGAAGACGTCTCCTTGCTGGTTTTCATCTTGCTGTCCTCTGCTTTGCACACACAAATGTTCCACTCCTTCCAACTGTTCTGTCCCTTGGGTACTCAGGGACCCTCCTGCCTCTGCTTCTTGTGGGGCTGCTCCACCTCCTGCAGAAGTCTTTCCCATGGCGAAAGGCCCGGCAAATGCCTCCTGTATCATGAGGCCTCCCTCCAATTCCAACAGGATCTGACTGAAGTCTGTCTCTCTCCTTTAAATCTCTCCTTAAACTGTACGGGGGCAGGAGCTCAGCCTCAGTGACATGTGTGCCTTGGGTTGGGCACATTCCCCGAACTTGGTACTATACTTTGAAAACATTTATTGAGGGTGTGCCTCAATGGTGGAGAACTTGCTGAGTGTGCACACAGCCCTGGGTTGGATCCCCAGTGCTGCAAAAATAATAATAATAAGATAAAAATACTTACAGCCTTGATTCTATTTTACAATTACCATCTTACTATTTTTTCTGTTCTACCTTTTTTTGTTTAGTTTCCGTTATCCTTCCCTAATCTTGGAGTAATCAAGAAGCACCTTTTATTGTTCCACTCCCCCTTGGTTTGTCGCCTACACTGTCGATTGTTCGGTGGTTGCTTTAATATCATAGCAGCGTCTCCGACCCATTCCAGGCCCTGCAAGTGGGTGCTCATGTCATGCTGGAGACAATGTGGACTCTGATGATTTCAGCTCCACCCACACTGGCTTTCCTGCTGTTGTCATGCATTTTAACCATGCAATGTTCAAACCCCGGAAGACATTATTATAGCTTTTGTGAGCCAAGTTTCATTTCAATTTAACCCAAATTTACTCTCCATTCCTTCCTGTACATTCACATTTCCATCCGGGATTGTTTACCCTCTGCCTGGAAACTCCCCATCCTTTCTGTTACTGTGGGGCTATGAGGAACATTCATTTGTCCAGCTGTTTTTATTCTACCTTCATCTTTTTTTTTTTTTTTTTGGTACTGGGGATTGAACTCGGGTCCTTGCACTTGCACAGCAGGCAGCGAAACCACTGAGCTAAATCCCCGGCCCTATTTTACCTTCATTTTAAAGAACACCATCCCTGCCTGTGGAATCTCAGGCTGGCCATTCCCTGTGGCATCTGAACGTGTCTTTCCCCTCATACCCACCTTCCACCATTCCTACTAAGAAGTGAGCCTCAGGAATTGCTGTCACCCTGAAGGAGTCCATGCCTGAAGGCCCTGCACTTGGGGTGTGGGGTCTCTGTGAGTAACCCATGAGGTGGCCTCAGAGAGGGTAGGCAGGGACAGGAGGGTCTCTGAGTGAGACACGGGTGTGCGACCAGAGCTGGTGACAGGAAGGCTAATGGTGGCCTCAGTGCAGTCCTCATGTGATGCCTGGCCTATTCCAGGCAGCAGCAGCTGCACAGTCTCCCATGACAGGACCTGGGGCACCTGGTGACCACTAGCAGTGGGAGGACAGAAGCTGGTGTGCAGTCCCTGGGGCTGACCTGGAGGTGACAGCAGGATGTGGGGCACTGCCCTTCTCTCCAGAATAAGATGTGTTTCCAAATGCTGCTTAGATACTTATACACCATTGAGCCATACATTAAATGCCAGTAGAGGGGCTGAGGATTTACCTCATTGGTTCCACTGCCTGCCTCGAAAGCACCAGGTCCCAAGTTCAATCCCTGGTACCAAAAAAATAAATAAATAAATACCAGTAGAATTCTTCACTTTGATTTCATAGATTAAACAACAAAAGATACCTAGTAACAGCGCCTTCCAAAGTTCCAGGGCACTGGCCCTGTCTCTCAAGTGCCCTGGGAGCCCGAGGCTGCTCACCGTGTCCTGTGACCTGGCTGAGTATGGTCCCTGCTCTGGTCTGGCTCATGTGGGCACCAGGTCTCATGGCCCCTGCCAGCCTCCCAGGCCACACATAGATGAGCTCCAACCCCAGGGTGAGGTGGGCTGGTCACACGGGGCCACCACTGAAGCAGACATGGGCTCGGCCTGTTCTCCCCTGGCCCCGCAGTGGCTGCCCCACTTGGGGTGTTAGCACCACCTTCCCCACCTTGCAGACAGGGGCACTGAGCTCAGGTCAGAAAGTCACTAGGGTTACATAGCTGGAGGCGGCCTTGAGGCTGGACAGCTGGCACCTGTTGTCCTTCCTCCTTCCTGTCTTGTCCTAGTGACTGGTGCACTTCCCCCGTCCTACTTACAGATCTTCCTGCCCACCTGTGACAGTTCTTACAAATGCACCTCGGTCCCTAAAGGGGCTGTGGTCCAGATGCACCCACTGGGAGAGAAGCACATCCAGAGCCAAAAGTGCCCTGAACCTGCCCAGACCACCACACACCCAGCCCTGTGCAGCACGTGCGAAGCCCAACATCTGCAGTCAGGGCCACCCAGAGCTCAGCGCATCTGCTGACCTGGGGGAGAGTCAGTCTCGGTTTCTGCACCACCGTAACCAAAGCCCCCAAGAGGAAGCACCATGTGTCAGGACCGCATGAATCTTAGAGCCTTTGAGTCGAGATGGCCCCAGAGACCCCTATGTTAACTGCTTGGCCCCACAGGGCAATGGGGACCCTTTAGGAGACAGGGCTTAGTGAGAGGTCCTTATGTTCCTGGGGATGTGCCCTGTGCCCTGGGAAGGGACAGTGGGTCCTGGCCCACCCTTTCTCTCTTCCTTCCCAGCCATGAAGTGAGTGGTTTTCCTCTGCCAGGCTGCTGTTGTCACTTTCTAGTCACTGGGACACAACACCCAACACCTGTGACCTAAAGGAAGAGAGCTTTATTTTGGCTCATGGTTTTGATGTCTCATGGCTGGCTCGCTCCAGGCAGAAAGACATGGTGGAAGGACCTGGAGGAGGAGAGCTGCTCACCTCATGCGACCAGGAAGCAGCAAGGGGAGGGAGGGAGATGCATCTTTCCCGGCCCCAGTGACTGCCCCATCTTACCAGGCCCCACCCCCAACAGCACATTTAGCTACAGGTCCCACCGCCCAGTCCTCCTCCAAAGGCCCCACCTCTGAATACAGGAGGCTTTCAGGGTACATCTAGATGTCAACCATAACACAAGGGTTCCTACCACCAGGCACAGCCTCAGCACAGGGATAAAAGCAACGGGGCCAACTCATCATGGACTACAACTCCTGCCTGAGAGCCAAGGTAAACCTTCTCTCTTTATAAGTTACTGCTCTCAGGCATTTGCTACAGCAGCAGAAAGCTGACTAACACATCCAATCCCATATATTGGTCTCCCATTGTCTCTTCTCCTCTTACTCTTCCTACCGTATCATCCTGTCTCCTGTTTTATTCCTCCCACTCCTGCCACAGTTCTTCCTGTTTCTCTACTGTGATTTTTCTTGTCACCATTCTTGACATCACCTTTACCATTATTTCTCCTTTTCCTATTTCCACTTTTACCACTTCTAGTGAATGTTTTCTCCTGACTCCTCCTGTTACCTTTGCTTTACTTCTCCTCCTGCCATCAATACTACTTCCTATTACTTCTCCTGTCATCAATAGTACTTCCTGTTACTTCTCCTATAATCAATACTACTTCCTATTACTCCTACTCCCTTTCCCCTTTCACTCACTGCCCCCCCCCAAGTATCTAAAATATAGTAGACCCTTGACTTATGAACTCAGTCAGTTCTTGAGGAAGGTTTGGTTGTAAATCAATGCAACTGAGATTTGGATGTTTACCGGGGTGCATATTATAGATAACAAGAGGCAGATGAATCTTCCATTAACCTAATTAACCCAAGTTATTCGTATGTCAGGCTAGTCATAACTTGAAGGTCCACTGCACCAGTGAAAGCCAGGAGTGGTAGCACACACCTGTAATCCTAGAATTTGGGAGGCTGAGGCAGGAGGATTGCTGTGAGTTTGAGGCTAGACTGGGCTACATAGTGAGTTCAAGGCCAGCCTGAACTACATAGCAAGACCCTGTCTTAAAAACTAAGTAAAACAAAATATAAAATGGCAAATCCTCTCCCATGACAAGTGAAGACTGCCACCCTGGAATGTTTGCAGCTCATGACTACTTTGCCCCATAGAGGAGGCCAGAAACAATGATGCAAGCTGACTTCCGAGGCCGAGCCATACAAGGAATGAGGCTCTCAGCCCATGCTGCAGGAGCCTGAGCCCCATGGAGGAGGCTGAATTGTCTCCCAGCTGCCATGTTGTGAGGAAGCCCAGGCTATGTGTGGATGCCAAGGGAAGGGCTCAGGAAGACAGGTGCCAGGGCTCCAGGCCTTGGCCACTGCACTCTCCCATCCCACACTTGAGTCCTCCAGCGGAGGCCTCAGGCACTGAGGAGCTGGGACAGCCTCTCTGCACCCAGGCTTAGTGTGTAGCTCTCACCCTGTGTGCATCCGCTCTCCTGTCCTGGAGGCTCGAGGGCCCCACTGTGCTCTGCCCTGGCCCCTCAGGGGGTTTCCAGTCCTCCCCTGTCCCTTCAGGCAGCAGTGCCAGGCCTGACACCGTGGGTATCCTTCCGTGGGTCATCAGTCTGGATGCAGGCAGCACGATCTGCAGTTCTGCTGCCCGGGGACACTGGCTTCTGTGTCAGAACTCCTGGCCATTAAGACAAGCTCTGGAGTCAGCACTCTGTGGGCCATGGCACCAGGCCCTCCCTCACCCGGCCTGGGCCTGTGCCTCCTGCTTTGTGGTTCATGATTCAGGGTCAATACAGGGCAGGGACAGAACCAAGAGGGTCTTGGGAGTGCTAAGGAAGTGCTAAGTGTGGGCTGTGTGAGCAGTGCTGTCTAGGGTGCCTTGGAGACAAGCCGATCTGGAAATCCAACACCAGTTCTGCCCCTGGTTGTGTGTGCTTGGGCAAAGCTTGTCCTCTTGGCCCCAGTCACTGCATCTGTTCAATGGGCTCATTACTCACCAAGAGCTCTGCTTTGCAGAGGAGAGTCGGAAGCTTCCAGGACACAAGGCTGACACCAAGCACCCAGGGGCCAGGTCAAGGTCACTGATGTCCCCTCTGGTGGTCACCCTGCAAGTGGCCTGCCTGCCCAGAGGTGGGCCTACCCAGGCTGTGGCCCTCATTAAGGACCACATGTCTTTTATGTGTCTGTCTTAAGGCACTGGGGATGGAAACCAGGGCAGTCTCCAAGGGAGGTGGGCAGTGCTCAGTCCCTGAGCTACATCCCAGCCAGACGCTTCTTAGGGCTATAGCAAAATACACTTGTTTAAAGATGTTAACCTTTCCTGGGGATGAGGCACATAATCAAAAATTTCAAGAGCTACAAAAAGATTCTGTGGGAAGTGAGCGAGTCCCTGCCCGCGCAGGCTCCTGCCCTGAGGACCAGGACCTCGCGTTGGAGCACCCGCCAGCGCCGGCCCCCACCGGCACAAGCGCTTAACGCGGGGCTCCCTCTGAGTCCCCACGTCCTGAAGCTTCAGATCGCTCCCCTGCTGGGGTGCCGTCCCTGGCCCGGCCCTGCTGCGGGGAGGGGGCTCGGCCCCGCGGCCCTCCTGCCTCTGCGGCCCATTCATCTTCTGCTCGTCCCTCCCCGGCCGCGCATCGCGTTCCCGCAGCCGCGTCCGCGCGCTCATTCACCGCCTGCTTCGGCGCGGCGGGCGGGCGGTGGGCGGACCTGGCCGTCCCCGCCCCATCCTCGTCCCGGCTCTGTCCCCGTCCAGGTCCCGTCCCCAGCCCCAGCTCCGTCCCCTGCGCCCCGCGCCCGGCTCCGTCCCCTGCGAGCTGGGACTGGGACCGGGAATGCGGGGCTGGCGGCGCAACCTCGCGTTCTGCCTGCAGCGGCTGCCGGACGAAGGTAGGAACAGGGGATAGGGCATGCTGTGATCCCGGCGGGGGAATTGGGGGTTCGGGGGTCCCCGGGGAGGGGGATGGGGACGCACAGCTCGAGGATGCCGAGGCGCGCGGGGCGGGAAGGGGTGGGGATTGAGCGCTCAGGACCCGGGACGGCTACACCCTGGACCCCGAGCCCTCCACCCAGCCTGCACCGAACCCGGGGTGCCCGCACCCAACTTTCCCACCCACGCCCCTCGCCGGTCCTGCCGCAGCGCTGTCCCTGTCTCTGTCCTGTGTCGCCGGCTGGTACTACAGCGGAGCCTCTCGCTGTTCTTGCACCCTGGGGACCCATGGGCCATCCAGGGTGCCAGGCCGGAGCTCAGCCTCTGCCTTTAACCTTCACATCCACGCGCCAGCATCCTCTCCACTTTTCAGAGGAGGACCTGCTCAGAGAGGCTGAGCCCCTTTCCCAAGGTCACACAGCCTGCAGGTGGACAGCTGGGATGGAAGGAACCTGAGTGACCTCAAAGCGCTCAGTGCTCTGTGTCCCTCCCTCCAGGTCCCCCAGGCTGTGTCTCCGGTCTAATGAGAAAGGATCCCATTCCAGCCCAACCCAGTGTATGGGGAGGGGACTGGGGAGGGGCTGGTGCCACCTCCTGGGGCTGAGGCGGGGGGGGGGGGGGGGGGGCTGTCCTGAGGGTGCCCCAGACCCTGGTGGGGCAAGGGGCAGCCCTTGCTCCCCTGTTGGCTGCCTGGTGCTCCCAGGGTTTGAGTTGGGGCCTGGAGAGACGTCTGGCCTAGGGATCCCTTCAGAGCCAGGCCTGGCCAATACCCTTCCCCACCCCGGCCTGAGTGTGACTCTCCAGGAAACCAGGCAATTCTGCACTGGCCACGCTCTCTACCTTCCAAGGCTCCAGGAAGGAAGTGGTGAGGCCTTGGCAACAGTGTCACGCAGGGCACTCCCCCCATACTGCGTGAGTGTGTGCGTAAGTGTGCATGTGTGTGTGTGTGATGGGTCACGTGCATGTGCCAAGGCCTGTGAGGTAGGTGCGGGAGGCGTGTGTGTAGGGGCACGCGGGTGGTGTGTTCAGTGTGCACATAGGGCTGCATGAGGTCCATGTGGGACATGGATGAGGCCAGGGGTCTTATGACAGCCACAGTTGCTTTGTCCATCCCCAGCCACATCTTGCTGCCAGGAGGCGCTCTGAGTTTGAGTTTTTCTTGGAAAATCTGAGTTGGTATTGCTCCTTGAGCCCAGCACTAAATCAGAAAGGGCTGGCACATCCACCCACACTGGCAGGAAATTACTGGTTGAAAAGACAAAACCTCCACTTTCTCTGGGCCACAGGGAAATCAGTTCCCTGGGCTGGGTCTTGTGGGAGCATCTCTGAGATGGAGTCCAGGTGGCGCCCCAAACTCGACCATGAATGGCTAGAGACCAGGCTCCCGTGCACCCCAGCCCCTCGGTGCCCACCAGGTGGCCTTGGACCATGAAGCTGGAGCACTGCCCTCAGGTCTGTGCTGAGGTCCTGGGCAGCCAGTGCACAGTGGGTGCTCATCGAGTCCAACTCCCCTCCTGCTCTTGGCCGTTAGATCTGCTTTATTCAGATTTGGGGGGCTCAGGGCCAGGCCAGTTCCCAGGTTGTGCTGCCACAGACACACCCAGACCAGTGCAGACCACTCCACAGTGTCCAGAGCCTGGAGTAGTAGGTGGGTCCCCCAAGGACAGACGCCTGGGGCTATGGGGCCCTGGGGTCTTGTTTCATGGTGATTGGGGGGTGGGTGTGACCACACGACTGTGCTCTGGGGAAGCTTGGCCTTTGTGTTCCTACGGAGAGTGGGTGTGTTCTTCTGCTCATTGCAGCACACGCTTCATGGGGACCCCCCACCCCAGAATCTGGTTGGTGTCTATGGGCAGCAGAAAGGTGAACTCCAGCCTTTAGGCCACACTGCTCCCAGGCCCATGGATAGCAAGAGTTCAGGGTGCCCAGGGCTGGGGAACACAGGGTTGGGAGTGGTGAGATTCCTACAGGGGGCTGCTTGGAGGAGGTGGCACCTGGCCCCCTGGGTGAGGAGCTTGGTTCCCGGCAGAATCTGCTTTCCCCCATCCTGTCCAGCCTGCTGGGCAGTGGACTCCTGGGATGTTAGCCAGTGGGGCTCACAGAAGTCACTGAGTCCCCTCTGAGCAGAAAGATGGCATGCAGAGCAGCAAGGGGGAAAGGACTTTTCATGGATTCAACAGTTATTTACTGGATCCTTGGCCAGTTGCTAGGGGTTCAGATGTGGACAAGATGTGGACCCTGTTGGAAGAGTTCATTTTGTGGAGGGGGGAACAAGTAACATGTGTTGGTGAGAAGTGCCGGGAGGGTTTCTCCACACGGGGTTTCTAGTAGTCAGGGAAGGCCTCTCGAGGTGACATCGGAACTAGTCTAGAAATGAGAAGCCAGGGAAGAGAAGTTCAGGTCTGCAGGGGCCTGTGGGGCAGGGCTGTGGAGGAGAGTCCAGGCCACAAGAGGCAAGATGGCCCTTGGCGGCAAGACTCTGAAAGGAGCCCCACCAGGACTTGGCCGAGGGCTTGGGCTGCCCTAGAAGAGAAGCATGGTGGTGATCCATGGGCTGTGTGTTGTCCAGGGAGAGGCGACCCAGGCCAGAGCGACAGGAGTGATGGGCGCTGTCCGCGGTGCTGACCGGTGAGGGCAGGTGTTTGAAACAGGGCCGGTTAGGAGGGCAAGTGTGTGCAAGTGTGTGCAAGTGTGCGCGCGCGCGCGTGTGTCCCTATGGTACCCGGCTAGCTGGTGTGTCCCCATGCCGGTTACCAAGGAGACAGCGGGAAGACGGAGGGCGGGATTTGATTGGCTGTCCGCAGCGCTGCTCCTCTCTCCATCAGAATCGCAGGCCAGGTTACAAATGGCCCGGGCAGGCATGCCAAATGCCGGAGGATAAGGAGCGCTCGTGCCCCAAGGCGCCTGTGTGTACTTGCATGTGTGTGTGTGTGTGTGTGTGTGTGTGTGTGTCTGACAGAGCAGCATCTGGAGAGCTTCTGCCTCCCGTTGGGAAACATCTGCTGGGTCCCTCAAATCAGGCAGCAGGACCGGATATATTCAGGGAAGCAGCAGCCAGCCTTGGGAAAGGGCCTTTTGTTTGGCTTTAATAGCTTCAGTGTCAACACTAAGCCTATTCCAGATGTCTCCCTGCACCTCTAAAAATGCAAAGAAATCTTGGGGTGGCTCAGTGATTTCCTGTGGAGGTGCCTCTGCTCCACCTGCTGGGGAGGCTGGAGTAGATCATAGATTCCTTGGCTTCTCCTCTCCTGTAAAATAATAGGGTCGATTTTTCTTTGACTTTGTGGGTGACAGGACACAAATTCTAGTTTTGGTTAGAAAGGCAGCAGGGAAACAATGACCATCAAGGTGGTTCCTCTCCTCTGGCTTTCCACAGCAGCAGCCCAGGTCAGCTTGGAAAATAAAATTTACAAACACCCAGGTTCAGGACTGCACAAGATGCAGCATTCTGGTCTCTCCTCCCCTGCTCCTGCCTCCTCCCGCCTCCTCCCTTCCAGAGCTTGGCTGGTGATGCAGGTGGTGAGGAGGAGAACAAAGTCCCCCTCTGGGCCTGTGGCTCCATCCTGGGTGCCAGCATTAGTGTGAGGAGGTGCCTTCTCTGCCCACTTTCCTTGTCATCCCACTCAGAATATTTTCCCTGAAAAAATAGGGGAAAAAATCACCCCATGCCTTCTAGCCAGCCCCAGTTTACGTCCCCTGTTTGTGTGAATTTCACCCACTCACGCCTCTGGGCTCTTTCTCCATCTCCAGTGAGCCCCATGGCTACTTGTTGAGCTCCTCTGAGCCGCTCTTTCCTCCTCCCTGAGAGGTATTGCATGGGTCTAGAGGAAGACAGCAGGGAGGGAAAAGGGGTTTGAGAGGGGCCCTTAAGGAAATGGGGATGTTGAGGAGTGAGGTCAGATATAATCATCAGCAGCTGCCTTCCACCAAGGGCTGCTGTGGTCATGCTGGTCTAAGTGCTTTATAATCAATGACCCTAAGGTGTAGGGTTCTTAATTTTGCTTTTCAGAGGAGGAAATAAGGCAGGGAGGTTAAGTGACTCTCCTAAGGGCACACAGCAGCTGAGGAGCAAGCTGGGACCTGAACCCCAGAGATGGTGTTTTAACCACTGTGTGGTTCAATGGTGAGGCCTTGGGATGAGCTGCTCCATGCCCAAGCATGGCCTCTTCCCTCCTAGGGTCACTTGTGTGGGGGACACCAACCCTAGAATGCTTGCCCCTTCTGCCAGGACATCCACTGCCATTGGAGGGGACAGTGTTGCAGAGGGGCTCATGCCTGGCTTGTGACAGGTCTTCCTTGCCTCTGAAAGTAGCCTAAAAAATTAGTTGCTGGTCAGTTTTAAATGGGAGGGGAGATTTTCACATAAAAATATAGATTTACAACTTTTTTTTCCGAAGATCATGCAGCCCAGACATTTCTCTCTCTGTTCCAAGACTCTGCGGCATTTCCCTGCTGGTCCTTCTTACTCAGCCCCAGTAAAGGTCTTAGCAGGGCAGTGTCCCCTCAGCTTGGATGCCCTAGGCTGTGGGGATGTGTCCTGCTCCTCTGTAACCAGAGTGAGAAACTTAAAATTGCTCAGAGTTATTATGAATCAGTGTAAAGCACTGAATTAGAATCCCACCCACTACTCTAGGCAGTGTGGGCCTAAGGAGGAAATAAGAAGGCTGCCTCTTATTCCTTTCTCTCCCCAAAATCTGGTTTAATAGTAGTGTGTACCTCAGGGTTGTTTAAAAGGCATTAAGATTAAGGATCAGGCCCTGGTATGGTCAGAGTTAGCAGAGAGCACCTTTCTTTCTCTGGGTTCAAGAAAGAAAAAGCAAAAACAGCAAATGTTTTGTGTGACAGAAGAACCAACCACGAGGTTCAAAGGTGAGTCACAGACCAGGAGTCACAGTACAATAACATCTGTCACCAATAAAGGACAGTGTCTTAAGGACCTCCTGCAGATCAGACAGGAGGGCCATGCAGACAGTGACATGGCCCGAGACCAGGCAGGAAGTTATTTGAAGGTGTCCGTCAGCATCCCACCACTGGGACAGAACACGGAGAAAAGCCACTTGAAGAGGAGGTCTTTGCCCCGGCCCCTGTTCCCAGGAGCCTTCCGTGGCCACCAATCTGCAAGGCCCGGCAGAGGGACCAGGGAGCCAGCTGCTCCCCACGATGGCTGGGATGTGGAAAGAGGGAGAGGTGTGGCCTGGGATGGGACCCAGCACTCAGGTCCCCAGGCCCCTCCTTCCACCAACCCCATGAACCCAGCCGTGGTTCCCTCCAGGCACAAGGTCAGCGTCCCCCAGGGACCCTACTTAGGATGCTGCTGAGTGGGCATCAGGCCTTTAGTGTGAGAGCCTTGGGGACATTTCCATTGAGCCGTAACACAGATGGCCACAAAGAGGGTGAAAGACAGATGACCTCGCTGGCCGAGGTAGAGGAGGTGGGTGGGATCACCCCAGTTTGAAGGGGCAGTTTTAAAATCGGCAGAACCTGGTGTTGGGGAGACCCGGGGCAGGGAGACCGGCTGTGCCAGCAGCACTGCGGTCATTTGGGGGGAATGAGCAACATCTGGAATATCCTGACCTTTAACCCAGCTGTCAGTCTAGAGTGTCCTGACCTTTGACCTGACACTTCCTTCCTGAGCATCTGCTCTGAGAAATATCTAGTGCAGATACAAGAGGTGGCAGGGGCGAGGGTGTCTCCTGTGTCGTTAATGAAAAATAAAAAAGAATAAAGAATTGTCTGTCCAGAAGGGACGCACGTGAGAACTGAGGGGTCTCATGATTCAGCTGTGGGTGGTGGTGCATGCCTGTAATTCTAGCACTCTAGAAGGCTGAGGCAGGGGGATGGTAATTTCTAGCCCAGTCTGGGCTTAGTGAGACTCTGGCTCAAAATAAAAACTAAAGAGGACTGGTGGTGTAGCTCTGTGCAAAGGCCCTGGGTTCTATACTTAGTATCACCAAATAAACAAATATCTCAAAAAAAGTTGGATTAGGGTGACACTACTTGAAATCCCAGCTACCCAGAAGGCTGAGACAGGAAGATCACAAGGTCAAGGTCAGTTTGGGCAACTTACTGAGACTTTGACTCAAAATAACAAGCACTAGGGTGCAGCTCAATGGTAGAGCACTTGGCTGGGATGCAGGAGGCCCTGGGTTCCATCTCCAAGACCACAAAACACACAAGCAAACAAGAGAGCTCCAAAAGCCCAGCAGCGGGAGATTTCCAGCCTGTGTATTCCACCGCCCCATCCCCTCTTGTCTTAGTTTGCTCTCATTGCTGAGACAAAATACCCGACACTCAAAGGAGAAAAGGTTTATTTAGCTTACAGTTTGTAGAGGTTTCAGTCCATAGTTGGCTGGCTCCAAGGCAGAGTGGCACATGGCAGAGGGGCATCGCTTGGAGAACAACAATTCATGGTTCCCAGATGGTAGTAAAAGCAACAAGAGAGCAAGGGAGGGGTCCTCAGCAGCGTCTTCCTGCCTCTTTTATCTTATGCAGACTACTTAGGGTGGGTAGCACTCACACCCTTAATCCTAGTGTCCTTGAGCCTAGCATTGCACCAAGAATCAATTCCAGCAAAAGCCCCACCTATGGTTGCATAAGGCTTTGAGAGAACATCTAAATACAAGCCACTGTCCTTTGGTGGCAGAAACACTGTGGTGTCCAGCATACCCTTTGGGAAACTCTCCACCTTGTGAGCGAGTGAACTTTATTGTGCCCCTTGACACAAACCCGGGCTTCTTGTCACTGCTTCTGCACTTTGCTTTGTCTCGAGATGTGTTGTAACAGACAGGAGGTCAAACTGTGTCTCTGAAGGGGCCACACAGGCAGGCCCTGCTGCTGCGTGCCAGGCGTAAGTGACAGTGCCACACCACTCTCCACTGTGGCTGATCGAATCTGGGCCAGCTTAGGATTTATGAAACTTCACAAAGGTTGAGGACTCCAGTGGTTTGATGGCCCAGGATTCCAAATCAATGGTGGCATTACATGCCGGGCCTTGGGGAGAGGGGCATGACAGAGATAGCCACCAGGTGAGGACAGGCAAGGTCAGGCACAGAGGCTGGGGGACCTGGTGGCCCTGAGGGTGGGAGATCTCTGTGGAGGGAGCCCCTCAAACAGCACTTGCCAACCCAGTGAAGGGACACATCCTCCTCTGTCCAAGTTGAGGTCTGCTTTAGGTGGGAAATGAATTCTCCCATGGAGCCTGGGGTTCACCAGCTGCCTCCTGGCCCGAGGCACTAGCCTGTGAGGTTGGTGTCTAGGATGGGGGTAGCAGGTAGGGGTACTGCGTGGCACTGGGAGGCTGGCCTGAGGGTTCATGGCTGCCTCCTCAGGCCACTTCTCTCCAGTGACTGCAGGGCTCACAAATGTGGAACAGCCAGAGGACCCACCCTCAGGGCTCTGGGGTTCAGGGGGGCCACAGAGTGCAGACAGACAGGGGTTGGCGGGTGGCCCAGGCCCTGCAAACCCCAGGAGCCAAGTCCCGAAAGATGGTTTGCTGGCTGCTGCTGTTTGGTTCTGAGTGTGAAGTGGGTAGAACCCAGGTCCCTCTATGCGGACTGAGTCCCAGTCACCTTAGAGGTGGCGCCAAGACCTTAGTGAGCTCCAGCCTGCAGATCAGAGAAGAGGACAGAAAAACAGGAAGAGCCTCAACAGATATTCATCTTCCAGCTTACTGGGGTTTCTGTATAATGTTCATGATACAGAGATGGTTAACTCGTGGGTGAATCAGAGTTGGGCAGGGAGCACTTCACAGACAGGGCCGAGTATGGCAGATGAGCCTGAGCCAGGTCTTAGAGGGCACTGGGCGCCCGCATTTATGAGCACCTACTAGGTGCTGGGTGGGCACGGCCTCTCTAGAGAGGATCATTCAATGCCAGGGGAGGGCTGACTGTGCTTGGAAGTGGACATGGCAAACTGTTAGTTCTAGCATGTGTTTCAACTCCATTTCCTTTGGGATTTTTGTCTGGATGACTCACTGTTGTTGCTAATAGGGTTTGGAGTCAAAAACTCTTTTTGCATCAAGTCCTAGGTCTCCTTCCTTTATGTAACTGGCCACTCCACTCACATAGCCCATCCCCGAGGTCCTAGGCTACTGGTACGGAGGATGGGAACCTCATCCACTGGCAGTGCTGGAGGGGTGTTGGAAGGGACAGGTTTAGATCAGGCCATGGGGGGCTCCATGCTTGAATCCTGAGCTTTAGAAGAGGAGGAACAGGTGGAGCACACAGCTGCCACACCCTTGGAGCCGTGACCCTCTGCATGGCTTAGGGACCATCACAAGGCCTGAGACCTAAGGCAGGCAGCCTGGGGGCCACCACAACCCCCTCTCTCCAAGAAGGCCCACCTCGGGGGTGGGGTCTGCTAAGGGGCTCAGGAAAGAGAAGCCTTTGCCCAGCTTGGGGGGCCGGGTTTGGACCCTCTGCCTTCCTGCTGACTAGTTCCACGATTCTCCCTTTTCCATGTTTCCAGTTTACAAAGCCTTGCACAATATTTGCTGGGCATTTCACTGTCTCTAAGGATGGGGCACAGCAATGTCAACCAACAGGGACCTCACAGTACCCGGTGCACAAGGCACTGACGCACATGTGGCTGTGGCCTCCACTGTTGTTAAGCAAAGAATGTGGGCTGGGGTGCAGCTCAGTGGTCCCGGAGCAGAGAAAAAGAAAGAAAGAAGCCATATACCCCATTGTCAGTCCCCCTGCAGCACCTGAGTGCCCCTACTGCACGCTCTCCCCCAACCCCCTCCCGTGCTGGACACTGCTGCTTCCAGCATTGCTTTAGCAAATGAGACCCCAGGAAGACTGTGTTCCTGCTCTATGGCAGCGTGATGCTCCTCTGCCCTGTGTCCCATGCATCCCTCTGCCTCCTCGGCCACGAGTCCTATGGATGCCATCTCTGCTTTCATCCCTTCTCAGTCACATGCTCTGTGGGTGCCCTTGCTCCCCTCCTTCTCGCCATGTCCTTCTCTCCCCTGTGGCCTCCCTGCGCCCCCTCTGGGGTGCCCCCCTGCTGTGAGCCAGGGAGCTGACCTGGGGTAGAGAAGGGTGGTGTCACTGTCCCTGGCCTGGGCTGGGTACTCGGTCCCGCGACGAAGCCTCTTTTTCTTCTTCCTGCAGTCTACAATCCTGGAACCAGCCTTGCAGCACTGCCCACACAGACCAGGGGGTGGTGGGAGACACGGGCAGGGAAGTGGTGTCCCAGGGAAAAGGGCAGGTGAGGCAGGACCACCGCCAGGTAGGGCCTCCAGGGGAGGTGGCCCGGGTGCTGGGCCTGGAAGAAGAGTGTCCCACGGGAGGAACAGTGCTGTGTGACTCCAGCTCTGTGGCACCTGAGCCTTTTGCCCCCGGGTTACACGAGCCCCACGTCTCATGAGCCTCACCAGCTGCGCCAACCTCTTGCTGTCCCCTTCCCTCCACGGCATCCACTTTACAGAAGAGGAAACTGAGGCTGAGGGGTTGGCTAGTGTGACTCAGTCTCCCCAGAAGCCTAGGGTGGCGTCAGGCTGCTTGGTACCTTCATGGTGGGCTCGGTGTAGATCTCATTCTCTGGGAGACCACATGGGGGCCACTCTTTCACCTTGGATTCACCCCCTGGGAGAGAAGGGCTGGGAGCAGGAAGAGGCATGCGGGATGGGTCCCCGGTTGATGTGAGGGCACAAGGCCTTCCCTGTTGTTACATGGGGTTCCCTCTGGTTCTTCACATGTGAAGCACAGAGCCCTGTGGGTCCCCAGGAACTCAGCTCTCCACTCACTTGCTGTGTGACCCCGGACATGTGACCGACCTCTCTGAGCCTCAGCATCTTCATCTGTAAGCAGGGTGACCAGGAGGATAGGACCTCTCAGATGGCCACAGTCACAGTGGCTTTGCTGCTGCAGTCCCTGGCGGGTGGCGGCGGAGGAGACACCGGCATGGGCTGCGGCTGCAGATGGCAGGCAACTAATCTATTTACTGCTTCCTAATAAATATGCACAGCACATCAATAAAATACCTTCCTTGTAGCGCAGACCAGATCCAGGGCCTCAGGGCCTCCAGGGTTGAGCAGCCTTGGAGCATGGAGTCTGGGGGACAGCAGAGCCTGGAGTCCCGCATTAACCCTGTTTCTACCACACACCCACCGTGAGAGGACACAGGGCTCTCCGCTCCTCTGCTCACCCTGCAGAGATGAGGCCACATCAGTGGATCAAAGTCCACCAAAGGACCCCTGCAGGTCACACAGGCCCTGACTCGTCCTCCTGACCTCGGAGTTTGCACATGAGGCACAGTGTGGACCTTGTCATGGCTGCCATGGTCCCATGTGTTGTTCACTGAGTGGATCCTGGGCGCCAGGCCCACCTTGGGTCCCAGAGACCCAGTGGTGGCTGAGGTGACCAGGCCTGGGTCCCCTTGGCCTTCTGTCCAGCCAGTGTGGCAGCTACTTGTGCAGCTTCCAAAGACTGATGCACATATGACGGCAGTTAACGGAAGCAGGAAGTAGGGTCAGGGACTGTGCCATGAGGCAAGTGACATGGCAAGAGCTTGCCTGCCCTACCCTCCTCCCCATGGGCTGCCTGCTGTCCTCAGTGCTCAGACCTTGTAACCTGTGTGGGGGTCAGCATGTCCTCAGCCAGGGACTCATATTGTATGCGAAGGCCCATTGAGCCATCCTGATGTAACCACATCCCGTGGTGGCCTCCATGCCTCCCTTGCAGCTGTGTTTAGCACATGCAGCCAACAAAGGGCTGGATCTACAACATATAAAGAGCTCCTGTAAGTCAACAAGAAGACAGCCCCATGGAGAGTGGGCCCGAGACATCATCAGGTGTTCACGAAGCAGGAGGCCCAGGTGGCAGGGATGGAGGTGCAGCAGGGCCTCCCAGGTAACTTGCAGCCATTGTATATGTCCTCTGCCTCCTGTTTCCCTGGTGGTCCTGCTGGCCCTGTCCCCTTCTGACCCTCACAGCCTCTGCCAGGCTCCAGACAGAAGCTACACCACCTGCGCTGCCCCACACCCGCCCAAGGGCAGTGTCGAGTGAGAAAGAGACCTGCAGTGATAGGCAAACCTGACTTATGCCTGGCCTGGAAGCAAGGTCAGCCCTTGACCACAGAGCAAAGTTGGGGCATTGTGACCAAACAGGCAGAAACAAGTGGTGTCCACTGCAGGGCCTCTGCACGTGTGGGTGATCTTGGCTGCCTGCCTGTCTGTCTGCCTGCCTGTCCATCCAGCTCACTGCTGCAGAGGAGCAGGCTGCAGGCTCTGGTGGGTTCAGGCAATGCATTCCAGAAGACAGTTCCTCCTTCTAGAAACTCACTCTGCCCTTCAGGCCATCCAGAGTTTGGGCGAGGCCCATCATGTTCTGAAGGGATGACCACTTTTCTCAGTATCCTCTGGCTGAAATGGAACCACATCAGCAAACACTGTCTTGCCACTCCCAGGCTCATGCTGTCCAAACACCTGGGCACTTCAGCAGGTGAGCCGTCCAGGTGGAGGGGCTTATCTTACACCTCGAGCAGTTTGAACCCATGCCACCCTCCCAGCTGAGGTGGCGATGGTAGCATGACCCTGGCCACACTCTTCCCTGCAGACTCAGCCCCCTGGGGCTTGAGGGTGGGGGCGGCTGCCTTCATCTGCTTTCCCTGAAGCTGGGTCACCTGTGGGGGAGACAGGGTTGCTGGTGCCCAGTTCTGGGGGGCCCGGAGCTTCTGGTCAGCTCTAGTGAGAGCCTGGGGCAACAGTGTCCCTGTGGTGGGATGGTGAGCAAAGAAATCACAGGTGAGCCAGGGAAGGCCAGGCAGGCTCTTCATGACACCTGCTCTCATGGGAACATTGCCACCTGCAGTGTCCCTGCTGAGTGACCAGTCCCTGCCACCATCCTCACCCACTATCTCAGCATGGCCAAGCTGGGCCCAAGTTTCAATAGGAGCCTTGGGTCAAAGTACAGCACATGCCTGGCTCTGCACCTGCATCCTCCTGTCTTCCCTGTCCCCTTTGCTGGTCTCAGGCTGGTTTCTGTCTCTTTGTCCTCAGTCTCCCTTTCTCCTTTTGACTCTTTCAATTTCTCCTGGATACCTGAGAAATAAGCATAGACCATTTGTCTCCCAGCCGATCCATCATGAGCTCCACCGACAGAGTATTCAACACAAAATAAAACTGACATCAGCCACAACTGGCACATTAAAAACAGTCATTGATCTAAACGTCGACCAAGGGGTCAGATCTCTGTGCCAACGTCAAGTTCTGCAGAATTTGCCCTGAGAGAACTGGAGTTGACAGAAACCCTGGCCATCCAGGAAATTGCCACAGAGAAGTTGTCCACAATAGGTGTGTAACTGATGGGTCAGATCTTCATTGCCGGTTTCAGTTAGGAGAGACCAGATCTCCAGGAAATCGAGCTCAGAAAGCCGAGAGGATAGAAATCTGGGAGGCACTGAACTGTGCTTTATAGAGGATTCATCAGCAGTTCAAGCCGAATAGATGGGGCTCCTGCCCAAGACCTTGTCCTCCCAAGTGGTGTCAGGGGGCCCAGCACAGCTGAGGACACACTTCGGGTGGCCATGGCGGGGCCTCCGGCTCTCCCCCAGCTGCTGCCCTGAGCCAGGGCAGGGACACTGGCAGAATGGCCCTTTCCTTGGCAGCGGCCCTGAGGCCACACATATCGGGAGCACAAGGTGTCCTGGAGTAGCATTACTCTTGTGGCCTCCCCAACTGCTCCCTGCTGAGCACCCCAGGGACTGTGAGGCTGGAAAGCAGCACTGTCACCTGGTACCCTATGAAGCCATGCAGTGTCAGCATCCCCTCCTTGGTTCAGGGAACTGTGACACACAGTTGGATGACACCCTTGTGACTAAGTGTGGCTCGAGGTCCACTGAGTGCTGAGTTCTGCTCCCAGAAAAGCACATCCCCTGCAGTGACACACGCCCAGCTGGTGAGTGGGACACCTCCCCTTCCTTGTACCCACAGGTGCACTGGGGACCATCCCAGCCGTCTGTCACCCTTCCTTCCATCCTGTGACAGACACTGGAGAGGACAATAGACAGGAGGAAGGCTGTGTCTGCCAGGCCTGAGGCTCTGGTCTCATGAGTGGCAGACATGCGCTGGACCTCATGGCCTCGGGAAGCAGAGAGGGATGGGACCAGGGTCCCTCTGTCCCCTGCCAGGGCACAACTGGGGGACCTCAGACCTCCCAGGCCCCATCTCCCAAGGGTGCCACCACCACCCCATGGCACTGCAGATCAGGACCAGACATCAGCATGGAGTCCTCGGTCATAGTCCTTCATAGTATCAACAGCGAAACTGAGGCACAATCCGCTGGACCCCGAAGCATTGGCTCCTAACCCAGAGAGAGGAGCAGCTCTGTGTGTAATGCCATGAATAGCCCATGGTTCCCGTCTCCCTGCCCAGCGCTGTTGCCATCCCAAGGGCTCCTCCCATCCTCTGCCTGCCTCTCTGGCCTGCGCTGCTGGAGCCCCCGGACTCCCAACCTCTCTTTCAAAGTCATATATTTTGATTTCTCCTTCACTGCCGGAACACCCATGTCAGTTACGATGGCAGCACCAGCCCCTCTGAGCAAACTGCAAATCTCTAAGTGCTTGCTTGTTCCTGGACCCACCCACCACAGGCCCTGTGTCACGTGTGTGTGTTCTCTGTCATCTGCAGTGGTCTGTCCCTCTTGTCTCCACTTTGATGATCAACTGCAGACACAGCTGGGTGTGGCCAGGGGTCACCTATGTGTCCTTCTGTCCCCAGACTTCTGTCCTCTTCCCTGGGGTTTGAAGCTGGGTCTGCCTTGGGCCCTCACTTGGGCGTTCGGGCTCCTGGTCTCCCTGAGCTCTGAGTGTCACCCAGGGCCCCTGCATGGGGTCTGTGCCAGCCCCTCTTCCTCCCTCAGCTCAGCTACCATTGTTCCCAGCCCTATCACCTCCCTTCGACGTCGAACAGTTACCTCCTTTGTCTGTTGATGGAGAGCGAGTGGGAGCCTTAACAGCTCCAAAGGAGCCAGCAGGTTTTCTTCTGCATCCCTCAGTTGGGAGCTCTGCAGATTCACAGTCGCTCTGCCTTTTGAAGTCCGGGCCGGCCCAGATCTGGAGCATGGGGCTGGCTGTGTCTGCCTTCCCTCTCCACCCAGCCAGGGTCACCGTTAGCCCTGGTCCTTTCAGGGTGCAGGTTACTCAGCAACAACCTGGGTTTGGGGAGACAGCTCACCGCACCCTGCTGCCCCTCCCACGCTTGGCCACTTCCCTGCCTGGGTTGGCTGAGGCTTGTGACTCCACACGGGCTATGCGGCCTGGTCTCCTCCCAGGAGGTGGGTGTTTCTGCTTGCCTGGATGGCGCCCGACCCTTCCTCCCCCTGCAGACTCCTTTAGATCCTGGGACTAGAAAGGCAGCAGGCAGAAATGCCACCAAGGCCTGAGGGAGAAGAGCAGAAGACATCCCTGATGGGATGCAGGTGAGGGAAAAGCACTGTGGCCCTGCTCCCTTCTGGGTCCCATCTGTGCTTCTGAGGGTGTTCGGTCCTGTGTTCGAGCCCTGGCCTGGCCACCTCTGTGGCTGTGTGGCCTTGGGCAACAAGAGGACCCTCTCTGGGCCCTGGGCCACAGGAGTGAGGACCCTGCGGTAGGTTCCAGGGCTGCTGTGACATCGTTCCCTGTTGCATTGTCTTTTTCTCTGCCTGGTCAGAAACAGTAGCTGTGAGCAGCTCCAGACTCAGCCCACACCTCTGCACCCCAGTGGAACCCCCTTTCCACTGGCCTCTGGCCTGGCCGTGTGGATCCTGGGAGCGTGGGGTGGAGCAGGTATGGCCACTGGCTGCAGGGTGCAGGGTGAGGCTGCGGAGAAGAGCACAGGACTGGGAGAAGCTGGGCTGCAAGTGGGGAGGAGGGCCTGCTGAGCGCCGTCTTCCGCAGAGCTGTACGCGAGGCAGCAAACTCACCCCACCCCAAATTTGGTGCAACTCTGCTCCCCAGCAGCACGGGCTCCAGGTGCTCATGTGCAGTGATTGAGCCCTTGCTGTGTGCTGGTCACTGAGGGGGTTCACATGCACGTGGCTTCCCTTGTCCTCACAGCCCACGACATGGCACTCCCTGTTCTCCTCTTCCCTCTGAGCTGGGTGTGGTGGTAATTCTTGCTCTCAGGAGGCTGAGGCAGGAGGACCACCATGATTTCAAGCAGGCAAGGAAACTGAGGCCCATCAGGTTGAGCAGTGCCATCCATCCCAGGAGTAGGCAGTGGCCAGGGTGGCCTTAGGGACAGTGAGGGGAAGCCGCCGGCCCAAGGCCACCCAGCTGGCCACCCCAGCCTAGCAGCACGGCCATTGAGCCACTCCATTCAGGTCTGCAGTGGTGCTGGGAGCCCTTCCCCGTAGGGCCAGGTGTCCTCTGCCCATGGCAGATGAGGTCACCAACGATGAAACTGAGGCTCAGAGAGGTGAGATCCCCCAGGGCCACACAACTCCACATGGCTGAGCAGGTCTGAGGTGAGATGGGGCCTTCAGGGTCACCCTGGGGTGCTGAGGGTTAGATCGGAGTTCGTGGAGGGCAACTGAGTCCCGATTTTCCTGCCTTGGGGCCCATTTCCAGGCCCCAGCCCGGCCCCAGCAGAGGAGTCGCAGTGCTGAGAGCCGGCATCTGTCGGGACTGGGGTGTGCGGCCCTAACTTGGTGCTCCATGCGGCTGCCAGCCACAGAGGCTTTGGGGAAAACCAAGGCCCAGTGGGTGGGGATCTGGGCTTGAACCTAGGCCTGCCCCCCCCCCACTGCTGTCCAGTAGGAGGCCATGGCCTCTCTTCCACCCTCGGTCCTGTGTCTTTGTGTCCCCAGGAGGAGCTGGGAGCCCTGATGTCTCTCTCCAGTGTCCCTGGTGGCCCTGAGAGCCCCTGCTTCCCAGACAGCAGCAAGGCTGGGAGGAAGGAAGCTGTCAGGAGGCTGAGGTGGGGAGGCCTCCACTTCCCTCAGACACCCTCTTCCTGGGTCTCCCCACAGCCTGACTTCCTGGCAGCCATGACCCCGGGAGTGTGTCAGGTGCATGTGTCACCTGTCACAGGGGTGTGGAGAGAGGGCCTGGGGCAGAGGGGCCAGGGTCCTGCCTCAGTCTCTCTGGGGGCAACTCGCTTGTCCTATCTGCCTCAGGAATGAGATCAGGTCAGAGAGGGGCTGCTGGGTGCCAGGTGAGTTTGCCGAGCTCTTTCAGAACACACACATGGGCACCTCTTAGCCCGCAGGCCATGAAAGGGGGCAGGCGTGGAGGCTGGGCCTGAAGAGGCTCGGGTGGCTCAGGCCACACTGCCTCCATCTGAGGCCCGGCCTGCGGCCACCTGCTTAAATACAGAACAGCGGACCTTTCATTGCCCTGGAGCCCAACCTTGGGGGCAGGTGGACAGTCCCAGCCACGTATGAAGCACAAGACAATGAGTGTGGTTTCTGACACCTGTGGTCACTATGGCCAGGATTTCACAGTGGCAGTCATGCCACTCATGAATAGCAGTGTTTCCACTGTCTGTTCAGAAATCAATGACTCCCATCTTTGTGTTCTGAGAGACACTGACCACTCAGCCCACATGTCACCCTTGGCCCGGCCCATCCACTCCCTGGCGCTGCTGCCTCTTGGGGCTGGTGTCCAGTGGGGGTCACTCACCTGTGTCCCTCGAGGCTCTGCGTCCTCTCATGCATCTCAGCCCGATGATCCAACCGTGTTCTGGGAGCCCCTGTGTTGACCCTGTCACGATGCTGTCAGAGACCACAGGACACTCTCCCCCATGGCCATCACCTGAGATGCCTGAGGACCACAGTCTGTTTCTTCTGAGCAGCCAGGGACTTCTGCTAAACCTGTGACCCTCACCTGGGCCTGGGGACGCCCAGCAGGTGACAAGGTGGAGCCGGGCCTGGCCCTTGCTTGGCAAACCCCAGTCCCTTCTCCTCAGGCAGAGTGCAGGGCAGCCCAGGGTCATGGCCCCTCAGGCCCAGGGTCCCCATCGCCCAGAACCCAGTCACCTTGGACTCTGGCAGACCCTGTGTGACTGACACCTGGGCCAGGAGGATTCCGTCTGAGCTCTGGTGATCCGTGACCTCCAGTGCACCCCAGTGGCCCATGAAATGGGTCTTGCCTTAGAGATCCTCTCTGTCAGAGCCCCCTCCAGCCACTCAGGCTGGACCTGCATCCTGTCTTCTCTCATCCTAATGAAAGCCTGGCCTCCGACGACGTGTGCTTTAGCTTTCGTTTCCATTCTCACTAAAACTGGGAACCACGCCTGCAGTGACAGGACCCTACTTCACCCCCTAGGTGTGAGCACAGGAGGCAGCCAGTGTTGGGGTGTCACTGTGTGTGGTTTCCACCCCCTGGGTCCTGGGATAGGGGATGCCGTGGGGGCACACTGGGTCCTTCCCGGGGTGTGGGGTACAGCCGGGTGGCTGCAGGCGAGCGCACCCCAGGTGGAGGGGAAGGTGCTGAGCGCGCAGGAGGGCAGGTGTGTAGGTTGCAGCAGAGAGGATGCAGTGAGCGCTTTCTGGGGAAGGGGACTTGGGGCCCTGGGCCGAGGCTGTGTGGAGGGGGAGGGCCAGGGATGGCAGGCACAGCTTCAGCTCCGGAGGGAGGAGAGTCTATTTTAGCAACAGGGGAGGGCGGGAGCGATGGAGGAGGGGAAGTGGCTCAGGGCTGTGGGTGCAGCAGCCGGGCTCCCGTGCCCGTGCCGAGCTGAGGCTGCCGTGGGGCCCCTTCCAACCCGACCCGCCCGGCGAGGGCAGCAGGCACGATGCTGGCGGTGTCGCTCAAGTGGCGGCTGGGCGTGGCCAGGCGGAGGCCCAAAGGTACAGAGAGGGGCGGGGCGGGCGAGATCCCAGATTCAGGGTCAGGGTCCCCTGGCCTCTGCTTGTCTCTCCCGCGCCCCCACCTCTGTCCCCGTCCCTGTCCCTCTCTGTCTCTGTCCGGGCTGCCTCCCTGCCTCTCTCCTGCTCCCTCTCCATTCCTGTCCTGTCTTTTCCATTCTCACTGCCTGTCCTTGTTCTCCTGGGTCCCTTTCCTGGTCTCTGTCCATCCCGTGTTCCCCCATTACCACCCCCGGGGAGCCTGGGGGGCCTGGGGGAGGGTGCCGGGCCCCCAGCTGTGGTCCCCAGACCTCACAGCACCCACTGCCTTCCCCGGGCAGGTGAGGGGCAGGGCGGATTTGCAAGCTCTGTGCTTCAGGCTGTGAACTAAGAATAACCACAGGCTAGCGGAGCAGTGGAGCGGTTGTTAATGTCGTGCCACTCCACATTGGAGGTTGCCCCTGCCCTATCCTGATGCTGTGGGAGGAAACCAAGGCACAAAGAGCTCAAGCAACTTGCCCAGGGCCACACAGCAGCCCCTCAGGCAGCTGCACTTCTCGGGTCTGTGGCCCCTGGGCAGGGGACGTGCTGGCACCCACTGCCTGGGTAGTCCGAACAGTGAGGTGCTTGCTGTCTTCTTTTTCAAAATACGAACATTTAAATGCTGGGACCCCTTTCCTCAGCAACCGCCGCATGTTTAATTTTCCCTGGGTGAGACCCTAAGTTCTGTCCATATTGTAATTACTTTTAGGGTCCCAGGCTGCAGTTACCTCCCTTCTGAGGTTCGAGGTTTGAGGATCCCTCTGGTGCTGGGAAAAGGAAGCAGTGACTGCTTGAGAGGCCAGGGGGGCTGTCAGGGTGGGGTCCCTAAGGATGAGTAGGAGTTTGCTGGGTAGAAAAGGAGGAGAACATCTTGTGCTGATGCATGGGGGCTTGGAAGTTCTCCCTTCAGGGCCAGGGAGACCTACGGTCAGAGTGTGAGTGTGGGGAAGAGGAACCCGGCATAGTAGGAGGAGGGGGCTGTGAGGCTGGGACTCTGCCCCAGGACAGCGGGAGCCACAGGAAGCTCTGAGCCCAAGAGAACAGAGGCAGCTTTGAGTACAGAAAGGCGTTGGTTTGATCCGCAGGCTGCCAGGGCTCCAGGAAGGCACAGTGGGGAGCCCAACACAGGGGACTCTGGCCTGCTCCCCCGAGCTGAGTCTACCCTGAGCCCCTCACCCACTGCAGGCCTTCTGCAGAGTGCTCCCCTCCCCCAGCCCTGTTCCCACACTGAGGGCCACAGCAGGCTCAGGTCTGGCTCCCAGTGCCCCTGCCCCTGTCCTCCCTGTACCATCGAGTCCTGGGCCAGGGACCCAAGGACGCCCCCTCCCCAATTGCCCAAGAGCGGCAGCTGGAGAGCTCCGGCTGGTTCTTCGTTCCCTGAGCGTCAACTGAGTGCCCACTGTGTGTGGCACTGTGCATACTTGGAACAGGTGTGAACTGTGAGCTGTATCGCCCTTGGGGCACTAGGGGAAACTGAGGCCTCAGAGGAAGTAGCTCTCCAAGGTCTCTTATCTGAGAAAAGAGAGACAGAGTCTGGGCTCCCTGGCTGCTCTGCCCTCTGGGCTCTCCCGGGTGGCTTGGCAGAGTTGTCAGGGCTGGGCCCCTGCTCTGCTCCTCCATGCCCGGCCTGCTGCTGTCCTCCCTGTCCAGCCTGGTCTCTTTTGCAGAGCCATGTGGCTGAGCAAGGTGGATGGAACCAAGCTGTCCCTGCTCCAATACCCCTGGGTGCTGTCCTGAACCCTGCCCAGGTCTCACACCCAGCCCCAGCTGTGTCTATGGCCCGGTGGACAGTGTGGCAGCATCCGCCTGCCTCAGTCCCATATCTGTGGAGGCTGTGTGTCCCTCTCCCCCTCGAGTGGTCCCCATGCTTCCTGGTCTCAGTTTCCCTTCTGTGCATGGCCTTGCTCCCATCCTCCCATTTGCCCTCAGGCCACCCTGTCTCTCAGCCCTGCCTGCCCATGGTTTACTGGCTGAGGTGCAGGTGACTCATAGCAGATGTGCCACCAGAGATGGCAGCAGCCACGTGACCCTGGCAATGTCGGGCCAGGTTCCAGCCCAAGTGAGTGGCTTGGGAGGCCACAAGGCCGCTGGGGTCCAGGCTGCCATGGAGGTGCGGCCCTTCCCTCAGCTGCCTGGCTGCTCACATGGAGAGGTTGAGGCCACTTCTCCCAGCTCTGGGCCAGCGGGTGGGCCAGGCTGGGACCTGGGCCTCTGAGGGTCAGTGTGTTCCTCTGTCTTTGGTCCTGTTTCTCTCCTGTGCCCCAGCTGCATCCACAACTTCCCCTGAACTTCCTCTCGGGGTCTCTGCCCTCGAAGTGCTCGGAGCTCTGTTCAAGTCTGAGGTTCCGGAGGCCTGGGACCTGAGTGCCAGGAAGAGACATAGACAAATAAGTACTTTTCCTCCCAACAATTCAGGGACCCTTTTGATCAAAAGGATGCCCCAGGACATGCTGGGACTCTACCCAGTAGTGGCCAGTTTGCTCATGACCCTCACAGGATTGTGATGGTCGGCCTGGGGGAAACTGAGGCACAGAGCTGGAAGGGACCTGGATTCCAGGCCTCCTGCCTCTGAGGTACCTGGCTCCTCTCTTCCTCAAGTCCTCAGCCCCTGTGATGTCCTGTCCTGTCCTCCTTCAGCCCTGAGACACCTAATTTGGTCCATAACTCCCCAAACCTCTGCTGGGCTCTCCTGGTCGCCTATCAGCACCTGCCCAGCCCTACCGGATCACAGGTCTGTCTGCAGGACACCTGCTGCCCCTACACCCAGTTGAGTTTCCAAAGGTCCTGGGGGCTTGGTAAACATTCTCTGATAGCCAGGTATGGCGGGAGAGGCCTTTGATAATCCCAGCACTCAGGAGGCTGAGGCAGGAGGATGGTGAGTTCCAAGGCAACTTGGGCTACATGGTGAGATGTTGTCTCAGAAACAAAAGCAAAGCAAAACCACACCTTTGTGTGGGTGAGGGAGCTGGAGCAGGGCCGTGGCCGTGCTTACCCCTGTCCTGTCCTTGGGGTTCTGCCCATCCCTGTGGGAGCAGTCTGCTATCTGCACTTTAGTAGCCCCTGTACGGTTCACCAGGCCCTGGGACAGTGACAGCAGGGCTCAGCTGGCTGCCTGACTCGGCCCCATCTGTAGCTCTGGGCTGGGTCTGCTGTCAGTGGGTGTCACAAGGCCTGGACTCTGTCTCAGAGGTAGGGCTGCTGGGGCAAGATGGGAAACTGAGGCACTGAGGTGTCCCTGAGCTTCCTCTGCCTGGGCCAGCCATGCTGTCCTATGACCTTGACTGGCTCTGCCTGGGACTGGAACCGGCCAGACCTGGGGGGACTGAGGTCAGGGGAAGGATGCGGGAGTGGACAGGTGGCGGGGGTTACCTTGTGGCCCTCACCTGTGGCTGTGCAATCTTGACCCAGCCACTTGGTGGCCTGGGCTTGAGGGCAGTGAAGAGGGCTTCATCTGTGCCCACTGCCAGGTGTCAGCACCATGCCCAGCTCGAGTCTGTACCACCCAAAGGTGCCACTAATGCTGGCACTCAGGCTGCACGTGGCTGATGTCCTCGCCTGGCCCATCTTGGTCCCTGTCTCTCTTGCCCATACGGACACCCATACACCCTTGCTGTGGCCTCTCCTCTACCTGCCCCTCCCTGCCCTTCAGCACTTCAGCCTCCAGAGCTGCTCCCCGGGGAACCAGGACAGGACATCCCTGTCCCTCTGTACCCAAAGCCCTGAGCTGATCAGCCCCAGGCAGGGCAGCCCACTTCTCTCCGTGCAGAGATTCTGACGTGGATCCTGCCTCATTCCAAAACAGACCACAGTGTGGGTGAAATCAGATGAAAGTGAGCCACCAGGTGCTGAGAATTGGCAGACCCAGAAACACTACACAAAGCCCATAATCTTCTGTGACCTTTCCCTGGTTTCCAGCCTACAAAGGTAAATTCTAGGCAAGCGAGGAGCCAGACGCAGCTTCCCAGGGCCTGTCAGACACACTGTCTGGAGGGTGACTGTTTGCCAGGACAGGAGTGGCTGCATGTACCCCAGCTGAGCCCAGCACCTCCCTGGCCAGAGAGGAGGGGCCAGCACACAGGGCCAGCCTGGGGAGGCTGGGCTGAGTCCCAAGCTGGGTCCCAGGGTTCTGAAGTGGGCCCAGAAGCCTCTGTCCCCAGTGCTGGGCAACACACGCCCCTGCTGGTTCCTCGGTGGCCTGGGTCTCCTGGGTAGTCTGCATCTCTGCTGCAGCCAGTGGATGCATCGTGCTGTTGCATGGGTCCCTGACACCCGGTGCAGGGCCTGGTGTCACCATCACCGCCTATCTCCCCAGCACCTGAGTGACCTCTGGCCCTTGGCTAGTGAGTGGGGACAGGAGAGCAAGGGGCATGTGTCTAGAGGAGCCTTGAGTATCCTGAGATCAGTGATCAGGGCTGTGGCCGGCTGAGCAGAGGAGCAGCTGCCAGCTGTGGCTGGAGGTGACCAGCTGGCCCTGCCTGTCATGCTCGGAGGCAGGCCTGGCCTCTGCCCTGAACCCTCGGTCTTTACCAAAAACCCGTGGGCACTGGTGTGGAGGTTGCTAGCACCCTGCCTGGTCTGGCTCATGGGGAAACTGAGTCCTGGGGCAGGGCCTGGGGGACTACTGGGACTTGTGGCTCAAGCAGCACTGTGCTTCACTCTGGGTCCTGTGCTGCTCTAAGTCATCAGGTTTGGACTGCGCTCGTATCCTTTTCTGATGTGATCACTGCAGAGGGCTCCAGGGCAGGCCAAGTGTCTGTAGGAGCCATTCACACTGCGTGACCACACTGCCTGTCCACACTGCACAACCACAATGGGCATCCACACTCCTGTCCCAAGCACTGAGGAGGGCGAGTCCCCTTTAAGCAGAGAGCCACCCACCCATGAGCTGTGTCCCTCCCCTAGCCCCTCCCTGGGTCAGGGACAGCCAAGCTGCAGGCCGTGGTGGGCAGCAAGAAAAAGCAGCATGCTGTGTGGGCTGCGTGGCGAGACCCCTGGAGAGGAGGGTAGGTCATGCACAGGTACATGCAGAGGGGCAGAGGGGCGGTGACTGGTGGTGACAGCTGGCACTCTGGTCCTGGAGCTGCTGCCTAGAGACAGGACGGGGTGGCTGGAGCAGGCTGTCTTCCAAGGGCCGGGTCTTGGGGAGGGATGGGGAGGAGGTCAAGGACACTGCAGGTGCAGGGCAGGGAGACTGGGTGTTTCCAGGACCCAGGGTGCCCAGGAGGCTCTGTGTGTGGCCCAGGGGAGTGCTAGGCCACACGGATGCAGGGAGGGCTGGTTGGCTGCTCCATCCTCTGTCTGTCTGTCTCTCTCAGGCCTCGGCCTGACCCTCATGGGAAGTCACTCTGCCTTCACACCTGGGTTCTGCCCCTCCTGGAGCCTCCACCCTCTGCATGGCCACTCCTAGGAGGGGAAACTGAGGCTGGGGAGGGTAGGCTGAGTGTATGTCAGGGCCCAGGGGAACTGTGGGGACAGAGACAGGACCCAGTCAGACCCAGGGCACAGTCACTCAATCCTCGTGACACCCAAAGTCAGGCACATTATTCTGATTGTGCAGCTGGGGTGACTGAGGCACTGGCTACCAGGCGTCTTGTCTGAGGTCATACGGCAGGCTGGGACAGCCCAGACCCCAATGTGGGGCTGTGACCTCAAGCATTGCCTTCCTGGCCTGGGCGCCCGTTCGTTCCAGCCCAGAGCCCATAAAGGGTTGGTGCCTAGGGCCACACCCCACCCTGGCTTGGGCCACAAACAGGCCCCCCTGCCTCCTGGCCTGCACCCGCGCCCACATGGAGATCTTGCTGAGACCCAGATTCGACCCCAGCTGGCACACGAGGCCTCTCTGGGCTTCACCAGGCGTCTTCTCTCTTTGATAACTTCCTGGATCCCAGCCTCAGCCCTAGTAGCCCCACCTGACCTCCTCCCCAGGTCCTAGAGCCTGGCGATCACACCTGCCTCAGATGACATCAACTGGAGCTTCAGACACAGAGGGATCCAGGTGCTCAGTTACCATCACCAGGACCCTGGGTTGGCTGCCTGGCCTGGCCTGGTCATGGGGCCTCTCTGGATCCCACAGGGGGTTGGGCCAGGTCCATGGGACAGCTGTGCAGTATGGTCACCTGCTCAGACAATGATGAGGTCCCTCGGCCCACACCCTCCCTCCAGTACCCCATTTACCTCCACCAGCCTGAATTGAAAGGCACTGTGGGGTGCACAGTGTCTGCAATGGGGTCCCTGGCCTCCTGCGGGGCTGTGGCCCAGAGCTCAGGGCTGTGGCTGTGTGTCTGTCTGTCGGGGTCTGCCCTTCCTGTACCCCAGCTGTGAGCAACTCCTCTCTGCTTCCATCCTCTGCTGAGAGTGGGAACTCAGCTCAAGCCAGACTCCTGGGCACCTCGGTGCCAGGTGGTGTCCCCTTCCCTAACTTGGATGCAGGAAGCAGAAGGGACCTGCACCTGTGAGGGTCCAGGAGCAGCGGGAGGAGCAGGCTGTGGGGTGGTGCCTCGCCCACAGTTCCTGGAGTGGGGAGCCCTCCAGGGGGGTTCATAGCACCCTGCTGTTCCTGTGGGGCCTGGACTCCCCATGGGGGCACTGCCTGGAGGGAGAGCCAGAGTGTGGATTGACCAATGGGGCTTGGGGCCAGGGGTCCCACCTGCTGCTCACCTCTCTGGGTCATGGTCTCCTGTCTGTAACAGGGGGACAGCCAGGAGCACTTGTGTGGCTCTAAGGGCCCGAAGGACCTACTGTCACAGTGTGTCCACCCACAGAAGGCTGCTTCTGCCCTCCACACATCCCTGTCTCAGTGCCATGGGCAGAGGGCGGTGGTGGCAGGGAGATGCCCAGGGTAGTGGGGCTGCCAGGCTGAGCGCTCCACCGCCACAGAGAGGGTCCCTCTGCTCTGTCCTGGGCAGGGGGCAGGCAGGGGACCTTATGGGGAGCCACACAGCCCAAGGTTGAATCCTGGCTCTGCCACTCACACATTGTGTGCCCCTGAGCAGTTCCCTTGACCCCTCTGTGCCTTAGTTTCCTCGTCTGTAAAATGGGGATGATGATGGCTTCCACCATTTAGGATGACTGTAAGGATAAAGTGCTAATAATCTCGAAGCTCTTACACCAAGGCCTGGATCTACATCACTTTGGCCTTACCTCTTGGTGTTGATCCTCTGTGCCCAGTTTCTCCACCTGGAAAATGGGAATGATGAATCCACTGCCTCAGAGGCAGTGAGTAGTCAATGAGATCATGCCTTCGAAGCACATGGCATCGGTCCCGTGCTTATCACAAGGAGTGCATGTGGTGGAGACTAGGGAAACCCTTTGAGCAGGGATGGAGGAGTCACAGTCCCCACACATCTGGGATCACAGTGCATCCAGCACCCCACTTTTCAGGGGCTAAACCTGAGGCTGGGAGAGAAGCAACTGTCTCACTTTGCTCCTGGACCACTGAGATGGGTCTGGCCAGGCTGCCCAGCCCAGCCTTGAGCTCAGATGCTACTGCCTCAGTTCCTGCCCTGGAATCACAGGCAAGGGCCATGGCTGGTGCTCAAATGGCCTTGCTGATGACAGCTGTCTAGGAAGCCTGTGGACTCCCATCCTGTTGGGGCCCCTCTGTCCTCAATGCCCCTCCTTACAGCCATAGAGGTAGGCTTAGGCAGTGCCACTCCTGCCCCTGCCTAGGCGGCACCCTGGCACAGCCTCCTGGCAGCCACTGACTTCCTTTTCCCTTTGTCAGAGCTCAATAGCTCCCTGGGGACTCGGAGAAAGGGCAATTACAAAGGCAAATTGGCAACGATGCTGGGAGAAATGAAATGGCAGAGAACCCCATGCACCCACTGGGCCAGAGCAGGGCAGAAGGGGCCAAGGTTTGCACAGGCTGTGTCCTCCCTTCCTTGCTCCTGTACCCAGCCCATGCCACCCGGCTGTGGAAGCTGATCTCCCTCCAACTGAGTTCTTGCAGGATGTGGATGAAGGCAAAGCTCTAATTGCCCGTTGCTGGAAGGAGACAGAAAAAAAAAAAAGAAAAAACAGATAAAAATATCTCTGTTTTTTATGCACGTTTCCAGTTGAAAATTGATGGGAAAGATGTTTTTGAAAAACCCTTATCTCTAAGCATATAATTACTGGGTCTCAGAACAAATGGGAATGAGCAGGAGAGTGTATGCAGGACCTGGGGGAGGGTGAGTCCCACGGTTTCTATAAATAATCACCCCAATGTCCCAGCCAGCTGACCTCAGGGAGGGCAATCCCCATGCTACAGACAGGGTTGGAGATGGCAGTCCCATAGCCAGCAAGTGGTTCTGACACCGCTTGGTGCTTGGGCTGAGTGGTGCCTCAGTTTCCCCACCCAGGGACTCTCTTAAAAGTGGGCACACTTCAGGATCTTGGATGTCCAGGCACTTCCTGCTTCAGAATCTGGGAGAAAACTCTGGAAGCAGGGATGTGAACCTGCAGAGACCCCATCCCCCTGACAGCCAGTGCCTGGCCTGGTGATAGCTCTGTCCTGCCATCCCCGAGTCTGGCTTAGACTCTATTCTCTCATTGTTGTGATCAGGGTGCAGGGGTCCTTGGTCCTCTCCCACTCCCTGGGGTTTCCCAGCCTGGCTAGGGTGAGCTTGGGCCTGAGTTTCCCTGACCTTTCTTAGAGATGGCCCTGAGCCCTCCACAGGGATCCTGGGGCTGGCCCAACTTGCTGATCTCCAGGCTGGGAGGAGCCGGTGGCAGAGTCTCCTCTGCAGGATGGAACATTGTTACCTCAGCTTCCACTGCAGGGCCCGTGCGGCAGTGGTGCAGGTGTGCATGGGCTTTGATCTTAGTACTTGGGGATCATCTGGGGCTCAGGAAGTGACCCTCAGGGCTGTCATGGAAGACTCTGCCTAGTGGGGTATCACTCACATCCAACGGGGCGGGGCACTGATGTGAGCAAGGTCTGGAGGAGGCTGAGCCAGGACAGCCCCAGGGGCCTGTATACCATTTGGGCTTCCCTGTGGTGCTATTAGTGGTTTAGTAGCTTAGGGCAGAGTGAAGGTGGGGGACACGGTGCCGAGCCCCACCCCTTACCCAGCCAGAGCCCCCTCCCTTACCAGAGCCCTGCCCCACCTGCAGGGCATAACTTCTCTTGGGGTGACATCACTGCCCTAGGGGACATTTATCAGTGTCTGAAAGTGAACCTTCTGTTATCACAGGTGCTCCTGGCACCTGTGCTTGGAGGCTGGGGTGCTGCTGACTATCTTGCAGTGTGGTGGTTTAGAAACTATCCTGGTGCGGTGGAGAGACCGGGCAGATGTGGGGTCTGCTTTGTGGAGCCACTTTGTGGGTGCAGAGCACTCAGAGGACAACACAGGCCAAGCTGTGGCCATTCCCTCACCTTGGTCCTCAGGCTGTGGCCAGGGCAACAGGCAAGGGAATTAAATAGACAGTATGAAAAGAGGTATAGCATTTCACAAGTGAGAAATAAAAGTGTCACTTGCATAGATGACATGATCACATATACAGAAACATTTTTAAATCTACAGATTAACTGTTAGAATTAGTACATGGATTTAAAAGTTTAGAGTACAAAATTGACTGTAGTTTTAAATATCCACAGAACATAAGTAGGAAGTGACATTTGAAAACAATGCGGTTTATAATAGCATTGATATGCTTCAAATGCCCAGGAAAACATTTAATGAAAGAGGTCTGAGACCTTTGCTGGTGAAAGTGCACAAAAAAACCCAAGCTGAAAGCAGGGTATGGTAGTGCACACCTGTTATCTCAGCACTCAGGAGGCTGAGGCAGGAGAATCACTGCCAGTTCAAGGCCAGCCTGAGCTACATAGTGAGTTTGAGCCCAGCCTGGGCTATATAGCAAGACCCTGTCTCAAAACAAAAAAACCCAAGCAGACCCAGCCTAGGGGGAAGAGGTGAAACTATTGCATCAGGCGGGTGGTCTTTGAGAGGCCGGGGTCCTCAATGACCTATTGTCCATTCAAAGACCTCCTGTCTCCCTTTAGGTATCTCTGGGTTTCTCACTTCCACTCTGGTAAAGAATGGGGAAGTGAGGCGAGGCTGGCTCAGAGCTGAAGCCCCCAGCAGAGAACAGGGAAGTCAGGACCTTGCTGAAAAGAAACCAATTTGAAGCAAAGGTATCATTTATAAGGTCGGGAATGCAAGGAACAGGTGCCAGGTAACAGGACACAGTACAAGGCAGGGGAATTCAACTGAATTTCCAAAGGTCAGAGGACTACAGTACTCATAGGGGTAAGGTGGTTTCTAAAAATAACTGTTTCACTGATTGGTGAAATCTAAGTCAATCAGGGTCTCCGCCTCCGTTTCTGGGTTGAGGAAAGGTCTGGAGGCTAAGGGGAACATGGTGCATGCAATAAGGTCATGAGAGCTAGCTTCCTCAAGTACGTAACTACGATAAGCTTGTGGTAAATACTCAGCCATCAGCCACCCAGCTCATGTCCTACATCGTCCTTACCTATACCTTCCTCTAACTGGCCCTACAGAACTGTCTGGAGTCTGTCACCAAGCTAACCAAATCCTTTCCACCCAACCCCCTGTCCCCTTCCTGGACCTCTGCCCATAGGCAAAGGAAACGTGTAAACAAAATCTCATGTGTAAATGCTTGTCATGCTTGGTTCAGAGTCATCCACTATGGGGACAACAGAACCCGCCTTTCAGCAGACGAATTGCCAATGACCCAGGCACCCATTCCGTGGCACCCATTCCATGACACATGTGTGCACAGTGTGAATACTGCGGACACACACAACATGCATGAGCAGTGAGCAACTGAGCTACATGATTGAAACAAGATTCAAAAGCCAACGATGTATTCCGTGACTCTGTTTATACACCATTGTGGAAAGATCGAGAAATCATGGGACCAAAAGAGATCAGTGTTGGCCGGGATCCGAGGGTGGGAGAGGTGGATATGAACAGGCAGTGTGGGAGAATTGCAGGGGGCAGAGCTGCTGCAAAGCCCGGCTGTGGGGTGTCGGAGATGAAATGCACACCACAGAGTATATATTAATCCTGCGTCTCAATTGTGAAAGCAGAGAAACACTTGTGGACAGATTGCCGGACCCCACCCAAAGCCTCCAACTATCAGGTTCTTGGGGCCTAACATTTATTTTTCTGGCCAGTTTGCAGCCACGTGGGTGTTGCTGCCAGAGACGGGATTTTGGGATCCCCCTGTTATGCCGGTCTTCGGTCTAGATCACAGGACTCCACCCCACCCCAGGACACCAAAATCTACCGGAGCTCTAGGCCCCTGTATAACACAGCTCGTGCTGGCATAAAGCTACATACAACCCCTGTATGCACTGAGCAGCCCATAACTGCAGGTTCAACCAATTGCATCACAACTGTCTGAAAAATAACTGCACTCTCACTGAACCTGTGCAGAGTTGGTTTCTTGCCGTCTCTGCAGAGGCACAGTGTAACACGCACCCACAGCGTCTGCAGTAGGTGGGGTAACAGGAGGGCCCATGTGGGTTCTGCCACATGGCGTCATCCTGTGTGAGGGCTCAAGTGTCAGTGGATTGGGGTGTTTGGGGGATCCTGGACACAGGGGTGACTGTACCTTAAATCGTGTTTACTTTCTAATAAGACCCAGCGCAGGGCCAGTGCTCTACCCACGGCTGCATGCTGTATTGTCTGGGGATGGTGACAAGGATGATGCTCAGGAACAGACAGAGCTTCTGCTCTTAAAAATTCACCAGTTGTGGGTGGCAGAATCTGCAGATGTGGAATCTAAGCATAGAGCTGACTGCACCTTTTGTTGTTTTTTCAGTCCTGGGGATTCGGAACTCAGGGCCTTTGCACAGAGCTGCAACCCCATCCCTTTTTATTTTTTACTTCAAGACAGAGTCCCACTAAGTCGCTAAGTTGCCCAGCCTGGGCTTGAACTTGTGATCTTGCCTCAGCCTCTCAGAGTGCTGGGATGACAGGCTTGAGCCATTATACCTGGCTGTACTTTTCTGATGTTTGAAATAAATGAAAAACTTCCTAGTAATTAAAAAAATCCCAAAAGACAGATTTCGCTGCAGACTAGACACATCCCAGAGAGAGAGACTCAGGAAATGTGGCGGTGAAGTGGGATATGTGGGTTGTGGGGTCCGAAGCACCTCTCCCGGGGCGGGCTGGGGCAGCAGGCTGCCATCGGGCCACCCTGAGTGTCAGAAGACGTGGCTCACATGCTGCAAAATGTGGGATCTGCTCAGGATGCTGGTACAGCACTGCCTTGCAAGTGCATGTGTGTGTGTGTGTGTGTGTGTGTGTGTGAGTGAGCTCCCAGTCACAGCAGGCGCGCAAGCTCAGCCCTGCACAGGGCCAGCAGACCTGGGTCTCACTGGGATTGTGCAATGTTCAGCTGTGTGGCGTGGGCACAGAATGTTCTGTCTGGGCCTTGGCTTCCTGATCTGCACAATGGGGTCATTTCAGCAGTCCTGGGTGTCTGGCATTTGACTGCAGAGTGGCTGTGACATCTGGGGTGCGGTGAGAACCCACAGAGCCACTCAGCCAGAAGATCCAGGGTGCGGCCTCCCTGGGACTGACACTCAAGGACCCAGCCCAGGACCAGGGCACTGGCAGAGAGGGACCCATTGCAGCCCTAGGAGGGTCCTGGGGCCAGGCAAGAGGATGCACACTTAGAGTGGTTCTGTCTCTACAGACGACCGGCCTTACTGCAAAGGGGGCCAGGACAGGGGCGGTGCTGACGGGGGCTTGGCCTGCCGCAGACAGAGCATCCCAGGTACAGCATCCCTGTCCCTGCTGCCCGAATCTTCTGTCCAGCCCTGGCCACCATGCCTTGCTGCCCGATCACAGCCCATCTCTCCCTGGCAGAGGAGTGCCGTGGTGTCACTGTGGTGGAGCTGACCAAGAGCGAGGGCAGCACGCTGGGACTGACAGTCTCAGGAGGCACCGACAAGGATGGGAAGCCCAGGGTCTCCAGCCTCAAGCCCGGGGGTCTTGCGGCCAGGTGGGTGACTGGGCAGCCAGGGAATGGGGCTGAATGTGGTGTCTGCAAGAGGAAGGATCCGTTCCTGCTCTCGGCCTCTCTGAGGTCCCTCCACATGCACCTTTGCCGCAGTGTCCCCCTCCCTGGGGCTTATTCCCTGCTGCTCGTCCCCTCCTGTGAGGCACAGACCATTGCTTCTTAGGGAAATTCCCCTTCCTGCGAGAGGCCCTGGCTGTCCTGCTTTCACTGCGTGGGACTGGACCAGTGCCTGGCCTCTCCGCACCTCTGAGGAATGAGAATCAGAAGCTCTCAGGGGTCCCGGGTGGCAGGTGTGGGTGCCAATCCCAGGCTACTGGTCACCATGTGCTGGCCTCGCACAGGAGTGACCTGCTGACCGTGGGTGACCACATCCGGTCGGTGAATGGCATCCACCTGGCCCGGCTACGCCACGATGAGATTGTTGCCCTGCTGAGGAACGTGGGCGAGCGCGTGGTGCTGGAGGTGGAGTATGAGCTGCCCCTGCCCGGTGGGTGCCTCACCTCGGAGGCGGGGCGGGGGCCGTGCCAGGCGGGGGTGGGGAGGTGTGTGTGTGTTGTCACCAGGAGGCCACAAGGCCCAGCCAGGCCTGTGGCTCTTCCCAGTGGGGGCCTGGGGGACCCTGGCCAAGCACTGTTCCCGCCCTGCTCGGAAGCTGCAGCCCGGGCATCTGAATTCCCAGTGTTGGTCTTGACCCTGGCTGAGCCCAGCCACAGACCTGAGCCTGAGGCCGCCTGGTGCTCAGGAGCTAGTGCAGCCCTCCTGTCCTGTGGTGGTAGCGGGCATCGGGGTAAAGGTCCCTCTAGGCCTCCGCACCCGGAAGTCTCTGAGGCTGGTCACCCAGCACTCCCGGGATGGGCTTTGGGAATGTCTGCCAGCATGGGCACTTGGGAGAAACTCACGGGTCCCTCTCTCCTCTGCAGCCCTGGAGAACAACCCCAGGATCATCTCAAAGATGGTAGACATCTCCCTCTACAAGGAGGGCAACAGTTTCGGCTTTGTTCTCCGAGGTCAGTGTGGGGACCACTTGGCTCAGGGCACAAGAAGGGGGCTAAGGTGCATCCCATGTACTTTGGGCTTTGCTTCCTACTCTAAAGAACCCTGGACCATTAAGTGAAGTGTTTGGGGCTAAGCAGAGTGAGAGAGACCCTAATACCCAAGAGGGATAGGGAAACCACTGCTGAGATTGAAAACAAAGTTTGGAGCTGCCTAGCAACCAGGCCAGAAAGGGAAATAAGATGAGATCTCAGGGAGGGAAGCAGAGAGATTTGGATCTGGGTTCTGTCCCTTGTCCCATCTGTGGAGAAGTTGCAGTTGGTGTCTCTGGAGAAGTCCATGAGTATTGAGGACAAGGCCTCAGGCAGGTGTCCTCAAGGGAATTTCTCAGGGGCCAACTGGGCTCTGGGCAGAGAGGAAGGGGTACGAAGATGGGTGCTGCTTCCTGTTGAATCTTGCCCAGGAGGTGCCCATGAAGACCTGCACAAGTCCCGCCCGCTCGTCCTGACATATGTGCGGCCAGGGGGCCCGGCTGACAGGTGAGCTCAAGCCAGGGAGACCCACACCACCCCAAGGAGCCCCAGCCCCGTGCAGCGGCCGAGTGGAGCCATGCTGCCCTCTCCCACTGAGCCCACGGACACCGGGATGAGGCCTGGGGAGAGGGTCCCCAGCATGTGCTCTCCACGCCCTCTGGGTCAGCCCTGCCCCAGACCTGCAACAGCCCGGGGCTGGGAGGGAGAGCGTGGGGAGGACACACCCCGTGCTGCCCTTGGAGAATCCTGGCATGGCCTCATGGCCAATCTAAATCTGTCCCAGGACAGGGCCTGGCTGAGCTATTCCAGGATGGTCTGGAACAGCCCGGGCCACCTGTCAGGGTGGGAGGGGACCCAGCCAAGGAGGCACTTGCCCTCCCTGGGCCCTCAAGGTCCTTCCCACAGGTGTCACCAGTGCAGGGCGAGGAGGACCTGGAGGGTGGGAACGTGACGTCCACCTCTCCGTGCCAGTTACCCTGGCGGTAACTCCTCGGCCCAGCCCTGGAGGGCGCCCCCACTCTCTCCCTGCCCTTCCTGCAGGGAAGGCTCCCTGAAGGCGGGTGACCGGCTGCTCAGTGTGGACGGCATCCCGCTGCATGGGGCCAGTCACGCCAGTGCCCTGGCCACCCTGCAGCAGTGCGGCCACGAGGCGCTCTTCCGGGCAGAGTATGATGTGACTGCCCCAGGTGCCAGCCCAGACGAAGCGCGTGCCACATGTTGGGTGGGGGGCACCCTGGGGACCCATGGAGTGCAGTACAGATGAGGCCTGTGTCTCATGGAGCTGGCCTCTGGAGGGGAGAGGAAGTCAGGCAGCCGAATAGATAGCAGTGTGTCCACTGGGTACCAGGAGGGGAGGGAGAGTCAAGCCTGGGTTTAGGGGTGCAGGGTGTGGGTTATGGAAGCTGTGGGTTATGGTGATGCTTCCAGCCAGGAGCACAGTCGGCTGTTCTCTGGATGACAGGGACTCTTGCACATGTTGTGGTGGCCCCTGCGCCCATTTAGCTTTGTAGAATGGGGACCTCACACATCACTGGGGTGCAGAATAGGGTCGGGAGGCCGGTGCACCCCCTTTCCCAGCCAACTTGCCTGTCTCCGTGAGCAGACTCTGTGGCCGGGATGTCTGGGCCACTGGTGGTGGAGATCTCGAAGATGCCAGGGTGTGCCCTGGGCATCTCGCTCACTGCTGGCTGCCACTGGAACAAGCCCGTCATCACGATCGACCGCATCAAGCCGGCCAGTGTAGTGGACAGGTGAGCCCACTGGGCACTGTCTCTGGGGTGTGTGGGGACGGGGCCCAGCTTCGGTTGGACCAGCTTCCACATCTGCCCGGCCAGGAGCGGGGCCCTGCGCGTGGGGGACCACATCCTGTCTATCGACGGCACCAGCACCGAGTGCTGCTCCCTGCAAGATGCCACCAAGCTGCTGGCCGGCATGGCAGAGAAGGTGCGGCTGGAGGTCCTGCCTGCACCCCAGAGCCGGTGGCCCCCACAGCCCGTGGATGCAGGTGAGTCTGGGGCTTGGGCCAAGCCGGGCTGATGCAGGGTGAGAGCAGGGCAGCTGGACAGCAACCAGGAGGCAGAGAGGCCTTGCCACCTGCCCAAGCTCCACAGCCAGGTGGAGTCCCTGGGTCCCCCGACCTCCTGTGCAGCTGGGGCAGAGGGAGGTGCTGCTAGCAGTGTAGACCATGTGGGAGTGCAGGGGCTGGGATGAGGGGCCTGAGCTAACAAGATGTGCAGAGCCCCAGGATGTCTGGGCCGGTGGTGCAGAAAAGGGGGAAGAAATGTGGGCCATGGCCAGGGCAGCCACACTGTGGCCAGACAAAGGGTCAGCTGTGGCTGTGGTGATACCTGTGGCTGAGACCTCCAGGCCCGGACCTGATACCTCATCCTGGAAGGAGAAAGAAGGCTGAGGTGGTGCCAAGCCAGGTTTATGGCCCCTGGCTGGGGGATCCCAGGCTCCTCTGCCCTCTGTCCCTTGCCAAGCCCCTCTCTCCTGCCCACAGTGAAGGTACAGAGGTGTGAACCCCCTGGCTGGGATCCCCACGCGCCCTCCTGCCATAGCCCGCGGCCCAGCTGGGGCCCAGAGCAGAGCCGAGGTGTGGATGCCCGTTCCTGACGGTCGGAGGGTCCAGAGACGGGGTTGCCTGCTCTCCCCTGCATGTTGCGGGTTCCACATGGGGTCCGGCTCCCTGGGCCGTGCAGTGAGGCCCATGTGTCCTCCCCTAGCCCTGTCCTCCAGCCCTTTTTCCTCATCGCCCGTGGACCATGCCTCTCCCCGCACGCACCCCAGCACTCTGCCTCGAGGACCCCCTCCCGGGAGCCCACGTGCCACTCCGGGGCGCAGGAGGCCGCGCAGGAGGGAACACAGGAGCTCGAGTAAGTAGGCCTGGTCCCTGGGTGGGCATAGGCACCAGAGAGGCCCAGAAGCCCTCAGGTGTGGCTGGTCCCTTGCCTCAGCACACACTGGCACCAGGGACCCTGGGAGTGTCGTGCTCCATGACAGAGCCAGCCACAGAGCCGGGAGTAGACTGATGGCTGCAGGTGCTGGTCTAGGGCAAGACTAGGGCCAGAGAACAGAGAACAGCTCTTCTCTCCCTTCTTTCCCTTTATCCCTTCTCTCCTTCCCTCTTTCCTTTTCTCCTCCTTTGCTTGCTCCCTCCCTCCCTCCCTTCCTTCTCCCCTTTCCTCCTTCCTTCCTTTCTTCCTCCCCATACTGGAGATGGAACCCAGGACCCCACACATGCCACACAAGGCCAAGGTCTCCTCTGTGGTGACGAACACATCCTGGAATGGGGCTCGGCCATGTGTGCTAAGGGTCTCCAGAACTACTTGCCTGGAATTGCACATTTTAGCTGGGTGGCTTTGATAGGCATGACTTGTGTGTGTAACAATAAACCATCACCCCAAACCATGTAGAACACCAGGATGTGCGGAAGCATGGTCTACACAGCAGGCTGCCCCGTACCCAGCTCTGTTCCCAGGGTTCTGTCACCAGGGCCAGCAATTAGTGAAGCCTCTCAGCATCCTTTCCATCCCTCCATGTCACTGGCCAAGGCCAGCTGCACCCAGCGACCTGCCCCATCCTGTCCTCACCTGTCACCACAGCTCAGGACTTGTGCCCAGGGCCCTGACATGACTTAATTGTGACCCAGCGCATGGAGGTGAGGGGCTGGCAGACAGGATAGGATATGGTATGGCTGCTCCACTGGGTTTCTGGGTATTGACAACCTCTCAGTGTGGCTAATTTACCTCACCATGGTGGGTCCCTATGGGAGGAAGCATGGGAGGAAGGGGCTGGGCACTTCCCCCTGATGTGTCTCTGGTGGAACACAGAGGGCCAGGGCAGGGCATTTCCTGTAGCCTGGGGTTCCCCGTGGATATGGAGGCCCAGTGATCCAGGCACCAGTAATGGCGACACCCTGAAACTCTGCTCTACAAAGTCTCAGCCTTGGCGTTGCCCTGATTCCATCCCTCACCCTCTGAGTGGGAGAAGAGGTTCCAGGTGTCCGTGTGCCAGTCATCTCGGTCACCTCAGACTGGAATTCAGGGCCTGAGCAGGCCTGGGGTCCCTGAGTGCTGTCGCCTCATCCCACAGTGTCCCTGGCGTCCAGCATGGTGGGGCCCGGCGGGCAGATTGTGCACGTGGAGACCACGGAGGTGGTGCTGTGTGGGGATCCCCTCGGTGGCTTTGGCCTCCAGCTCCAGGGTGGTATCTTTGCCACTGAGACTTTGTCATCCCCGCCCCTTGTGCGCTTCATCGAGCCCGATAGCCCAGCAGAGAGGTGAGCCCCTTCCTCCCGGGCCCACCAACCCTAGCTAGAGGCCCCGGGACAGTAGGGAAACTGAGCCATGGGTACTTCCTCTCCCCATCCTATGGCCTCCATCAGCCCCATTTACCTTTGAGGAGGCTGAGGCTCAGAGACGCTGACTCCCTGGCCCGGGTACACACAGCTCGGGCAGGAGGTCCTCAGGATTTGAGTCTTCTCTGTCCTCCTTGGGGAATGGGGCCTGGCTGGTGACATCATCCTGGGAGAGAAATAGGGAGACAGAGACTAGTATCGTGTGACAGAGTGCCGAGGACATGGCACTGTCACGTGCTCTACCCCCACCGGGCCCAGGTGTGGGCTGCTGCAGGTGGGCGACCGCGTCCTGGCCATCAACGGTGTCGCCACTGAGGACGGGACCATGGAAGAGGCCAATCAGATGCTTCGGGATGCCGCACTGGCCCACAAGGTCATGCTGGAGGTGGAGTTCGATGTGGCGGGTGAGCAGGTGCCCTCTGTCCCTGCCTGGTGACCCTGCTCCTCGAGCCCTTCGTGGTGGAGAGGAGGTCACAGGGCAGGGCCCAGAGGGTGCAGAACCTGAGTTCCAGCTTGGGGTTCCCACACCTGTGACCTGGCACAGGATGCCCCCTCCCTGTGCCCTGAGTCCTTATCCGTCAGGGTGGGGGGAGTGAGGTCCCACAGGTTGGGGTCCCCACAGTCTGGTCCAATCCATCTCTGCAGAGTCCGTCTTACCCAGCAGTGGCACCTTCCACGTGAAGCTGCCCAAGAGGCGTGGTGTGGAGCTGGGCATCACCATCAGCTGTGAGTCCCCACCACCCAACCAGGGTCGGGCATGGCTGCCTGGAGCAACTGCTCCACCGAGTGTGCGGTGTCCCCGCTCCTCCTTCTGCACAGGGGTCTCTTCATGGGCCTGGAGGTGCCTCGGGGTCTTGGGAGCAACCTTTAGGGCCATGTGCCAGGCCGGCCGGGCTTCCTGTCCATCTCCATACTCCCAGAGCCCAGAAGAGGCCCGAGTACAGCAGGTGCTGAATCACATTGGTCAGGGAAGGAAAAGGAAAGTATCAGAAAAGCCCAGTTCATGCACTTAGTAAATCTGGGATGGGCAGAAATGAAAGTCCTGGCTTGGCCAGTGAGACCCTGTGTCCCTGGTCCTGCATGGCTCTTTGCAAGGCTCTGCCCTCGGCTCTCTCTTCATCCGTCCTCAGGACTTGGCTCAGGTCTGCATGCTGGCCTTGCACACATGCACACACACATACATGGACACACACATAGGTACACAGGCGCGCGCGCACACACACACACCCGCGAGTGCAGGCCACCTTAAACAGCCTTCCTGAGGCCCTACCCTCCGCACAGCCCTTTCTGTCTTATTCTTCTCACTGCCTTTTCATCTGAGAAGCCACCCCTGTCCTTCCTGTCCTTCTGTCCTCTGCTGGGTCCCTTGGGGCTGCACCTGGGCCCAGAGTGTGACCAGGCCGCCCTTCCAGGACTTGGTTGGCTGGGGTCAAGGTGAGCAGGAGGAAGAAGGCAGCAGGCATTGAGTGCCTACTGTGTGCCAGGAAGCTGGTGGGGCTTCGAGACCTTGCCCATCACCTGATTCCACCTTGCTGCGTCCCTGGGAGGTGTGGCACCTCACAGCCAGCTTACAGAATGAGTAGGGCACCAAGAGGTGGCTCGTTTGCTCAGGACGCGGGTCGGGAGGGGAGGGCTGGAAGGAGCTGGTGGCAAAGGCACGATCCCATCCTCACGGAGGCCAAGCCCTCCAAGTCACACTGCGCCTTCCCCGCAGCAGCCAGCAGGCGGCGCGGCGAGCCCCTCATCATCTCTGACATCAAGAAGGGCAGTGTGGCACACAGGTAGGCGTGGGCATGGGGGAGACAGGTGGCGAGTGCTGTGTGCTCCAAGGGTAGCTCCTCCCCATCCCCCTGCAGGACGGGCACCCTGGAGCCAGGCGACAAGCTGCTGGCCATTGACAATGTGCGGTTGGACGACTGCCCCATGGAGGAGGCCGTGCGCATCCTGCGGCAGTGTGAGGACCTGGTGAGGCTGAAGGTCCGCAAGGACGAGGACAACTCCGGTACGCGCCCTGGCCCCGGCCACCCCCCACCCCACATCCCCTGCCGCCTGCTCACGCTGCCCTTGCAGACGAACAGGAGGCCACGGGTGCCGTGAGCTACACGGTGGAGCTGAAGCGCTACGGGGGCCCGCTGGGCATCACCATCTCGGGCACCGAAGAGCCCTTTGACCCTATCATCATCTCGGGCCTCACCAAGCGGGGGCTGGCCGAGAGGTGAGCTGGCGGGCGCAGTGGTGGGCACCTGAGGGGCTGGGACGGGGCCCAGGAGCATCCCCTCCCCAAGCACCAGGCCCGGTCTGTAACCTGGGGGGGTGGGGGGGTGGGATGTGCTGGGGGATCCCCAAAGTGGTGGCAAATGGGGCAGCTCCGGTGCCCAGGAGGCAGCTAGGGCTGTTCCTGCCTGGGTGCAGCCCAGGAAGAGTACCTGGAGCAGTGGCACCTACAGGGACACCTGCAGGTAGCAAGGAGGAGCCCAGCCCAGTTCTTGCAGACAGGGCATTGCTGTACCCGGGGCGCCCCCAGTTTGGCACTGGGCACAGTCACCCGCCTTCCCTGCCGTGTAGCCCTCTTCAGCTGGTGGAAGACAGTCGGAGCTCCAGACTGAATAGTCAGGTTTTGAGTGGCCGCTTCCAAAAGGTTAAAGAATCAATGTGAGTTAACACGTCCTTGATGCAGATAGCAGCAGGGTGCATCCTGTGACTTGACTCACACCGCACTTCAGTCAGGCCATGTTTCACCCCACCCCATGTCTACCTGGCTGCCCCATTGGGCCCATGGCTGGTGGGTGCCCAGTGCACACCCTCCTGATGCTGCCATCCCTGCATCCCTGCTGTGCCTGGGCTGGGAAGTGGGGGCCAGCACCCAGCACCACCCGACCCCTGGGGTTCCAGTCCCCATCCCCACTGAGACACGGGGAGCCAGGCCCTGGCTCCTATGCAGGCTCAAAATTGTTCTCCAGATGCACACTGCGCCATCCCCTCCCAGGTTCTAGGCTGAGGACTCTGTTAATGCAACCCAAGGTTGCAATGTCCGCCTTGCCTTCTTTTGCAGTTACACATAACCGGAGTCGACCAGGATTCAGTCTGGGTCCTGGGGTTCCCTGAGGGCAGAGGCCTCCTCCCGGGTCCTGGGTGCGAGTCCTGATCCTGCCCTGTGCCCCTCAGGACAGGTGCCATCCATGTGGGGGACCGAATCTTGGCCATCAACAGCGTCAGCCTCAAGGGCCGGCCGCTGAGTGAGGCCATCCACCTGCTGCAGGCAGCTGGCGAGACCGTCACGCTGAAGATCAAGAAGCAGCTAGAGGAGCGTGAGCATCACACTGGCCTGGGACCCAGCCCTGGGATGGGGGACCTTGGGGAGGGGAGGGCAGCTGGGTGACACTGCCAAAGGGAGGGACAGAGGCCCTGGGTCACAGGCTGTGGCAGGTTTGGTGTGGCCCGTGTCCCCTCCCTTCTGCACGTGCTGTCTCCTGCATGCCTGGGGCCACACCTGTCGCTCCTCAGAGTCTCTGACTCCATCTGGGCCTCAGTGGTGGGAGGAGTCTAGTTGCAGGTTCCTGTACTGCTTACCATGTGAGCTGGGCCTCAGTTTCCCCATCTGCGGCCCCTGCTCAGCTCTGGGTCTTCCCCCAGGCCTGCTCATGCCCCGAAAGTCAGGCAGTGTCAGTGAGGCCAGTGACACCGAAGAGGACCCACCTGAAGCCCTGAAGGCTGGCGCTCTGGCTACTCGCTTCCCGTCCACAGTGTGCAGCGTGGACAGTGCCGTGGAGTCCTGGGACAGCTCCGCCACTGAGAGTGGCTTTGGAGGCCCAGGTAACTCTCAGGCCACCTCTGCGGAGGGTTCCTGTCCTGCTCCTGGGGCCTCCTGGCCTCGCCCCGGCCTTGTCCTGCAGGGACACTTCCTGAGTACTCCACCCCCATGACCACTCTTAGGGACACTTAGGTCAGAGCCCTTGGCAGAGAATGCTCTGCTGTGGCCAGCTGTGCCCCGTCCCTGTCCCCACACCTGCACACAGGAGGCTCTCAAGTCATGTTTCTCACATTCAGCAGGAGACAGGAGGGCGGAAGGCACCCTCTCTGCCCCCCAAAAGCTTACCTTGGGACAATGTGCCAGCTCCTCCCCTGTGCCCTCTGTGCACACTGGGATCCAGGTGATCTCCAGGGGTCCACAGAGATCACAGGGGAGTGTGTGGGCCAGGCCTGTGGGGCCTCGGGAGCTCCAGGCTGGCTCCTACGGGAGGGACAATTGCCCTCTCTAGTCCCAGTGTCCCTGTTCCCCAGTGGGAGCCTGGGACAGGGCCTCTGAGCTCCAAGGTGGGGTAGGCTTTGTCCCCATGAGCTGAATCCGTCGGTGGGCAACGGAGACAGGGTCGTTATGTTCACTTCCTGCTTGTAGCCAGGAGCTCCAGGAAGGGCCTGGGATGGTGGGATGGTGATGCAGGCCTAGAAGGATGTAAGGATCAGTGTTTCCAACTCTGGAAATAGGGCCGAGGAGGGGCAGAAGAGACTGGGCACAGATGTCCCCTCCATGTCCCCAGGTGCCTATACCCTGCAGGCAGCCGTCCGGGGTGCAGCCTCCCAGCAGTGGCGGCACAGCAGGCCTCGGGGCAGCCCCCTACCCAGGGAGCCCCGGAGAACGAGCTACACCCCAGGCCCCAGGGAGCAGTGCTTCCTTGAGGACGAGGATGATGACTGGGGGCCACCCTCGAGGTTGGTGGAAGGGACTTGAGGCACTCGGCAGTTGGGGTGTGGGGGCTCAGTGACCTGGGGGGCCCCTGTGGCCGGGGTGCTGCACAGAGCCATGAGACCACACAATAGGGAGGGTGCAGTGGCAGAGAAGGGCACAGCTGCTTGTCCCACACCAACCCTGTTGCCACCTGGGAGCTGGGCACAGCTGTGCCAGGTGGAGGCGAGGACCCTCTGCACACTGAGCCTATCCTACTCGCCCTCAGAGCACAGCTGAGTCCCTGTCTTCCCGCCTGGTGGCACCTGCCACTCGTGTCTCCCCAGGTCATTACCTGGCTGTCGTGTCCTCTGAGACACCTGCGCTGGGCCCCGGGACCCTGCGGGGAGTGGCTGGCTCCCTGAGTGAGGCACACCTTGTCCCTGACATCCTTGGGCTCAGGAGCATTGGTGGCATCTGTGTTCCTGCCTGTAGGAGGGGGAGCTGCGGGACCACCCCGTGTGGCGTGTCTGCCTGTGACCTGCAGTGTCACTCCTGAATTGTCTGTCCTGCCCTGTCCTATCCCTGTCCCACAGTGCCGTATGTCTGTGTGGCAGGACGTCCTCCGGGCTGTCCGATGGATCTCCTGTCTGTCTGTCATCTCTCCCCAGGCGTCCTGTGTCACCGCTGTCCACCCCGTCTCGTCTGCCCCTGTTCTAACCTGTCACCGACCGTCTTGGTTGCCCCTAACTGCGTCTACCCCTCATTCTGTGTCATCAACCACTGCCCTGGGGCCCCAGCACTGCCACCAAGGAAGCCCATCTCCCTGCCCCGCGGTCCCAAGCCCAGCGCTGGCTTGGCCTGAAGACTGCACGGAGATGACACTCTGGTTCCTACGTTGCAGCCCCACCCCTGTCCCTGGCCCCGGCCCCAGCCAAGAGAGGGGCTTCTGGCCAGCACTGGGAGAGGCCCTGGAGGACCTGGAGTCCTGCGGTCAGTCGGAGCTGCTCAGGGAGCTGGAGGTATGGCAGCCACCCAGGGCTTGGAGGATGAGTGGGTGTGAGCAGCATCTGCTGGGGATGCTTGTGAACACGTGCCTGTCCCATGTGTCTGTGCATGCACATGGAGAGCACGTTCCTCAGAACCCATGTATGTCTCTGTGTGTGTGTGTGTGTGTGTGTGTGTCTGTCTGCAGTGCATGGTAGGTTGCATGTGACGTGCTCTGGTGGCCGCGGCTCTGTAGGCACCGCTTCCCCCAGGGAGTCCTTGCTGAGTGGGGTGGGCTGCAGGAGGCCCAAGGCTCTGTATTCTGCACACAGTTTGATGGCCCAGCCCTGCCCGATCTGCCCTTACCCAGTTCATTCCCAGAGGCGCTGCTTGGGTGGTGATGCCCTGCAGCCACCCGGCCCCTCAGAGCTCATGTCTGTTTGTTAACTGTCTCCCTCCTCGTTTCCTTGTTTCCGGTCTCACTCATTTTCATGTTCGGCCTCAGCATTTCCTTCCTACACCTTTTATGTGTAAATACTGATACATTTCCTGAGTTCTTAGCTAAGAATTTGCCTTCAAGCCCTGCCTTGGCTGCGATCCTCCAAGTTGTGATGGGTAATACTCTGGATTTTTGGTCCTGGGTATTGAATCCAGGGCCTCATGCATGCCAGGCGAGTGCTGCAGCACTGAGCTACAATCCCCAATCCTTGTTTTATGATTTTTTAAAAAAAAATTTTAGTTTGAGACAGGGTGTAAGATGCCCAGGCTGGCCTTGAACTTGCAATTCTCTTGCCTCAGCCTCCCAGAGTGCTGGGATTACAGGCATGTGCCACTGAACCCAGCTAGGATACTTTTGTTGTCCACTCAATTTAAAGCCTTTTAGTTTTCCATTGTCATTTTTACATAATTATAAATTCTACAGAAGTGGGGCTTTTGATTTGGGATTACTGGGTTTTTAAAATCCAGTTTTAAAAACTAAATTATATTGCTTTTTATTTTTATTTATTTATTTATTTATTTTTTGGTACTGGGGATTGAACTCAGGACCTTGCACTTGCAAGGCACGCGAGGTGCCACTGAGCTAAATCCCCAGCCCTGGTTTTAAATTTTTATATACTGTGGCCAGATGATGTGTCCAATTTGATTTTAATTCTCCAGAATTCATTACAATTTAATCCCTCATGGCCTAGGATGTGATCAGCTTTGCAAATGTTTCATGTGCGTTTACAAAAGAAAGCAAACTTTTTGTTGGTGTAGGGTTGTAGATAGTTCAAGATTGCTGATAAACTTGCTCAAATCTACATCTTTACCACATTGCATAGACTTTATCTTCATTTTTGTTAGCCGTATGATAAAATTCCCACCATTACATTCTGTCAATTTTTATTTTCTATCCTTTGATGTTACATTGTTGGTTGACATAAATTCATGATTACTATGACTTCTTAGTAAATTTTTCTCTTTATCATTAATTATCATTCACTATTATCTGTCTCTATGTACTTTCTACCTTAAATTGCATTTTTGTCTCATTGTTCTATCTGCTTTTAGTAATATTCGCCTTTTTCAAATTTATTTATTTTCGAGCTTCCTATACCCTTGTTTTAAATATGCCTGTGGTATATGGCTGATTCTTTCAAGGGCAAGTTCAGCCATTTATACCTCTTGCTATTACTGATATAATTAAACTTAATTCTAGCACATAGTTTTTACTTTCTACTTCTGCTTTCCCTCTACTTTTGGCCACTTCTCTTTCCTTCTTTTGTATACAGAAGTTTTTCATTTTTGTCTTCTCTCTCTGCCATCTTTTTGGAGAATTTCAATTTCAGTTTTATAGTTTTAGTGAATATTCTTAATTCAATGGCTTTACTTTGGTTTTTTTTTTTTTGGTACTGGGGATCAAACTTGGGACCTTGTGCTTGCGAAGCAGGTGGTGAGCTAAATCCCCGGCTCCTCAATAGCTTTACTTTGAATATCTAATCTTCACATTTAAAACTTTTTATTTTCATAGAAGTGAGGTATGGACTGGGTGCAAAATTAGATGAGTGAAATTAAGAATAAAATAAGCAAAACAAAATCCCGGCTTACAACATCCCCACCCCAGAGGTCGTGCTCTTGAGGCAGCTGTATTTGAAGGTAGCAAGAGCAGAACACTAGGTGACTCTGCTTCTTCAGGCAGCAACTTCATCCTTCAGCATGCATACATCCCATCTCCACCTAGGCTGCACTCCTGTCCCCCAGGCCCGCTCCATTCTCAGCCTGCTTTGTCCCTGTGACATCTCTTAAGCGTCTCTTAATTTTAGTCCATGGTGTTTCTAACGGCACCGACTTAAACATTTTAAAAATTGAGATAAAGTCACATAATGTAACATTTACCATTTAATTATTTTAAAGTGAACCATTCAGTGGCCTTCACCACAGTCACAAGTTGTTAAACCTCCGCCAGGATCTAATTCCAGAACATTTTCAGAATCAAGAAGCAGCCTTAATCCGCCCAAGACCCACTCCTCCTGCCCTGGCACCCAAGCCACCTCTGTCCCCGAGGTTTCTCCATTCTGTGGGATCACAGAGGGGTCACAGGTCACTCAGCTTGCTGCCTGCCTCATTCCCTGCTGTGATGTGGAGCACGGATCTGGGCTCCATCCTATTGCTCATGGGCTGTACCATGCCATACGCGTGTGTGTGCCAGGCCAAGCCACAGCATGCCATGGCAGCCCTGACCTTCACACCCAACACCTGTCCTGGACTTCATCTTTCTCACAACTCTCAGAGTGACTTTTGTCCCCCTCCTGGTGAGATGTCCCAACTCCCTCCATTCTGCTCCTCCCATCTCCTGCCCGAGTGTGTTGGGTCTGGCTGGCACGTTGCCAGTCCTTGTCCCTGTGGCGTCCTATGTCCCTGTGTCCCCTGCAGATGCTGACTGGGGATATGTGGGGACAGTCTCCAGGGTCCTGTCCTGACCAAATCCACATCACTCAAACCTTCTGCTAGCTGGGCTGGGTGCCAGCCAGAGTCTCTGGCTGTAGAGACCAACTACTGTCCCAAGGCACAGTTTTGTTGCCTGTGAGCTCACTGCTGCCCCTGAAGGGACGTGGGCAGGGTGGCGTTGCCTGTCATCACTTCCACACTGTAGCCTGGCTCTTGGGAGGGTGACTGTGCTGCTCACCAGTGGCCTGAGCCTAGGCCCTGTGCCCACAGGCCTCCATCATGGCAGGCTCCGTGCCCAGCGCAGTCCTGGAGGGCGGACCTGGGCCCCGGGTCTGGAGGGGCACACGGGAGCTTCGCACATCTGCAGAGGAGCTGTGTGAGCTGCTGCTCCCCACGGCGCTGGAGATGCACAAGGTGGGCACAGGGAACAAGGAGGGCCTGATGCGCCCAGCCCTGAGGCCCCACCCCCGTTGTGGCCCTGGTCCCTGCCATGCCCTCCCCCTTCACCCCCTCCCCCGAACCCTCCCCTTCACTCCTCCACCCCCACCCTCAACCCATCCCGTGCCACAGCCCCACCCCGCAGCGGCCCGCTCCTGGCTCCATTCTCCACTACAGAGGAGGGATTTGGTCCTGGGTTGAGTTTTCCTCAGGCCTCACAATCTTGGTGACACACCACGCACACACATGAACACACTCACATGCAGTTATTTTTCTCTAAGTAGATTTGCTTTTATCCCCACTTCAGTGTGTGTGTATATATGCGCATAGCCAGACATGTTTGTGTGTGTGTGTGTGTGTGTGTGCGCGCGCGCGCGCGCGCGCGCATGCATGGCCACCCCTCCCCGCCACAAGTCCTGTGACTGCAGAGCCAACAAATCACACACAGAAAGTATCCCTGAAACTGCATTGTTCTGAGCACCAGCTGACTTTCCTGTCCTTATTCCCTAAAAGTGCAGCACAGCACTACAGACACGGTGTGTACACGGGCTGTGAGTTTCCCAGACATGTCTGGGAAGCGTGCAGTGCAGACAAATGCCAGTGTGTACGTGGACCTGAGCAAGGCAGGTGGCATGAGAGGGCTCTGGCATCTGCCCCTTGCTTCACGTGCACCTACCTCACGCCTTCCCTCTACCTCTGCATGAGGAGCCTCCCCCTCCTCAGGGTGGCTCGCTCTGCAGGAAGACAGAGCAGGAGACCCTTGCCTGGAGCTCTCTGAAGTCTGCTGTGCCCTGGGCACTGGAAGGGACATGGAGGCCATCTGCCCTCTGCAAGCAGAGGCCCGGTCTGGTGGAGGGGAGATGTACAGGATGCCCTGGGGGGCCTGGCCTAGGGACCCCAGTTCCCTGGGAGGCTGGGGAAGAGGTCAGAGCTGCAGGGACCCCCCTATGCTCCCAGGTGACGCTGCACAGAGACTCCACAAGGCGAGACTTCGGCTTCAGCGTGTCCGACGGCCTCCTAGAGAGGGGTGTCTATGTGCACACTGTGCGCCCTGGTGGGCCGGCCCAGCATGGGGGCCTGCGGCCCTTTGACCGGGTCCTGCAGGTAACAGGGGTGGGAATGGGGGGCACAGCTGTTCATCTGTAAAAGTCATGGCAGATGCACAGTGGGCACAGCTGTAATAGTGTTCATGAGGCTGAGGCAGGGGGATCTAGAGCTTGAGCCCAGCCTGAGCAACTTAGCAAGAACCTGACTCAAAAAATAAAAAGGGCTGGGGGATGTAGCTCAATGTGAAGCTGGGGGTTCTGCCCCCAGGGAGAGAAGCAGGTGTTGGGAGGCATGGAAGATGAGCCCTGGATGTGAGCCCGCACCAAGGCCTCACATGTAACTCAACCCAAGCCGGGCAGGACACCGCCGAGTCCCACCGCATCTCCCTTGCTGTGCTACACACAGGTCAACCATGTCCGCACGAGGGACTTTGACTGCTGCCTGGCAGTGCCACTCCTGGCCGAGGCGGGTGACGTCTTGGAGCTGGTGATCAGCAGAAACCCGCTAGCCCCAGGCAACCGGGCCCCGAAGGCACCAGGCCCCCGAAGCCCCCGGATGCTCTGAAGCCAGGGAGATCCCGACCTCAGAGCCACTGAGGACCTCTATGGGGCTGGCTAGGGATGTGGGAACCCCACTGTCCATCCATTGGGCTGGAAGACTCTGTGTTCTCCAATCCCATGATAGATGGGGTACACGGGGTGAGGTCCCTGTCACAGCAGGAGTGACATCTGGACCCCTCCCACAGGCTGGGACGGGGCTCATCCAGGAAGAGAGGCTTGGGCCTCTGGGCCCTGAGGGCCTTCCCAGAAGGGCCATGTGGAGAGCAGCCAGGAGCTTGCAGGGAGTGAGCTCCAGTCACAGGAGCTGAGCAAGTCGAAGATGGACATTGGTGAAGTTAGGGGTCAAAGTGTGGCCCACATGGGTTCAGGGTCAGCTTCCTGATGGAGCCACTGCATCAGAGGCCCCGCACCCAGGACGCACCCAAGGCAGGGCTGTGCTTCCTGCTCTGGGCCCCCAGAAGGGGACTGAAGTCAATGAGTGACTGTCTCAGCATCTGGGACTTGAGAGAGGTTGTCATCCCAGGGAGGCTTGGCACCAGGCTTGAGGGTGCCCTCTGCTGGCTGTGTCAACCTCTCTGTGGGCAGAATCTGTTGGGGACAAAAGACCAGGAGGTTCCAGTCAGTCACCTGCCCCCTCGAGGAGGACAGGGAAACAGCGAGGAACCAGTGCGCCTTAGTGAAGGCACAGCTCCCCCAGGGCCAGAGCAGAGCAAGTAGCCCAGAGCCAGGTGGAGGAGAGGAGGTGTCCTCTGTCGCCTGTGAAGTTCATGCCCTCTGGAATCCGGAAGCACAGGGCCCCTACGACCTCAGCCCATGGAGCCTTTTTCATTTTGAGATGGGCATGGGTGGGGCTGCTCTGGGATGGCTCTGCCCCAGCTGACTGTTAGGGTCTTGGGAAGGCAGGGCACCTGCCCCACATTCTCCACCCAGACTGCTCTGGGAGCCCAGAACTCATTTCCGCTGTGGGGACAGGTGGGGTCATGGATTCAGTCCTTGGCTGGGTGACCCCCTAGTCACATTCTGTGCTGGACAATCGAGGTAACAGTCTGAACAGTTACCGGCTTCCAATCACAGCCAGGACCCCACCCTGTTCCCCCAACTCAGTCAGCTCCCCAAGTGCCCCTGAAGGTCCTTCATACCTGTGACCAGCTTGCCCAGGTCTCTGAGCAGAAGCCAGGAGCCCCCTCGAGAGCTGGGGATCGCACAGTCTGGGCAGGGGGCTCAGCCTCTCCAGGCCTCTGCTGAGGGACAGGGCTGAAGTGGACACATTCCCAGAGCTGGCAGCGGCGTGGGGACACTGCTGGGATGAGGCCTCAGGCTGGGGGTGAGGGAGGATGTGTCCCTCGCCCGCCGCCCTGCCATCCTTGGGTGTATGCCCTGTGGTCCTCCAGACATATGCAACTGGCCTACAGCAGGCAGAGCTTCAGCCACGGCCAGCGGCCTACCCTTCTGGTATGCAATACCCTGCTTCTCCTGGGGCTGTCCCGACCACTCCCTGTCTCCCCTGCACCTGCCTGCTATGCACTTGAGGACCGCTGTGGCCCATCCTACCCCCAAAGCTGTATTTTTCTTTGGCTGGGACTAGAGCAGATTCCTTGTAAAGTATTTTTGTACTCAGTTTCTTAGGGCTCTGGGAAGCACAGCCCACTGGGCCAAGGCTGCCTGTGGTTTGCTTGGGGCCCGTATGCGAACCTCGGGGCAGTGCTGTTGGGGTGACTTTTTAAAATAAAATTATTTCAGTGTACCTGGATAGGTGGCTGCTTTCTCAAAAATCATTGGTGGGTGAGGGCCATTTTCTGTGTGGATCCCACAATATCTCACCCACTTTTAACTCATTCATTCATTCATTCATTCAAAGCCTGCCATACACTACACCTTCCACAGCCTTTGTGCCAGCACAAGACAGTGAGCCAAACAGCAAGGCACAAGGACTTCCTGCAGCAGTAAAGTACAATGAAGAAAACAAAATAGGGAGCCCACATGGTGGCATGTGCCTGTGATCCCACCACTCAGGTGGCTGAGGTAGGAGGATCTCAAGTTTGAGGCCAGCCCAGGCAACTTAGCAAGATCCTGTCTCAGAGTAAAAAAAAAAAAAGACTGGGGTGTAATCTAGTGGTGGAGCATTTGCCTACTACGTCCTGGGTGTGAGCCCCAGTACTGCAAAAAAAAAAGAAAAGAAAAAACTAAAAGCCGGTACAGAACACAGGGTCTGGGGTGAAGGGGACAAGGTGACAACTGCAGTGAGGACGGAGCTGTGCAGAACCCAGAGGAAGCGTCCTGCAGAAGGCACAGCAGGAGCAACAGCCCTGAGGTAGAGGTGATTGTGGCAGGTTCTAGGAAGGGGGGGCGCCCTGAGGGTGGGAGGGGTATGGAAGCCACTGAAACGAGTGAGGGGTGGCCCCATCTCCAGAGAGAAGTGGTGGCTTTGAGGTGGGAATAAGCAGCCCATCTCAGGAGGGATGTAATCAGTGGGGACATACTTGGCAGGACCTCACTGGGCCCCACAGCCTGCGGAGCGGGCTCTGTCATTGTGCCAGTGTGGTCTATGAGCAGCCAGGGTGCAGTAACCTGTCCAGGTCACACAGGCTCCAGGGATGGAGTCGGGACATCAGCCACGTGGCCGGGACACCTGGGGGGTGGACAGCGGCGACAGCAGAGTGACGGCGGGAGGAGCAGGGTTCCCTGACACAGTCACCAACAGTGAGGTCCTGGGGAGGGGCCGCTCCAAGCCCCAGGGGGGTTACCCTGTGGGGCAGTTGCATGCCTGTCACCTCCCAGCACCACTCTAACCACCCTGGGTACCTTATGGTGATAACGGCAACGCATCATTCCAGATAGGGAAACTGAGGCTCAGGGGACAGGTGCCAGGGCCCCAAGCAGCATAGGGTTGGGCAAACAGGCAGCGCCAGCAGAGTGGATGTGGCCAGGGCAGGGATGGGAGTATGGGGGCAGAGCTCCCCTCCAACACTCGAAGGGGCAGGCCACCATCAACACAGAAACACCAAAAAGCCATCTATAGCTATAGCTATATATCTGCCTCTGTCCATCTGTCTGTCTGTGATTGTTTTGAGACAAAGTCTCATTATGTATTTGAAGCTAGCTTCAAATACCTGGTGATCCTCCTGCCTCAGCCTCCTGAGTGCTGGGATTACAGGCATGTACCACCATGCTCGGCTCAGAAAGCTCTTCATAAACTGTAAAGCACTTGCCAAAAAGAAGAACCACCTCTCCCTGCATCAAAACACACCCTACACATATGGAATTTTAAAAAGGAAATGTTTATTGTCATGTTATAAGGTGATTACAAACTCCTCTAAAAAAAAGCAAAGATGAATTTAAAATATCGATATACATATTTATCTAAAAAGCAAAAAGGGGAAAACCCCCACACACCACAGGGATTCGGATCATAAAACATTTACACACAGAAGCCTGTATACCGTGGGACTGAATTACACACCTGGATCTTGTCCCAGTGCAGTTTTTGTCGGTTGATTTTTTTTCTTACAAAAGTTTAAAATATCTTAAAAATATTTTGAAGCTTTACAAAACTCCCGATGAGCCAGACATGTTTCTGGAAGGAGGCGAAACCCACGCTCTCCATTTCTCTTGTGCTAAATACAGAGTCACAGTTGTCAAGGACTGGAAAGATTCACTGGGTAGAAAAACCAGAGCTTCTGTCTCAGTTTGAAGCCAAAAATATAGTAGGCACCCCACCCTTGAGCATGTGCCAGCACGGTGACGCCACCAAGGACGGGACACAGCGCCCGGGGCCCCCGCTGTGCGCATCTTCCTCGCTCTGCCCCGAGGTTCTGCAGAGCTATTTAGGGCACCGGGTAGACACGGGTCTGAGGGCCACTGGGGCCTCTCCTGCCTCTCTTGTGTCCTCTCCTGGCCCATGACTGGGTCCTGGGGAGAAGGGGATGCTCTGCCCTCGGACTGGCTGCCCTGAGCACCTCCCCATCAAGAGGGCAGTGACAGGTGGTGATGGGGCCACGGCCACCATGGTGACACTGGGCCAGCAGGGAGCTCACCTGTGCACCTTCCTAAGTGTGGAGCAGCGTCCTTCCTTAAACCCCGCCAGCTGGCCCGGGGCTCAGTTTCCTTTCGTGTCAACAGGGCTCTTGGCTCCCAGAGGGCTGGGAGGAAGGAGGGGTGGCATCTCCTGCATCTCTGGTGGCCTGGGAGGACCTGGGCGCCACTGCGAGGAGCCACAGCTGGCCTGGTACAGTGCTGGCTTCTGTCCCTCCCATCCTTGGCCTCAGCGTCCCCACTTACAGGGCCCTCAGGGGTACCCTGGGGTGCTCCTGGCTGAGGCTCACCCTGGCCCTCGGTTCTTCCTGTCCAGACCTGGCAGAGTGGTGGGACCCCTCCCTGTGCTTGGAGCCATGGCTCTCAGCAGCGGTGGCACTGCCGTGGGAACAGACAGGCGAGGCAACATCGCACATGGACTTGTAGGGCGACGCGAGGTCAGAGGAAGACAGGTGTCTGGGGGGCCCAGGCACTCGCTGGCCTGTGCGCATCTTTGGTCTAAAATTTGGTCTGGGAACCATGCAGGAAGGGCTTCCTCTGACCCTCTGTCTGCAACCACAGACGAGGCCTCCTGGAGGGGCTGGAGCCAGAGGGAAGCACAATGACCACAGGAGCCTGGGCCGCCGACTGTCACCTGCCTTCCCTCGCTGACAGTGGTTAACAATTCCACAAGACAAGGAAACAGGTCACAGTGTCACACGATTAAACTTGGGGGGAACAAAGGGTCCAATCAAATCACTGACAAAATGTGGACACACAGGATGTCTGACAGCTGGCAAGGGTTGGGTGGTGTTTGGCAGAGTTTACAGCTTTAAAAACAGAAATACACACGTCACAGAAAAGCGGTCCAGCGCTGCCCCTAGAGAGGGACGCTGAAGACACCTCAACTCCCAAATCTGGGGGTGGGGGGTTCCAGGGTTCTGAGAGCCCTGCTTTGCATGCCGAAGCCCGCTTGCGCTCCATTCCTGCACCAACTGCCGCTGCCTTTGCACTGGTCCTGCTTCGGCTCTGAGCTGGCAAGGTCGGGGTGTCTGCGCTGGGTGGTGTGGATATGCCGTGCTTCTCCTGGTTCTGGGGTGCCAGCCCCCTGCTCCCCTGCTCTGCACATCACCTGCCTCCTCCCCCAACCCCCACGCAACGAATATCAGGGTGCACTGCCCCTGACCAAGGCCCTGCCTTTGAGCCCTGCTCCTGGCCTCCTTGCTGGGATCTGGGTGGTGTCAGGAGTCTCCCAGCCTCCGGGAATGAGGGCGAGAGGGTGGTGCAGGCAGCAGGCACTGGAGCAGTTGGGCCATACCCTGCTTGGGGATAGCCTGGGGCTGGTTCCTGGGCTGGTCTCAGCCCTGGGGTCTGGCTGGGATGGCTGGGAAGCACAGTGGCTCCCCAGCCTGGGTCCTGTCCCCGACACCTGTCCAGGTCCCTGGCTGCTCCCCAAGGCTGCCTGGACCTGAAGGTCCTGCTGACCTTCCACCCTCAGTCTCAAAATACAAGGTGGGGTTTGGCCATGTGACCTGCAGCCTACCGAGCTGGGATTTGCTGAGGACCACCCTCTGGGCTCTGGTCAGCCCCTTTGCCCAGGAGTCAGGCCGCTGTCTTGGCATCACTCTTCTTGGCCACTGTGCCCTCTCGGCCCCCTCTGCCCACCTGGACCAGCCTGCAGGCTGCACTTGTGTGGCATCTGCATCTTAGGAAAACCCGGTCCTGCAGGCTTGGGGTGGAGCTCTCTGCCAGCTCTGCAAGCACCGAAGAATTGCTTTTGATAACTAGATCTTGCTGGCAAGAAGATCCACTCATGTGGTAGAGTGTATGACAATCTCTAAGTATATATAGTTTTATGAAAAAAATACAAAGAAAAGTTTACCAAGTTCCCATAAAATACATCTAATCCCGTATGAAAGCTCGGCTTCTCCCCGGGGACTTCTGCCCGTGAATTTTCTTTTTGTACAAAATATCCCCAAATCAAAAACGAAACACACGCACACACAGTACACACACACACACACACACACACACACACACACACACACGTGGAGTAACGTTTTCTGTGACAATTAAAAAAAAATCCTAGTGCAAATATAAAGCTCTGTAAACCTGGTCCTATGAGATCTAATGTTAGTAAACAGCAGGGCAGCGGCGGGGTCACATCATGGTCTCCACCACGATGTGCGTGGGCGGCATGAGCGCCCCGTTGGCAGCTGGGCGCGTGGTGAATGGCGTGGCCCCCTCGCGCTCCACGGCCCAGCGGTTGGGCTCCCTCGGGGTCAGGAGGTACTTGAGCCGCTGCAGGGAAGAGAGGAGTGGTGGGTGAGCCAGGAGGAGGGGACCTCGCCACCCCCTCTCCAATCTCACGGTGTGCTGCCTGGTGCTTGGCACTGCCACCTCTCCAGACCACCTACTTTTTTGTCCTTTTTGCAGAGACAAGAACCAAGGTGATGCCATGATCCTGAGAGGCTCCAACTTGGGACAGCCATTCCTCAGCCGGCCCCCACTGTTTCTCCCATTTGCAGCCCGGCTCCTGCGGCCTGTGAGCCTCCTGTGTCCAGCCTTCCCCAGGGAGAAGCCCCAAACAACTGCACTGCCTGCTCACTCTGGACAGAAGACCCGGCTGGCCACATGGGGACAGGGAAGGAAATGGCCTGGAACCCTCTCCTCTTCGGGTGCACACACAGGCCTCCCATGCTGCCCATTAGGGAGCCGCTTGACGGTGTCTGGAGTGAGTGAGGGCCTGGATGCCACCACAGCCCCGCCAAAGGGGAAGAGCAGTGGAGAGTAGGTATAGTACTTCCTTTAGAAACCCGATTTCTACTCCTTTAGACATACCCAGGGCAGGGAGTCTAGGGCTCTGGGCCCCGGCTGGTGGGGATCCCCACTTCTGCCTCTCACACCAACGTGCACCTACAAACCCCTCAAAGGGGCAGTGTTTCACAGGCTTTGAAGGGACACCAGTCAGGGACAAGCATACGGAATGGCCATCCAGAACTCTAACGACCACGTCTCACATGAACCCCTCAATGTCTGTGCAGGAAAAGGATCTGGGGCAGGCCCAGCCCCTCGGTCCCATGGCACCTGACAGGGCCACTGGGCTCCAGCTCTGCAGCCTTCAAAACCACAACAGGCCCAGGCCCGAGGGACAGGTTCAGCTCCAAGTGCCCCTGTTGCTTCCTCTCCTCTCTGTCCCTGTTCCTGCCCACAGCTCCCCAGGCTGTCAGCAAACCATCCACGTTCACTTGACCGTGGGGAGTAGGGCTTCAGCACATCCTGGCTCCAGACTTCTAAGAGAGAGGCACCGGCAAACAGCCCTGACCCACTGGACTGGGTGTTGGGAGCTTGGAGCTTGGAGCCTGGAGCTGGCCCAAGCCCAGGGCAGGGAGACCAGGGAGGGGCTTCTGGGATGAGCCCTGGGCTGCCTCACTAGAAGGGCCTGAGAGGAAGAGATGGGGATGGGCAAGGACTCAGGGGACAGGCTGGGACCTGGCTGCCCTGAGGCAGAGGTGGCTTCCATTGGCCAGGTTACCATGGGAACTACATTTGGCTGGAACAGGCCTGGTGCCCCCCTCAGGTAGAGCCCAGCTCCCAGCTTGGCACCCGAAGCCACCATCACTTTGGCACCCTTCTGCCCCTCCCAGGCAGGTCCAAGGTCAAAGGCCTGTACAGAAGGTGCCACCCAGCCTCCTCCTCTGACCACTGGGGGAGGAGCCACTGGTGTGGACAGATATACAGGAGGAAAGGCCACACAAGAGGATGACCACGCAGGAGAGACGGCCACGTAGAAGTGATAGCGACCTGCCCTGCCCACCCCACCCACTGCTTACCACACGCAGTGGCCCCTCAGTGCGGCACAGGCGGATGAGCATGGCCAGAGGGACACACACCATGGAGGAGAGGGCCAGGCCCCAGCCCAGCCCGATGGCCCAGGTCGGGTACACGTAGACCTTGTTGTAGGTCAGGGGCACATACTTCACGAGTGAGAAGACGAAACAGCCCTGCATGTGGAGAGACAGGGTCAGGGATGATCCAGCTGGGAGCAGTGTGCAGGCCCATCCTCCACCCAGTCTATACTGCAGCAGCAGGTCTACACTTCAGCACTCAGCCTACTATCAGCCTACTCAGCACCGTATCTACACACAGCACCTGGTCTACATTCCAGCACCCAATCTACACTCAGTACCCATTTGCATTCAGCACTGGGTCCCTCTGCCTCCTCTTCTCCTCTCGCCCTCTGCCCAGGTGCTTGCCTGCTGTGGTTTTGACTCCTCTCCTTCGAGTTCCTCCCCTGGTTGGGGCTCTGCCTGCTCACTGCTCACTGCCACTGCTTCCCCAGTGCCAGGAAGGACTGGGGACAATCAATGAAGGGCATGGACAAAAGCCTCCTGTCCCCCACTGCCAACCCCAGGACAGGCTCAGGTCCCTGGCCTCTGCTCTGGAAGATGCACCGCTGGGCAGTCTGGCTGTCACAGGTGCCCCATGCTGTAAAGATGTGAGGAGGATTGATCCTTCCCAGTTGATGGGGAACAATCCACTTAAAACTGACTTGAGGTCACTTGCTGCTTGCTACTTTTGGTGCCTTCTGCCCACCATGAACTGTTTCTCCTCTGATGCCTCTCTGCCATGCCACCCTGCCTTGGAGCCAGTCAACTATGAACTGAAACCTCTACAAACTGTGAGCTGAAATAGACCTTTTCTCAAAAAAACCTAACTTGACTTTGGGAGGGGAGAGCACCAGCTGCAGACAGCAGCACCTCCACCCACCCTGTCCTTCGATTCCACCGTGGGCTGCACAGGGACCAGGCCACATGCTGGTATTTCCCCTCCTCGAGGTCAGAGAGGCCCATAAATGAGACTTTAGGGTGGGGGACAGGATTGGGCTGCAGTCTGTGGGCTGCACCTCACTTGCCATGGGGTGGTGGCTGTGGGGATTACTTGGGTAGGGGGGACAATATGTGCCTGGCAGGGACAAAGGCCACATCATATAGTGTGACAGTGGCCTCCTTGTCTTTCAAGCAGGGAAACTGAGGCCAGTGAGGGCTTGAGCTGGCCTGGGGTCACACAGTGCTACTCAGGTGTCTGGGATCAGAGCTGGGGGGCAGGGGGTGGGCGTGGCACACGGCCTATTTGTCCCCCCACACCTGGTTCCTAATGCAAGGGACACCTGGGCCCTGCACATTCCCCAAAGTGCGAGCTGAGCAGCAGAGCAGTGTGCGCTGTGGAGGAATCCCCACGACCTTGACTCAGGGCACGTACATATGCCAAGGTTGCCTCCGAGATGGCAGGCACTGGAAAGTCCTCCCTGTCCTTTGTGGGGATATCCCCTCTCCTGGACACTGCCTCCACCCCATGTGGAGATCTGTGTCTCTACTTGACATCCCAAAGGCCCCTTTCTCCAGCATCCCCAGCACCCGAGTGCCACGGGGCTATGGAAGCTGTGTCTCAGCTGGGGACTAGATTCCCACAGCTTGCACCCCTTCTCTGTCACAATGCCCTGCCTTGCACATGCTGTGCCTCTGCCAGGAATGTCTGTGCTGACAAACTCCTACTCATCCTTCAAAACTCAACCCAAGGCAGTCATCTAGAGCATTCGTCCCTCACTGTCCCAGGTGGTGCCATGCCCACCCCCGAGGGATCCACTCCCCAGAGTCCAGGCCGTGCGGCACTCACAACACAGAGAACAGGGGTGATGACAGCCCAGCTGTACTTCATCCAGGGTCCAGGCCGGTAGCCAATCATGTCCTCAATACCATCATAGAAGTTATCACCCCCTGCAAGAGAAAGCAGTGAGCTGAGGGGACGTGGTCTCCAGGGCCACACTGCCTGGGAGCACGGAGGCAGGGCATCCCATCCCCATACCACAGGAACGTGTGCTCAGACACTGGGCCGAGGTCAAGGCCATGGCCCCCTGGGCAGGCCCCAAATCCTACAGTGGCCACCGAGGCCTCCAGGAGCCATTTCTGGACCCCAGAGTGGGAGTCGCAGCCAGCCCAGCACCCCGGTCCTCCCATGTCACAACACCCGTCACACCTCGCGCTCCAGCGAGGGGCAGCAGGAGGGAGGGAGGCTCACAGGCTCGGTCCCGCTCCTGCTGTGTCTAGGAAAGGAGCTGGGAGGAACGAGAGGGCAAGCAGACCCAGTACTCACCATAAATCCAGGCAATAACAATACATTCAAAGAATGCAACCCACAAAAGGCATACACCGCTAGCTGCATAGTAGTCAAAGAGTTGAAACACGTACATGCCACCCTGCAGAGAAAATTGGGTGCCGGGTTGGTGCTGGGCAAGTCCCTTCCTATACAAAGAGCTTAGCAAAACAATAAAACTCTAGGACCAGGATCACAAGCTTAGCGCTAGCCACCTGCCTTGCAAGACCCCAGCTTCCACCTCCAGTACAAAAACAGCACCCAGGAGCCTGAAGCAGGAAGATCGCCACAAGTTCAAAGCCAGCCTGAACTACATAACAAGACCTTGTCTCAAAAAAAGGAAAAGCGGTGACCTGAGAACTGAGCTGGGCTGGGAACGACTGCAGCACAACTCCCCACCTCCCACAGGATGCAGTGGAGAGCACACTCCCTGCCTTCAGGCTCCTGGCTTTTCTGTGTTGCCCAGATCCCCCTCAGGGCCCTGCTAAACCCAGGCACCCTCCCCAGCTTGGGGGGGAGAGAGCAGGGCCCAGGGCCCAGGAACAGTCAGGCCTGGGTCAGTGCCCCTGGGCACAGCGGGATGCGGGCAGAGCAGGCTCTGGTAGAGTGGGACTGAGGTAGAATGTGAGCTTGGGCAGAGCAGGACCGGGGCGGGGGGAGGGGGTGGGGGGGCCACCACCTACCTCCGTCACCATTGTCAGCCCCAGCAGGTAGCTGATGCTGCACACAATGGCAATGAAGACTTCCCGGCGATAACCCTTCCTTAGGAAGGATGGGTAAAGATCCACCAAGGATGTGATCTGTCCCTCGACTTCAACAAACTGCAGGAGAGGACAGACCTGAGTGGAGGCCACACCTCCCAACACAGGCCAGGGCTGACCCCAGGGTCACACACAGGTCCTTCCCATCCCAGTGGCCTCTCATCACCCAGGCTCAGCTCTGAACACAGCATCTCTGGAGGCCATGCGGACCCCAAGGGACTCGGGTCACCAAAACAACCTCCCTCCTGGTCCTTGTCCTCTCACACCCAGGCCTTGAATGCCAAGCCAAGCCCCAAACCCATGGCCCTAGGCACTAACTTACTGGGTGACTTAGGGCAGGCCTGGGCTTCACCTTCGCCATCAGTGGCCATTCAGGTCAGGTTCCCAGGGGGGTTTCTGGCTCCATGGCAATTGCTTGCCCCGTATGTAAGCCTTGGTTTCATCTGAGACTTGGGAACCTCTGCCTGGCCTCCCAGGAAGGTCCTTCTTCAGGTAGCGTCCTGGGATGGCTCTCGGGCTTCCTGAGTCTCCCTGTCTTTGTGCCTAACAATTTCTCCTGAACACAGTGCCACATCATTACATGGAGAGCAACCCGTTTCTTTGATGACAGCATGAATCCTCACGCTCTGGACACAAACCATCATTGGCCTGACCCATGCCCAACACACATGTCCAGGCTCCTGTGCCTCCTGCCTTGGGAGAAACCTCTCCTCTCCACTCTTATCCAGGAACTGGAGCTGGGTCTGCAGCAAGATCTTGGGGTGCAGCACTGGGTTCCAAGGGCCCAGGGCACAGGCTGCACCCCAGCTGCCCCAGGCCATCTGATCAGGACCCAGTTTCCTCCTGCTCCTCTGGGGCCTCATGGGGTGACAAACTCAGTGGTCGCCAATGAGGAGACACCTGGTCCTGTGCTATAGGAGATGGGGTGGAGTGGGGTTTCTGTGGGCCACAGCGACTAGGAACAGAAGAGCAGCTGTGAAGCCAACCCATGCCCCAGCATCAGGCCTTGCAAGACATGCCTTTCCCTTTCCTGAGCAGGGGAATTACAAACAGGAAGGGCTAGGGTCACTGTGCATTCATCGGGGGGCCAAGACTGGTCCTCACTTCTAGCCCTGCCCTCCTGAGAGCCCCTCCAGCCTCTGTGGACCCCGCCTAGCAGGGTCGGCTAAGTGCTTTCCTGTAACCATGAGGAGACACTAAGCAAGGTCTGTGAGGATCAGGGCCCTGGTGACTGCCCTGGCCCTAGCTCCCAGGTAGAGGGGAAAGGAAGTCCTGGTTTGTGGCACTTGGGACTGATGGATCCGAGCTGTGCCCAACCCCCGGGCACCCTGATATTAACAGGTACCTGCCGGCACTGGTGAGGGACACGCCCAGAAAGCAAGAGGGTATTGTGATCTCCTGCCCGATATGAGGCTCTTCCTGTGGACTCAGAGGCAAAGCCACTGGGGCACACAAGCATCTGGGGACAGGCGGCCCAGGGTCTCCCTTAACTAGCTGTGTGTGGCCTTGACAAGACTCAATTCCTCTCAGCCTCAAAGGAAGAAGAGGAAGAAGAGGAGGAGGAAGAGGAAGAGAGGAAGAGAAAGAGGAAGAGGGGAAGGAGGAACAGGAAGAGGAGGAGGAACAGGAAGAGGAGAGAAGAGGAAGAGGAGGGCCTGTGTTTAGCAGGGACCAGGCTCCAGCTTGGAGAGACTCGGAGGTCCCGGAGGGGTGGCACTCAGCTGCCCAGCATGGGAAGGTGCTAATGGCCATGTCTGCTCACTTCCTACAGGCGACATGAACCCACAGGTGACCTTGCAGAGGGGCGTGGGTGGCCTTGGTAACATCTGGCACCCTGGCACTCTGATCCCATTGAGGGTGGCATCACTGCCAGCTGCAAACCTTCCCTGTCCGTCAGAGTACCAGTGCAAATGCACACCGAGGCTGTCAGACACCAGCTCCTCCATCCTGCCCCAAGCACTGGAGGCCAGGGACCTGGTTGCCAGTCCACTCTGGCCCTGCCTGAGTGAGCGGGCACTAACAATCTTTCCTGAGGTTCTCTGGGAAATCTAGCTCACAAGCCCTTCCTCAGTGGGGTACATGACCCCAGGACAGCGGTGGCTTTTCCCTTGGGGCTCCAGAAGGCCCTGGAGCCACCCCTGCTGTTGACAAGCTCTGGTCCACAACATCCACATGTGTTTGGCTCTCAGTCTCCGAATCTCTTCATCCTGTCTCCTCCCTGATCCGAGGCCTTCCTGCGAATCCCCACCCATGCCTGACCTTGCCGGCTACCCACCCCTCTCTGACTCCTCTCTTCTGCCTGGACTCTGACAGCTGTGGCCCTTGGCAGGGGGGGACCAGACCACATGGGGGCTGTGTCCCATGCCACCTGCCCTGTACACCGAAGGCACGTGCTGGGATCTTACACACTTGACATGGCCCCAGCACCACACACCCTTCCCAAGGGAGAGGGCTGGTGTTCCGCACCATCACCTAGCCCATTTCGGGCCTGTGCCTAGCACTTCTGGAAGGCAAGGTGGGCAACACCATGCCCCGCCTCAGAACCTCACACCCTGTCTACTCCAAGGCCATACCCAGGCATGCCAGCATTCTCAACATGCCTGGCAGCAACCTGCCATGTGTGTGGCTGGGCTGGTCGGGCTCAGAAGCACGGGACTGGGCACCCTCTGTAGCATAGAAAGTGTGTGCTCTGTATGGACCAGGCTCTGGCGGCTCCTGGCCACAGACCCAGGAAAACAAAGTGAGCACCAGAAAGTTGCTGTGTGTGTCCAAGTCCTGCCTAGAGGCCAGGAGGCCAGAGGCCTGGATGCCGGCAGAGCCTGAGGCGGGGACGGTCACCCACTTGCTGCAGGAAGCACTTCTGCTGCACGGTAATCACTCATCGGCTGAATAGAGGCCAGAGATGTTGGCTCGCATTGCGTGGCCTTAGCTGGGGTGATGACCTCCTGGTCATTTCTCCTTGCTGGGGCACTGGGGTAAGGAGGTATCACCCTGCTGCCACTGGAGGTCTTCCCTGAGATCTGGGGATCCCACTGGCTGGAGTCTGGAGGGTGTCATGGGGAGGAAGGTGGCCGCACAGACACTTACCTGGCTATCCAGTCCCAGCAGGAGGAGCATAATGAAAAAGAGAATGGACCAGAAGGTGGGCAGTGGCATCATGGTCACTGCCTTCGGGTAGGCGATAAAGGCCAGGCCGGGTCCTGAGGAGAGAGCGGGGCATGGGGAGAGACCATGAGCTGTGTGGCCTCAGACCCGGCCTCAGGGCGCTCAGGCCGAGGCATCTGGCCAAGTGCGAGGGCCGGGTCTGCTCTGCGAAGTGGGCATGTGGGCCTGGGAGGGGCCCCATTTACCTCTGTGTCTTACTCGGCTTGAGGGGCCCCTCATGGACCTGGGGTGGGACACAGGCTCCTCAGCCGGGAGAGGCCAGACCCCCTCCCACCCCAGAGCCACCGGCCCACAGGACAGAGGCCGGGGAGTCTGCCTACCGGGGCCCTGACCCCTGGATGGACTGCAAAGAAAATGCTGCTGTTGCTGAGCTACTGACTAATTACTGTGGGAGCAGAAGCAAAAGAATACCGCCACTCCCGCAGGGCAGGGCCCCTCTGTGGCACCCAGGAGGCAGGGCAGGGCCTGGCCAGAGATGGTGGCCCTGTTCTTGCCCTTGCACCTCCTGCACAGGCCTGCTGGGGCCCGGCCTCCCCTTGGGACAGAGGCCAGGGCCATATCCTCCAATCCCACAGCCCGAGGAGCCCTGTAGGAATAGCCCTGCACTCGGACAGTGGCCTCCCCGAGTCTCCGCAGGGGCCAGGGAAGATGGACACCACACTGCAAAGGCCAGCCTCGGGGCCTGGCTGTAAAATACAACCAACCTCTAAAAAGCAAAGCAAAAACCACCTCAAGAAGCAAGATGCAAGAAGGGCCGTAAGCAAGAAGCCTGAAACATGTTCTAAAGTGGACACCAGAAATACACAAATGGTTTAAGAATGGGAAAAGAAAATCCACAAAAACAAACTGTTTTTGCAAGAAATTTGAACCAGGAGCCACACTGCAGGCATGACAGTCCCTAATGTGTGGGGAGGGCAAGTCCTCCACAACGCAGAGTCTGCCTGCCTGAGAAATCCCCACCGAGACAGTGACGCTGGGTGTGGGGTCCTCACCACACCTGGGGTGCTTGAGAGACAAGCAGGAGACAAAGATTCGGCTCAGAAAAAAATCACCCCCTCCCAGGAACCCCAGACACACTCTGCAATCAGAGTTGATGTTGGTACCCAAAGACGCTGCAAGTCCACCCAGGTGGGGACCCTAAGGTCCCTGAATGCGCAATTCCAGCCCCAGCTGACGCACACCAAGGAGAAACCGAGTCCAGCCGGACGCGAGACATGTAAAATGGAGTCCCATCACCCCCACCCACCAGGGCACTGGGAGGGCCCCAACTCGCTGTGGTTCTGCATTTCAGTTCTGCCTTCCTTGAGCCTCTGGGGGAAGGTCCTTGTGTCCCTCTCTGAAGCCTGTGGTTACTGAAGTCCCAAGACGGGACCATGGCCTGGAGGCCTTCACCAGCCAGGAGCTGGGCTATGCCTGGCTGTGTCCCCATGGCTGCATAGCTATGTCCTCATGTGACCGCAGCTCAAGATGCTGCCGGTGAGAGCTCATCAGAGACATAATCGTCCTTCACATGCAACTGTTCAGACACCAGCATGGGGAGTGAAGGACAAGTGGACAGGAAGAAAACAACCAAGGCTGATGGCTGATGTACAGAACACCCAGCATCCCCAGGAAAGGCTACTTCAAGCAGCACAGCCACAGTGCCCTCCACAAAAGCGGCTCCCCGGTGATTGGGGTCTGCTTGTGAGCCATCTGCTGGAAGAATACCACACGAAACAGGCTGTGGTGGGTGACTGGGTCCCTGGCACCCCCCAACTCAGGTGGGTGCTGTTGCAGGGTGATCGTTTAGGGTCCCCAGCCTCAGGGGCTAACAGGAGGGAAAAAGTAGATCTGGGGCTGGGTGGACACAGGGCAAGAGGAGAGGCATGCGGGTTGGATGAGAACTTGAATGAGGGACCACAGTCCCAGGTCTTCGGACAGGACCAGGACTCCCGACCAGTGGGGCCCAGGACATTGTCACAGTGGAAGGCTGGAGGTAGCTGCACCTTCGGGGAGCAGGGGGCTGGGGAGGGACGTGTCATGGTGAGGGGCAGCACAGACAGGTGGGCGTCTTACCAACCCTAACCTAATTAACCTAATCCTCACCTCAGTCTTAACTCTAACTCTAACCCTAACCCTAATGCCAACTCCATCTGAGATGTAGGTGTCAGCCCAGGTGCCTGCTGACCCTCCATGTGGCACCCGGGTTCAGGCCTGAGGACCTGTGGCGTGACCTGATCCGCGAGACCTGTCCGTTCTGCCGAGTCCCTGAGTCACAGCCCGGGCCTCAGCCCAGCATGTAGCACAGAACCTTGTGGATAACTGGTAACCCCTGATCAGGGATGGGCAGGACAGGGTGGTGGAGGCCAAGGGGCCTTGGGGACCCTACCCTCAGAACCACATCCAGACTCCAGCAGCTGGAATATCCTGGACCCAGAAACCTGGGGCACCATGGTGGATTCGGGGCTCAGACAACCCCTGTGACACCGAGGTCCAAGGTCTCACATCCCAGGATGTGGAGCCCTGGATCTAAATCTCCAGACGTCCCGCAGAGGGGCAAGTGGCCAGTGGGGCCGTGCCCAGGAGTGACAGTGCTGAGTCCCCTGCCTCTGCCCTACAACAGCCTCCCAGGCCCTACCTTCCCGTCCCTGACCCCTCACCCTGAGCTTCGGTGGAAGGAATGAGGGAGGGGATTTCCTGAAGGTGACATGTGGCCGGCCTGCGTCAGGACAGCGGTTTCTGTGGCCAGGAGGGGACAGAGGCCGTTTGCTCTCTCCCAATCCGACACCCATGCTCCTGCCGCCCCTCAGGCCACACCACATGACAATCCTTGAATGGCACCTCAGTCCGGGTGGGGCCTCTGGTGGGGGGCGACAGAACCAGGCTCCCCCCGACCCAGGGTCTGGCTTCGCGCCGGCAGCGCTGGGCTTGCACACTAGGTGGCAGTGCCCACCACCACTGCCACCGACACCACCGTACCTGACTCAGCCACATCAGCAATGTCCACCCCTTGCTCTTGTGCCATGAAGCCCAGGATGGAAAAAATTGCGAAGCCAGACACAAAACTGGTACCACTGTTGAGGCATCCCAGCAGCATACAGTCCCTAAGTCACACACGTCAGGGAGCAAGTTAATCACAGCGCAGGAAGCCGGGCTCCCTACTGTCTGTGCACAGCGCCGTGGCGGCGGCACGGCCTGTGGCGCGACACTTGCCTGTACGAGTTGTACTTGTACTTGTTGTAGCTCCCCAGAGACGTCATGGCGCCCAGGCAGATGGCATAGGAGAAAAAGATCTGCGTCCCCGCATCGATCCACACCTGGGCGGGCAGGGAAGGAGGCGCCATCAAGGCCAAGCATGTCCTGCCACCAGCAAGGGACCTGGCAACAACTTGGGGGCCCCACACCACAGCAGGGTCGGCGCCATGCCCATCAGCATGGCCAGGAATGACCATCTTACAGGGCCCCAGCTGTCACCTCAAAGTGGGGACTCCATCCTGGCGCAAGGAACTGGCCCTCAGCTCAGAGGTGGTCAGCTGCCACCCTGACGGTCATGGCTGTTGTCAGGGACCTCGAGTGCTATGGGACGTATGGGGAAGGTGGCCCCGACCCTTCAGCATGTAGCTCTTAGACTCTGGCCACCCTTCTCCCTCTGCCCCTTGAGGGGCAGAGGACAAGCACGATGTCCCCTAGGTCCCCCGCCTTTCAGATCTGCCTTGCACTCCCAGGGGCCTCTGTGATGGGCAGGACAGGTGGGCACTGCTAGCTGTAGGGGCAGGAGCCCAGCCTGGGGCATGTCTCAAGGTCCCCAGAGGAAAGGGACACGCATCTGGGAAAGGTGCTGGCAGGTGTGGCTCAGAGCTCAGGAACCCCCTGCCCACCCAGCCCCGTACCTGTGGGTCCTCCAGGCGGCTGATGTCAGGGTACAGGTAGAACTTGATGCCTGCACCTGCGCCAGGCAGCGTCAGCCCGCGGATCAGCAGCACCAGCAGCATGGCGAACGGGAAGGTGGCCGTAAAGTAGACGACCTGCAGGGACAGGAGGCAGTGGGCTGGGGCCCCATCCCTGGGCTGAGGCCTGGGTGGCGCCTGACCCCTTCCACAAGGGTTGTGGGGTCTGGGGGAGTTCAGGAACACACTCCTCATTACTTCAGCAACACCAAGCCCAGAAGATGAGGATGAGGCAGAAACCAAGTCCCTGCCCTGGGGGACACTGTCAGGAGGGTTGGAAGTCACAGCAAGGAGATAGGGCGTGTGAGGGCAAGGCCAGGTGAGGCTGCCACAGCCAGTTCAGTGGGTGTTGGGGGACACAGCTGTCACTTCACTTCCTGTGGTTAAGGGTCAGTAAGCCTGGGTTCAAATCCCATCTGTGTCCTTCATTTGGTGGGGAACATCAGGCATGTTGCTTAACCTTTCTGGGTCATGGTTCTTCATGTATAAAGTGGGGACACTTGCAACCCTAGCTATGAAGGAGGCTGAGGCAGGAGGATTACAAGTTCACACCCAGTCTTACCCTCTAGGTGAGATCAAGACTCCAAATAAAATCACAAAGCCTGATGCTGCGGCACAGCGGTTGGGCCCTTGCCTAGCAGGCACGAGGCCTGGGTTCCGTCCCCAGTGCAGGTGCTCGGGAAACCGCCCATTCTGACCCCGGTTTGGTCAGAGGTGAGTGGGAACATCTGGGAAGGAGCGACACCTGGTCATCTCACTCCCCTGGCCCCCGCCTGGTAACCCTGCGCCCACCCCAAGGCCAGTGGGTGGTAGCCACCCCACCTCCAGGCTCCACTGTGAGGTGCTGTCCCTGCCCCCAACATGAGAGCTGGGGCCCGCAGCTCTGAGGTCCCCAAACCTGGCTCATGGGGCGTTCTGCCACCACAGCTGGTAATCAGCTCCAGCCAGCATCTTTAGCTATCTGCGCCACTGTGATCCTAGTCTTGCCTGTGCCACCCTCCCTAAGGGTGCAGCCTTCTCCAGACCTCAGTTTCCCCAAACAGCCCCCATGATTCTTCAAGGCCGGGCAGGCAGACCTGTAGGATGAGGGCAGGTCAGGAAGTCACACAAAAGGATGGGCCTGTTGCCTCCCTTCCTGCAGACAGGCAGGCAGGCGCCCAGCAATGCCACCACCTCGCCGGTGGCCGCGCCCGGTTGGGACAATAGCCACATGCAGCAGCCTGGCAGGGTCCCTGGTGGGGGGCCACACTTCAAAGTAGCCTGGGTGGCCAGGCAGAGCCCGGGGCCTAAGGAATCTGCCTTGCCTGTCCTGACTCAGCCTCCTCCAAAGGTGGCCTTGTTTTGCAGCCTTGTGCCCCTGAGAGCCATGCTCCCAGCTTCCTGGGCTCCCTGGGGTCCTGAGGAGGAGCCTTGCCAGGTGCCACAGCGGGCTGTGGTGATTTTCCGCTTGTGCCGGGAACCATCCTGGCTGCTCTGAGCACTTGACCCCAAGCCCTGCAGCCCGGGTTCCCTGGAAACTCAAAGGGACAATTGTCATTGCCCATGGGGTCGGGGGGCATGGGGTCGCTAAATCATTCTATGCAGAGAAACTGAGGATGTGAGCAGGAAGAAACCTCATGAAGACAGGAGGTATGGAGGGCAAAGTGGTGACCCCAGTTCTAATGCCCATACCCTGATTCTCAGCCTTGAACAACTCAGCGGCCCAGCTACACACAGCCATGCTCCCTGGGATGCCACACTCTGGAAGGGCAGGACACAGGGGAGGCTGGGCGGACACTGGGCCTTGGTCTCCCCGTCTGGGATATGGGACCCTGGCCACATTCCAAGGGCACTCTGCCACCTTCATGTATGTGGAGCAATGGTGCTGTAGCCAGACTCTGAGGGCCCTGAATGTCACAAAGGCGTCCGTAGCCTGGATGCCTGATGGGGTCACTGCAGAGGCGGCCAGGCTCAGGAGGTCCCCAGGGTCTGTTTGTCTTGGCTGCTCCAGGCTGCCCAGGCCAGGCCATTGTTCTGGGACCACACCCAGCCCTGGGGGGGTGTCGCTGGGTGGGGTCCCTGAAAGTCACGTCTCCCTCCAGGGAGGCTCTGGTTTGTACCCACTGCACGTCAGCCTCCTACCCAGCCCAGGCTCCCAGGGTTCTGACAGGACAGACCTCAGGGCCTTTGCATGGCCAGGCCCAACGCAGTCTCCCCTCTGGACACCTGTGCTCTGCTTCAAGCCCCGCCCCACTGCCCTACTTTAAATGACACCCATGGTTCCTGGTGTCCTTTATCACATCATTCCTTCCCATGTTCCCCATCACCGCAGCCTCTGCTCCTGGCATACAAGGAGGCTCAAGAGCTCTGGACTGCAGAGTGCATGCCTTTGCTCCACAGAAATCTCCTACACGCTCCTGTCTGTGGGGAAACCGAGGCAGGGCAAAGGAGATGACTCATGTTCACCAGGCCCCTGGTGCCAGGCATTTGAACCCTCATACACTACAGATGAGGAAACTGGCTCAGAGGTAAGGGTGTCGAGGAAGAAAAGGGGTGGCTCGAGGGGCAGGAGCCCTCCAAGGAGCCTGGAATACCATCTCCCATCCCTCTTGCCCCCATCTAGGGAGCGGTTTTCTGACGCCTGGGTCCCAAGATGGCAACAGGACAGCTGGCCCTAGGGAACTAGGCAGAGTGTGGAGGGTGCTGGGGCCCAGGAGGCATGGTCCCTGAGCCATAAGCACCACAGGGGTGGGGGCTAGGGGGCCAGATCACTGCACCCTGGAGGGCATGGGACCCACCTTCCTGCCTCTCTCCCCTCCCAGCCCCATGATGGGTGCAGCCTCCTGGCCAAGGCAAAAGCCAGCGACACAGACCGGAGCCTCTGCACTGTGGGCCCCTCAGCCTCTGCTGTGGTGAGTGCTGGTGTCGGGGCTGTGTCACAGCAGCGGGAGGCTGAGGCACGCAGGGCACTCACTCGGGTCCCCACAGGTGACAAGAGGCATCTGAGGCCCCGTTCGACTCTTCCCTCCCTTCCCTCCCGAGGCCGAGGCCGAGGCCTCCATCAATGGTAAGAGGCAATGGGGGCCAGGCCTGTTCAGCTGCGCCCTCCATTCACACCCTCAACTGCCACCCAGAGACTCTCCTGACTTGGGGCCTCTTCAATCTCAGCGATGAATTATGGGGGGAGTCTCGAGGATGGTATCAGTCCCTGGCGACACAGCTCTAGGCTGCTGGGCCCTGAGACCCCTGTGCCGAGTAGTGTCTGGTTATAGACTCCCTGCGCTAACATGACGGTGGGTTCTCAGCTATGGTCTTCACCACCAGCGGCCACTCCTGTGAGTGCTAATGTCCTGCTGCAGTGTCACAAGCCAGTCACACCAAGTTCCCCAGCTATAGGCAACCCCAGGGCTGGAGTGAGCTCCCCAGCTGCAGGCGGATGATATCAACGGCAGCCATGCTTTCCTGAGGACTGACATTAACAGCACAGCTAAAATCTTAGCTAGAGGACAGCTCGGCCAGTCGGCCTCGGCAGCTGTCCCCAGCCCGTACTGAGACTACCCCATGCACGGGGATCCTGGGGACTGGTGCCAGGCCCTCTCCTATGTAGCTGGCTGCCCTGCCCTCCCTATGGCCCCTGGCAGGGTCCACGCTGCCAGCTCCCGGCTCAGAGCTAACAGCACCAGTAACCTGTGCACATGGCACAGGCCACCCTGCTGGAGATGGAGACGGCTCGGCAGCCAGAAATCTCATGAGCCGCCAATTAAAACACAGGCAACATGAAGGCAGCCAAGGTGGGTGTTCGTGGCCCCAAAAGGGCAGGTGCCACGCTAGGGCTCTGTTCCATGGCGTCTCTTTGGGGGGCACACCCCACCTACCTTCCCTGTGGAGCGCACGCCCTTCCAGATGCAGAAGAAGCACACCAGCCAGACGAACAGCAGGCAGAGTGCCAGGTCCCACTTGAGTGCGCCGGGGTGGTCAATCCCAGGGGACAGGCTCAGCACGTTGTGCCTGGGGACAAGCACAGGGCCAGATCAATGGGCCGCCCTGCCCCCAGGGACCCCTCTGCCCCAGGACAGAGCTGCTAGAGTGCAGAGAGGGGGCTTGGCTGGGCATATGGTTCAATGGTGAGCACTTGCCTGGCACAAGACAGCCCTGGGTGCCATCCTCAGCACCCCAGGGAGAGGGGAATAGGGAAGGGAAGGAAAAGGGTAGATTTAGATGCCACATGGAGTGAATTGGGTTCAGCGTAGCCTGGCCCCGGGCAGGTCATAAAACTCTAAGCCTCAGTTTCCTCATCTGTAAACTGGGAACTGGCTCTCCATGGGGCCCAGGACAGCCTTCCTTTTTTTTTTTTCCTTAAATTCTTTTATTGGTACATTTCAGGTGTACGATCAGGACAGCCTTCTTCAGTGTCCAATGGAGAACACATGGCAAAGCCCATTGTGCTACCCATGGGGGATGCTGCTGGGCACCAGCAGGTGCTGCTGGCTAAGATTACTTGACCTGCCACCCAGAGACAGTGCCTGCTGTACCCGGGCAACAGCAGCAAGGCTGCCTTGCTGAGCAGGCACCTGCCCGGCTCCCAGCTCCCTGCTTGAAGGCTGCAGCCTCAGGACACAGTAACTGATGCCTCGGTTTCTCCTGTCAGAAATGGGGAGCTCACAGCTGCTTGGGATGCTGCCAGGAGACCCCGAGATCATCGTGAGGGGCCGCATCCTGTGGACGCCCTCGAACTGGGACCTGCTCATGCCCATCCTCTCATCCTCTGGAGGCCAACACAGGACCTCGAAGACTCTCAAGTCCCAGCTCCACTGCTCTTGGCACTGACACCGCCTGGCACATGCAGGACGAGAGCCCCTGCCACCGCTGGTCTCTCACCAGACCCACATTGTGGAGATGGGGAAACTGAGGCCCATCTCTGAAGCCAGTCCTCTGGTACACTGGACACTGAAGTCTGACTTTAAGGAAGCTGAGCCCTGGTGTGAAAGGGCCTCCTCCGCCCTCTGTGACACATGGACCACTGGGGCTCAGGACAGGACACCTCCAAGAGGCCAAGTGCCAGGCACGAGGACACAGAGCCTTTCAGCAGGAGGAGGAGGCGTGCATGTTCTGCCTCACTCCATACCTCCATGGACTCGGGTGGCACCGTGGGGACCCATCTGACCCTGGCTGCCATAGTCGTCCACGGGATGACACCTGCCGGCTGCCCCTGGTCAGGCACAGGGAAGGCACTGGGTTAACAGTGCAGACGTCTCTTCAGGTCAGAGCAGCTCCATCCCTGTGCTCGGGTCCCAGTGGTCCTGAGCCCACAGCCAACTCCTGCGATGCCCCTTCTGCCCACTCCTCCAACCTGGGCAGAGCAGTGATGCCGAGGCTGCTGTGAGCTCATGCTGGGCAGCTGCGGCCTCACCCCCAGCAGACAACACAGGCCGGCTTCTCTGCTGCTGCCAGTCATGGCTGGCGGGGTCTCACGGCAAGGGTGCCATCTAAAGGTTTGTCCTGACCAGCAAGTCCAGGTCCTCCAGTCCTGCACACACATGTGGGGAGACAGCGTTCATCCTCACAGGGCTTCGATCCAGGCAGGAGACTCGACAAGAACTGGCCCCGGGACAAAACATGAAGGCTCTGAGCAGGACCCAGGGGAGCAGGGTGTTCCTGCTGTGCAAGGCAAGGCCTCACCTAACAGTGAATTTTTTAAACCACTTTAATGTTTCAAAACCATTATTTTAAATTCTGAAAAAGTGGTGTGGAGGGCCACTCCAATGCCCTGGGAATGGAACGGATGTGTTTCATTGAGCACCACCATTCCCACTGCCACCCTGGGGCGGCCCAAACCCCTCCTGGGGGTTCGGTGGGCCCCTCAGTGTCTAACCCAGGGTCTCCAAGTGCCCGAAGAAGCAGCTGGGAGCATGGCCTCTCCCAACTCACACTCAGCAAACAGTAGCGAGCAGTGCCCAAGGGAATGTACCACGCAGGCAACTCACACGCCTGACACTGCCAGCCCTGGAGCCCAGGACAACTTGGGCAGCCTCTGCGCTGGCCTTCCTGGCTTTGAGTTCTCAGGGAACCCAGCAATATTCCCCCTCTGCTCCACAGCCTCCCTGTGGTTCCAGTTTCCCTCGGCCAATGGCCCCAAGCTGCCTCCTTACCATGCAGACAGACGAGACACCCCAGGCAAGGGGTCCCACACTGGCCTGGACCTCTTCCTCCTGGGCAGGCACTGTCCCACCTCTAGTAGCCACTTATGCTTGACATGGCCCTCACCCCTCCCCTCTCCTGACCTTTAGCCCAGATCTGTCTGGGGTCTGCCTGGGTCCTAGGCCAGAGCCTGCAGTGTGGACACTGAGCATTGGCCTGTCAGCAAACAGAAGGCACCTACCCAACACCAGCTGAGGGAATGAAGCCCAGTTGCCGTATGGAGAAACTGAGGCTCAGCTGGGCTCAGGAAGCCACTTGACATCGCCAGAGCTCAGCCTGGGCCTGTTTTGTTCCCTGTCTCCCCGCAGGCGCTGCCCTCATTGGCAACAATAGCAGTGACTCAGTTGGGCAGGGTCTGAGCTGAGGCCCGGATGTCTGCTCCAGCCGGCCGCCAGCCACACTGGGAGAGGAGAAGCATGGAGTGCGCCGATGGCTTCCTCTTGACCACAGGCCAACCCAGTGTTGGCGGCGCGCCCTCGGTACGGCAGCGGCATCATGAAAGGCTGTTGTCTGGCTGCCTGGCTCGAGCCTCTCCTCTGCCTCCTCCTAAGGAAGTGTTCGGCGGCTGGAGGCAGTCTAGGGACAGCCTTGGGGACATGGTCCTGGGGAGCATGCACCAGAGGGACAGGCTGGGCGGGCAGGAGGGAATTGGCTCAGCCACGTTGATGGAGCTGACGCTAGGGTCCATGGGTCTCCACCTCAGGGCTCTGCAGGGCTGGGGCTCAGGCAACAGGGATGGGTGAGGGGTGAGGCCCCAAGAGGAGACGCACAGCCCACGGGACCTGGCCCTGCACTGTGGATCTGGCCATGGGGACAGATGGGTGAGATGGGTGAGCCAAGGCGGTGGTGCCCCACGTCCACACAGGGCTCATGCTGGGCTGGGCAGGCAAGGAGGGGGCCGAGTCACTAGCTGGATGGGGCTGTGTCCAGGTGGGGGTCCCTGCCTGCTCTGCCTGGAGCCCAGGATCTTGGCTGCCCCAGCCTTGGTGCCTCAATTCCCAGACCTTGGTTAGCATGGTTGGGGGACACGAAGGCTGCATTGGCAAGGACAGAGTAGCTGGGAACCTCCCTGTGCCAGGCTCGGCATGGAGACCCCAGGGCGCCACCATGGGTGACACTGCTTGCAGGGGGCGGGAGGGGGTTGGCCACATCCATCCTGGGGGAACCCAGAGCCCCTGAGGGCTGGGGGCCCATCTATGTACAGCAGGTGCTCCATCTGCAGCCCGGCCACCCAGTGTCCCCGGGGAATACCCAGAGCATGGACCTCGTCCCAGCCCTCTCCTTCTCCAGACCCTCCCATGACCCCTCAGCCCAGGGCACAACGCTCAGCCTCCCCAGCTTGATGTCATGGCTCCCCCTCCTGTCACTTCAGGCCCTGTCACTTCCCCTATGGCCTACGCTCCTGTTGTTCCCACCCATACCCCTTCGTGAGCTATTTCTTCTCTTTGGGCTATCTTTCCTCTTTTTGCGTGGTGAGCTCCTACTCATCCCTCAATGCTTAGTTCCTACGGCCCCTCCATTTTCAGATGGGGAAAGGAGGTTAGAAAGAGCTGTGTTCAAGGCTTCATAAGCAGCTGCGTGCAGACATGGAACCAAGAAGAAAAATGGGCAATCTATGGACATTAACTGCATGGAAACCCTCTCTCTGCTCCTCCTGGCAGGGTGAGGTCACAGTAGGAGAATGGCCATGAGAGGGCCCTGAGGGAAATAGCAGGGGGACTCAGGACCAGGACAGAGAGTGGGATAAGCAGGGAGAGCAGAGGCCAAGAGTCCCTTGGAGGGGTCCCCAGGTGGCTATGCAGCAAAGACACTGAGGCAGAGGGGGCAGGCAAGGATGGAACCCAGGTTGCCCATGATGGCCATGCTAAGAGCAGGCAGAGAGGCCAGGGCACAGGCTTGGGCCCTGCAGAAGGAATGGCACCCATCTGCAATCAGCTCCCAGGCACAGAAGCCAGGACAGATGCCTTGGTGCCCACCCTGTGTGTGAGAGCGGGCAGTAGCCTCAGCGCTACCTGCGAGGGCAAGAAAGGCCCTGGGTGATGGCCACACGGCTACCCACACAAAGGTGCCTCAGTGGGGCAGGGACGATCGATGGGCTCTCCACGTGGGTGACCAGCCAAGCCACAGTACAGCCCTGCACCCTGCAGCTCAGGCCATCGCTGGCAGCTCCTGAGTGCTGATTGGACAGCAGGGATGAGGGGCTACAGCATGATGGCCAGTGTCTAACAGGCACGAGTGGGCTGTCCTGTCCTGCCCCTCAGAGCCCTAGGGGTCCCTGACCTTGGTCATACAGCCTTCTGTACACCTGCACCTGCCCACTGCACACCCACGTGACTGGCAAGCACCTGTGCCAGCCTGCTGTGGACCTGTGTGACTGTGGGCTCTGCCATAGCCAATGGCAGGTGCCACAGGGCTCAACTCCCCCATAAAGGGACTGGGGCCATCCTGCAGGTACGAACATACACAGAGCCAGCAGGGATTAAAACAGCTCATGCCCTGGGCTCACCCATCTGTTGCTCCCAAACAGGCCAGCCTAGAGTGCAAGACCTTGGGTCACTTGCTTCAGGTGCCCAGACAATGCCTCCCACCCTGGAAAAGCTACCTCAAGGGTCCAAAGCTGCCTGCAAGGTCCTGGTCCTGGAGAAGCCCCAGGCTCAGACCACCCACGAGCAGAATCATGACCTAAACAGTGCCTGTCTACAGCTAGCAAGTTTGGAGATGGTTGTTATACAGCAAGAGCTGACTGAGACAAGCTGGACACGGTAATATATGCTTATAATTCCAACACTTAGTGGCTGAGACAGAAGGATCTCAAGTTCAAGGCCAGCCTGGCAATTTAATGTGACTCTTTCTAAAAATAAAAAAAGCTCAAGGCCGTGGATTAGCTCAGTGGTGCCACTGCCTGCCTTGAAAGTGCAAGGTCCTGAGTTCAGTCCCCGGTACCACCAAAAAAAAAAAAAGTTCAGATGCTACACATCTACCTTTTCGCCTTTTCATCTGACTGACTCCTTCATTTTCCACATGTATTTTTCTCTGTGTGATAACAGAAAATGCGTTTTTCTAAAACACATTAGGATCACAAGATTGTTTTTATAAAACCTAAGTACCTGTTCCTGTGTCTGGGACAGCAATTTTCACAGGGACCCTGGGGACAGGAATGACTCACTCCCCTTGGGGGACAGACAGCTGAGGAAACTGAAGCCTGCACAAGTCCAAACAGCAGGCAATGGCAGAGCTGGACTCAGCCCCAGATTAGAGCCCCGCCCGCCCCGAGAGGACCTGGTCTTACTCCCAGAACTCGATGACGGGGGATGTGAAGTTGACGGGGCTCAGGGTGACCCACAGGCTCTTGTTCCTGCGCAGTGTGTCCTCCAGGCACTGTGGCGTGTTCCAGCTGTGGTTGCAGTGCGCCCAAGGCAGCTCCTGCTGGAAGGACTGGAACAGGTAGTAGGTGGCCCAGGCCAGGATGACGATGTAGTACACGTTCAGCAGTGACACGATCACAATGGATGCATAGCCAATGCCTGCAGGACAGACAGGTGCACATCAACCAGGGCTGCAGGATGACACCCCAGGCCTGCGGCCAGAGGGGGATTTGACAGTAACCAGCAGATGTCTGTGAGATGGACGGAGGAGGACTGGGTGCAGGAACACATGAAGGATGGTCAGGGAACAGGATGGCTGGTCAGCCAGCACGCAGCTGGATGGATGGATGGACGGATGCTCAGACAGATAAACAGGTGTGTGGATAGACGGCGAGCAGATGGATAAATGTACAAGAGAGGGGAGAACATGTGAATGGTGGGTAGACAGGTGACGGATGGAGGGATTGGTAAACAGATGAGCAAATGTGCAGACAGGTGGGTGGGTGGATGAATGGATGGATAAACATAGTGGGTGGGTAAATGAACAGCTGGATCAATGCACAGATGGGTGGTGGGTGTACAGAATGGTAGACAGGTAAATGGGTGGATGGGGAGACACATAGATGAATGGATGGACAGGTGTACGGCTAGACAGATGGCTGGACAGAAGGACAGATGGGTGAGCAGGCGAACGGATGTGTGCCGGATGGATGGATGAATGTCTACTTGTTGCAGATATGCACTTTGCTGGCTGGAGGTGTGTGTGGTTGAGTGCTGGGTGGGTGGATGAATGAGTGGATGAGGAGGTGAGCAGAAGATGGGTAGGCAGTGTAATGACTGCATGGTTCACTGGAGAGTAAAATGGGTGGATGGATGGATGGGTGGGTGGGTGAATGGATGGATGCATGAAGGGACTCACACATATTCCCACTCTTGCCAATAAAGCCCTAACAGTGATTATCTGAGTGCATATTTAGTACCAAGCACAGGACTCTGCACAACCATGAATGTGGTGCCTCAGTACACCCAGCAGTTAGGCACAGCCCCGCCATTTTATCTGCACAGCAGCTCTGACATGTGAGTGTGTCACTGTGCTCAATAGATGAGGAAACTGAGGTACCGAATGACATTTCCAAGGCCACCTGACTGCGGAGGGGAGGACATGAGACTTGACCCCAGGCAGAAGCCACCTGGCCTGAGGTTCCAGGGAGGCACTGCCCCGAGCCAGGCACCACCCACCCCTCCCCTGTCCTTCATGACCTTGTCCTGTGCCACCCTATGTCAGCTCTGCAGCAGGTGCCTTGGCTGCATCCCCTCTCCATGTGTGATGCTCACCAGAGAAGAGGGGGCAGATCTTCTCCCAGCAGGTGATGCCACCCTCTGAGGTGTACTGGCCGATGATGACCTCCAGGAAGAAGACAGGCAGGCCACTCCCAAAGAGGAAGATGAAGTAGGGGATGAGGAACGCACCTGGGGAGAAGGCAGGACAAGGTGAGGGATGGGGAGTGCTGTGGCCCCGGCCCCTGTCACCTCCTCCTGGGGCCTCCACTACTGATCTGCCGGGTCCCTGGCCACCCACAGGGCCTCGAAGCTGTGCCCATGCCCCTGCTGTGTCCTCCAGCAAGACCATCTGAGGGGCCACTGCCTGGCAGGGAAGGCCCTCACCTGCTCTCTGGCCCCCTACCTGCATCTACTAACGGGCTCAGCAGGGTCTGCAAGCCCCAGGAAACTGGGCACTGGGGCTGGGGTGTTTGCTTTGCCCTGGGGAGCCCTTGGAGCCCTCTGGAGGATACTCTTGGGGAGCCAGGACCTCCGAAGGTTAAGAGACTGGGCTGTAATGAGTTCCCTACCATCTCCACAGCCTGGAAGGGTCAGAGCCTTCTGCAGGCAGAGCACAAAAAGCCTGAACCCCCCACAGCTGAGCAGCGATCTACAACTTAATGCGTCTCCACCACACATCTTCTGCCTAGATGCCTCTGCATTACAGCACCCTACGATGGCTTCCCATTTGTGGGGCACAAAGAAGCCAGAGTTGTGGACGGTGTCTGGTGAGGTTAGAAAAGCCTCCAAGCTGAGGGGTGCGGTGGGCTGACGGGAGGGAAACGGGGTCCTGCTCACCTCCACCATTCTTATAGCAGAGGTACGGGAAACGCCAGACATTGCCCAAGCCCACGAAGCCGCCGGCCACGGACAGCACAAAGTCGATCTTGCTGGCCCACTTCTCACGCTGGGGCGGCTTGCCCTCTGCCTCATCCTCAGGCCGCGTGCCTGGGCTCTTGCCTGGAGATGGCTTCAGGATGTCCTTGTGGAAGTCCTTCAGGCACAGCAGCTTCTCCTTAGTGGCCATGGCTGCGCCTCCTGCAGGAACGGAGACAGCCCATACCGGGCGGTACGGAGCCACTCAGACGCCGCCAGGGACTGGAACCTCCTAGCTCAGGCTGGGGACACTGGTGACCCAGTCACAGGTTCCAGGTTCCCAGAGGCCACATCTGTCACCCCAAACAGCGAGCCGCAGCCCACACCCTGATGTCACTCTCATCTCCTACAAAACCCTGCAGGCTGGGCCATCCCAGCATCCTCACATGGCAGCTGCCTGCTGCTGCCAGGCACAGACACACTCGATTATCTGAGTCCTGGCACTCTAGGGGCTGAGGCAGGACTGCAAGCTCCAGGCCAGCCCGGGCTACGCAGTGAGTCATCTCAAAAGAGACTGAAATTAACAAATTTTTAAAAAGACCACTCCAGTTTCACTAAGGCCTCAAGCCTGCCTACAGGATATGCCCCTTTGTGAGCATAAGTATGGATCCCAGGACTCAGACCAGGAAGTCTGCATCACCGGCAAGTGAGGTTCCCACCCGAGTACAGCAATGAATGTCTGTGAAGTACACTCGCGATTTCGGAACAATCATGTGTACACAGCAGAAAGAATGAGGCACTTTACCGGTGAGGCCTGAGCAGCACCATGCAGCTCAGGGGCAGCCCTTCCTGGACCATATGTGATGGGGAGGCCTCAGCAGGGCCAGGTAACCTCCATCTATACGTCCATCCACCCCGCTCGCCACCAGGGCTCGACCCCTGAAGGGCAGAGGCCATGGAAGGCGGGGGCCCTCCTCTGGGCCTTGACCTCCCAATCTGCAGGCCCAAATGGTGACAGCCAAGGTGGCCAACTCAGCACCACAGCCCTGGTGACAGCCTGTTTCCTTGATCCTAATTGGTGACTGAACGACAGGGGTCATGGTGCGTGCCTGTCATCTCAGCATTCTGGGAAGCTGAGGCAGGAGGACTCCAAGTTCAAGCCCAGCCTGGGCAACTTAGCAAGACCCTGTCTCAAAACAAAACAAAAAAGAAACGGCTGCAGATGTAACTCAGTGCAAAGATCTGGGTTCAATCCTTAGTATATAAAAAAAAGGAAAATACTGCCCGACATTGAAATATCAGATTTCAGAGAAAAGTCGAAATGTCAAGGGTCTCTGGAACACAGAAAGGTCAGGATTGTGGGGCTCCTACTCCCCAGAGAGATCACAAACACCACCACACATTTGCCAGGCAGCCCCAACCACGAAGACATGGCCTGAGCACTTGCTCGTGGTGACATCGACTCCTGGGCCATAGCAGAGGCCGTGGGGACAAGGACCTGTTCCACAGATGCGCTCCTGGGGCCTGGCACTGTGCTGGGTGTGAGAGAGCAGTTGGCAGGTATTACTGGGTAGGTGGACCTTGAGTGGCCCCTGCACCCTGACCCTCAGCTGTGCACACCCCCACACACAGGGAGTTGCCAGCCTCGGAGCCTTGGACCTGGGCGGACAGGGACACATGGCCAGGCGGGTGCTGGGACCCGGAGAGGACAGGGACGTGCAGCCAGGCCCCAGGGGTTGCGCTGAGGGGCAGAGACACAAAAGCACAACGCCGTGTTTCCCCCACGCCTCCTTCCTCTCCCTGGTCGGGTGGGGACCCCGATTGTTTCTCTGTCTGGCGGGGAGCAGACGGAGGCTTCCTGGAGCCCAGAGCCCTTCCTCTGCCTGGCGGGGCATCCGCACGCCTTTCTCTGCTGGCTCCCGCGGGGCCAGGCGGGCTCCGCAGCCCGAGCCACTGCAAAAATAGCCCGGCTGCAGCATTGTTCCAGCAAGAACCTGCGCCCCCTGATGCTTATCGGGCAGGCGGCATTGTGGCAGCAGGGTGGGTGCATAATTGGAGGATGTGGGGCGCGCACAGAACAGCCAGAGGTGGGCTGGGCCCACCCTTCTGGACATTGCCTGGACCTTGGTGCTGCGGGGACATCCCAGGGTCAGCCTGGCCTGAGCTCTAGGGGCTTGGGGATCCCAAACACAGGCAGAGGGGACTGGACAAGGAGGCCACCTGAGGGTCCTGCTCAGAGAACCCTTGGGAAACATGGGGGTTACCTCAAGCTCCTCAAGCTCCTCAAGATCCCAGTACTGCATATTCTGTTCTCCTACAAAATAAGGACCCCTGCTGGGCATGGTGGTGCACACCTGACATCCCAGCACTCAGGAGGCTGAGGCAGGAGGATCCTCATGAGTTCGAGGCCAGCCTGGGCTACATAGTGAGTTCAAGGCCAGCCTGGACTACATAGGGAGACCTTGTCTCAAAACAAAGAAATAATTTGGACCTGCCTATGGCCTGCCTGCAACTGGCCCAATGGCCCCCTTACTCCCTAGGAACCAGGGAGGTTCTGCAGCAGTCACAGCTGCTATCTAGGGGGTAGGACCCGAGGTGATCACTGTCCCTGAAGGATCATGTGCATGGGGCTACACCAAGCATCAGACCCTCACAGCCACCTCCCTCCAAACCCCCACCTCCACCTGGGAAAACCTGGGATCTGTAAGTCCCGGCACCTACCCTGCCTCCCCATCACCATGGCAACCTGGCCACCCACATGCTCCCCACGCAAACAGTGAAGGCAACCAGGAAGCAGTGGGCTCAGGGCCACCCCACGGCTCCCAGGCCATCTCTGTCCCTGCCACTGGCCTGACCCAGATGTTGAGGCCTCTTCCCAGCTGCTGACCTCAGGCATGGGGCTCAGGCTCTCTGGTCCCCAACCAGCAACTGCACTATGCGGGTGGTGAGGATCACCTGAGGGGTGCACAGGGCTGCTTGGACAGCAAGTGGTACGCGGCGGGCCTGCTGTCCCTGCCATCTCCATGTCCGTAGTTACTGTGGTCCTGCTGAGGGTGAGGCCACTGGCAGAAGTCCTGGGACACCTCCTACACCTCCTGGTGCCATCTCTGCAGCCTCCCCAATAGGCCAGTGCCTCCCACCAGGGGCCACCCGAAGGGCCAGAGAATCACCCAGGGGTTTGCTGGCCGCTGGGCCACGTCCTGCCGGCATGACCTGTTTTCCTTGGCCTGGTGCCCAGGGTTATTTTGTAGCGGCTGACAGCCATAATTCCCCATTTTAAGAGCTTCCTCTTCAGTCACTACAGCTCCAGCGATTAGTGTAGATTCTGGCACAGAGGCCTTGGCAGAGCCTGCCTCACTGGTTGGCTGGAAACACTCACTTCTCTGTCTCCAGGCAGCAGCCAGATCCAGCCGTGCCTGAAGGCTGACCTGCATGTGGATCGCCTGGCCAATCTTGGCACAAATGCAGCTCCATTCAACCCACTGCAGTGAGGCTGTGGGCTTAGTGTAGGGCATTCCTTTACTCCCTAACCAGTTTTAAAGTATCACATTTTTGGACAGGGGTGGTAGTACATGCACTCAGGAGCCTGAGGCAGGAGGATTACAAGTTTGAGGCCAGTCTGGGCTACACAGCAAGACCTAGACCAGCCTGGTCTCTAGAGTAAGACTTGACTTAAAAGACAAAACAAAAGAAGTACCTTTTGAGTACAGTACTCTGGGCTGCATTAATTAGAAACTGTTTCCTATTTATCCATCAAACCCTTGGATTAGGGAAAATTTTTTTTTTTTTTGCAGTGCTGAGATCAAAGCCGGGGATGTGCCAGGGACCCTGGAGGAGAGGGTGCAGCTTGAGACCCAGGACACTTGCCTCCCCCAGGACCCCAGAAGTGATAGCAGGACACTGGGGAAACTGAGTCCCTACTGCCCCAGCTGGCCCACCTGCCCTGTGGCACCCACACCCTACTGCAGAGGCCATGATTCAAACCCACATCGACCCTTCAGCCTGCCAAGGACTCTGCCAGGAGGGCTGGGTATGAGACCCCTCTGCCCCCAGTGCCCACCCACCCCACACCCCATGGAGCCTGGATTCTGTGGACCCAGTGAGCTGCACCCAGAATTCTGATGGGTGGGGAGAGAACCGAACCTACCCTTCCTGAGTGTCCCCTCCCCGCAACAGTGACCTGGGCTTGCAGAAGCCACACCAAGCTGTGGGAGCCAGAGCAAGTTGACAACGTCTCTGCGCCTCGGTGTCCTCACCTGGGGAAGTCTGGAGGTAGAAGTCAGACTCACCCTGTGGGATTGCATGGGACAGAGGCTGTAAAGTGCCAGCTCAGGGCACACATGGCAAGTGATTGGCCCTGGGGACAATGGTCACATGCCTGGGTCTCAACGGCATGCGTGGCAGGCACTGTGCAGGGCTGAAGAAACATCACGGGGCTGGGGCCAGCTCTGGGGACCCTGATGTCCTGACTGTAGTTAATGACAACACCCTGCACACTGGAAACCAAGAGGGCACGGACTTCAGCCTCGAAGGAAAGGGCTGAGCACAGGAGAAGGCTCACGCGTACCACTCAGTCAGCGTCCTCCCTACACGGTGCACTGCTTGCCACTGTCATACACAGCTGGCAGCCCTGTGTGGAGCTCCACGTTGCCTCAGCTGGCCCTCCTCGAGTATTGCCCCTGTCCCCACTCTACAATGAGGCCCGAGATGATGTCATTTGCCTAGGTCACACCAGAGTCAAACCCCTGAGGAGCAGGAAACAGCTTCCAGTTCTGTCCTGGGCCCCAGTGTCCTCCTTCTCAACCCTTGAGGTGCCACCTGCACCTCTAATGAGCCCACTGTGTGGCCGGGCCAGCAGGCACACAAGGAACCAGGCTCAGGGAGAGCAGGACTGGGCACAGGGACGCTGCAGGAAGGGGCGGATGCCGAAGGACAGGTGGTGTTGTGCACAGGGTGTGCCTGGTGGGGCAGAGAGGCTCCTGAGTCCCCAGGAGGGTGGCCCCATCGTTGACATCCAAACTGCTCTCTCCAGGGTGCCACCCTGGCCCCCTGAACGTTCAACGGGAGCTGCTGGATAAACACAGTGAGCTCAGTGTTAAGTGCCAGCCCAGCACACAAGAGCCTGGGCTCCATCCAGGTCCAGCTCAAAAACAAAAACAAAAAAAAAAATCATAGCTCTTTTTTTTCCTGTCATAGAAAGCAGACCTTCAAAAGATTTAATCATTTAATTGGATCACATGATCTGTATCCTTTAGTCATCTGTTCCGAGAAAAGGGTAACTCAAGCATGACACCCCAGGGCCTCCTGGGGCCTGGCAGGCAAAGGCCGGGTGGCTAGGACCGGGTCTGAGACCAGACCACGGGGAAGGTAGCTCGAAGCTGCTCAGGCTGGGATCCACCTGGGGCCAGATCCTGCACATGTATGTTCCTGAGAACCCCAGATTCAGGTGCGCGCACACACACACACACACACACACACACACACACACACTTCTTGTATCCTCAGCACCATGGGGGCTGGGTCACCTGGGGGCCCCTCTGGACATGCCAGCCTGTGGCCAGTCCCCATGAGGTCCCGTGAGCTTGCCAGGAAGCCAGACATCATCTTGCCCAAAATAAAGCAAAAAACAATGGGGAGCATTCTGGTCCTAATGAAAGTGAAGTCCAAAAGGAGTGGCTTCAGCTGGCCCCCTCAGGGACAGGGGACAGGCTGTCCCCACCTGGGCACAATGTCCCCTCTGCTGTTCCAGAGCACAGCCTGTCCACCGGAAGACCTTGCTACCACCCACTCAGCCCCAGGCTACAGCCCTCCCCGTGCCTGTGCCACCTCACTTGCCACAACTTGCAGGTGAGGGTACATGGTGTGTGGGGGGGGCCAGCTCTGCCCAGTAACTGGAGGTCCCAGGTGACTTCTGGGCAGGAGCCCCTTGGGCTGCACCAGTCGGAGCAGCTCACCAGTAGGTGAGCAGGGTTTGCAGCCTGGCCTTTGGGAATTCCCGGGAGGGTGCAGGATGGGGACCCTGTCCACAGCCCCATCACTGCCCCTCATAAACTCAAGGTCTGGGGCAGGGCCCTGATCACTCAGTCCCCTCCTGAAGAGCCAGGCCCTGACCCAAAGGCCCAGAGACTCAGATGGGCACTGGAGAAGGCATGGGGGCTAGGGCACTGTGGCAAACCAGAGACGCAGGAGGCCTGGGCTGAGCGACAACAGTGGGGGCCTGGGCTTCCGACCACAGAGCTCCAGGAGACACAGAGCTCCAATGGAGGGCAGGGGATACAACTGACAGGGCAAGAGTCTCCACTGTCACCGGTCACATGACTGCCAGGGACTCAGGGTCACCATCCTGGCCCCCAAATGCTGAAGTAACACAAGGACACTGAGTTGAAGAGATTATGGCCAGGGGAGGGTGGGGACAGGGGGGGCCAAGCTGCAGCAAGGGGAGATTCAGGGGCCTGGGGACGCCAGGCTCAGGAGGGTCAGCTGCCTTCATTGCCCCAGTGACGTGCTCTGAGTGTGGAGGCTGTAGGCTTATGTCCCTGGTTGTTGGGCCTGAGAGCTCCGAGCAGTGGCTGTGTGGCCTCCCTCCCAGAGGGTGAGGGTGAGTCAGCGGTACTGTGGGCACTGACTCGCCGTGTCACTTCCCCGCCACCCCGGAAGTGGGCAGGAGCCAGGGCACTTCCTGGACAGCCCCAGAGATGGAGCGTCTGCTCTACTTCCCCTTTCATGCTGAGGACCCAGAGCACATAGAGGGCTGCAAAATGCAAGTGGAGGGGACCCCACCCCCCACGCCATGACAATACCGCTTGGGGCACAGTGTCCCCTCTGCCATCACCAGGCTCCCTGGAAGCCAGCCAGGCCACCCCCTCAGCTGGGCATTGCCTCTGTTTGTCAACAGCCTCTCCCGTGCCTGGTTCCGCTTTCCTTCAGTCAGGAAACGCCCCTCTCCCCTCCTCACTGCGCCCTTACCTCACTCTGGCTCAGGGAGCTCCATCACACAGGGCCAGGACTGAGCGGCTGGGGCAGCATGACAGTGTCCTAGCGCACCCGCCGCATGTTCCGGGCCCGGGCTCCTCCCCTCGCCAGCTGCCCCGTGTGTGGTGTGCAACCTCCCCTCAGCCTGGTCACAGCCATCCTCCACTGTCAGCTGCACCTGGCACAGGACTCATACATCAAGGTCCACCAGAGGGACATCTGGGGCCCAGGACACCAGTCAGCCACTGACTGAGCCAAAGGGTGGCCAGGACGTGTGGCCCCAGGCACAGTGCCCCATGAAGATTCAAGCTCTGCTGGGCTTCTCTCTGAGATGACCCCAGATCTTGAGAGGTTCGGCATCCATTGCACTGCCTGGTTCCTGGACATCTCCTGGGGGTGCCAGAGGCCAGCGCCCAGACCCACACACGGTCAGACTCGGGCCACAACAGATGGATGACAACACAAAGATCCTGACATAGGTCCTGACAAAGGTCCTTCCCAGGCAGAGCTGGATGGACCGTGTGGTCACGTGGCCCATCACACAGCATCACAGGAGCAGCCCCACTGTGCTGGGTGCTCTGACCTCCACTCCACCACATTCCTCACGCCAGACCTCAACTGCTGCCAGCCGGCAGAAGACAGTCTCTAAGTTCTCCACCTGGAGCCCAAGATCACTCTGTCCTATCCTCGGTGTCCGGCACCAGGCTCCTCATCCACCCGGCGTGAGGCCCCACACTCCTTGTCCTTGCTGGCATTACCTTCACAGTCTTGGTTTGTGCCCAAGTTCTGTGGCCTGGCCATCGAGCTGGGTCCCCCGCTCCTGCGAACCCCACCATTCAGCAGGCGCTTGGCAACCTGGGCAAGGTTCCGAGCTCTCCATCTGGGAAACGTCCCTGCGACCCAGAGGAACCTGGCACCCACTAAGATGCAGATGCAGGTGCCCAGACCTGCGGATTCCACGTCCCCTCTGCACAAGGGCTGGGGACCTGCCAGCCCTGCGAGAACTCAGCTTCAGGAAATTGGGAGGGGTGCACAGACCTGGCTTCAAGAGGCCGTGGTGGCACCCCGGGTGTCCGTGGCTCTCCTGCCACAGCTTCACCTCACCATGCCCTGTGGGTCGGGCACTTCCACCCTCCTCACAGGCCAGCAGGCCCCAGCTCAGGAGCCACTGCAAGCGCCACAGGGCCAGATCCACCCAGGGGGCCAGATCCACCCAGGTCCACCCCTGTGATGGAGAAATCAAGGCCAAAGTGGCAGGGCACAGGGTGACGGACTGAGAGGAGTGGGCACAGAGACAGTCTCCCCCAGGAACAGGGCGGTAGGGGCCTGGCTGCGGCCACTCGGATGGAGGGACACCCCTGTAGCGGGCTCTGTGTGGCATCACCTGCTTCCTAGCCAGGTCCCAACTGTCCCCACCCACACGCAGCACCTTCCAGTGAGGATGCCCTCCTCTGTGTACCCTGGTTCCCTTAATCACTGTGTGGGGATAACGACAGCACCCGCAGGGTGGCAGTGTGACAGGGTAGGTGACATCACTGCCCTCAAGATGGAGACAAAGCGGACCCATATTCTGCTAAGCTGAGCTCTAAGTGCAGCCCTGCCAGGCGTTTCCTGGGGGTGGATGGTGGCAATGAGGACTGGGATCAGACACCACTTGGCCCAGCCTGGAACTCAGGGCATCAGCCACAGCCCTGCCTCTCCCTGACTCCGACACTGACTGAGGGTGGGGACAAGGGATCTGAGGGGGCCTCCTGGGTCTGGATGCCTGGCCTGGGTGTGGGGCCCGATGGACGGGCAAGGACTGGGAGATGGGGGCTGTGCCATGGGGAGCTGCATCAGGAAGGACCGCAGCTGCAGCCCTGATGCCCCCCAAGGGCCCACCGGGCACCTGGCCCCCATCAGGTCCCCAGGTCACTGACTGATCCCCAGCAGCTCGGCACCCGGAGCTGACTCCAGGCCAGTGCTGTGACCCAGCTGCCGAGTGAGCTAGGGAGCCCATTCTGTGCCTCAGTTTCCTCTTCCATCAAATACAGTTGTGATAGCACTGCCTCCTGTGGCATGGTGCATCGTGCCCACAGCTACGCCAGTCTGGGGTGCCCAGGCTCTGACTGGAGATTACCTTTGGCCACTTCCCTCAAAGCCTAAGGTTTCCACAAAATGCAGCTAACGAGAATCCCCACCCCGAAGGCAGGAGTGGAACCCCAGCACTCTAGGAGGTTAAGGCAGGAGGATCAAGAGTTTGAGCCCAGTCTGGGCAATTTAGGCACACCTTGTGTCTGAATAGAAAAATAAAAAAGGAGGGGCTGGGGATTTAGCTCAGTGGTTCTGCCGCCTGCCTCACAAGTGCAAGGACCCAAGTTCGATCCCCCGTTCCAAAAAATAAATAAATAAAATAAAAATTAAAAAGCGGTAATAATGTTCCTTGATGGGGCTAAATGGGAGGAGGCCCCTTCCTCACAGGACACACCCCTCCATCCCAACCCCAGAGGCCTCCTGCAGGAAGCCAGCAAAGGCTCTGGGGCAGGGCTGCCTCTCCCTGGCGCTGACCAGGCCCGCAAGTCCCTATCAAGGCTGCCCTCTGCCTCCCTGCTTCCCACCATGAGCCAGGAGCCCACGGCTAGCAGTGTGCCAGGCTCGGCTGGGCGCTGTGACCCCACTGTGAGGGTTTTCTCCTTTCCTAGACCGCCCTCCTGGGGTGGCTGCTCGCTGTCTCCTAACATCCCGAGGTAAGGAGATCACAGCCCTGTGTCTGACCCCGCAGTGGCACCTGCGCTGCACTGTGGTGCCTGTCCCTACCCACCTGGGGTACTGGGTGACACGACTCAATGTGACCTGGGCCACAGGAGAGAAGCCCACAACCCTTCATTAAGGTGCTGAGGTCAAGACCTTTGAGCTTGAGTTGCAGCCCTCAGTCTGACCCAAGAGGAACAGGAGGAGTGGAGGTGGGGAGGTCGTTTGGGAAGTCATTTTGCAAATCACCAGCAAGGATTAGAATCCAGGTGTCAGCCTGGACCACACCTGCACCCTGCAGGCCTCGTGCTCCATGTTTTTGCGCTGGGCATGGAATCACCTGGACGATCACTAAACCACCACCAGGCCAGGAGAGACTCCCGAATTCAGCCTGGCTGAGTGCTGAGGTGGCTAAAGTCCAGGGATTAATCTCAGTGGTGGGGGAGAGATGAGAGGGGGAATCCAGGGCTGTCCCCAGCCTCCCCTCCCTGCCCCACACGGCTCCAAGCCCAATCCATCAGCTCAGTCACCTCCCACCCTCCCCACCCCCTGCCTCCAGATGCCAGAGAAGCAGCCTCCTCCTCCTCCTGGGCCAGGACACCTGCGATTTAGGCCACCTCTATAAATAGGTGAGAAAGCGTCCTTTAACTGACTTGTCTCTTCATTGGTCACGGTCCCTCCTAACCCTGGTGGCTAAGTTCTACATTAATCCTTTCCGCTCCCCGCACTCACTCTCAAGTCCTCACAGTCCCAAGTTCACTTCCTCTACCTACAACCCCACCCTCACCTCAGCCCCACCTATGCTGCGTCCCCCAAGCTGCCACTTTGGAGCAGGTGACCCCAGGAATGTCATCCCGAGATGGGGACTCTGCTGTGGCCTCTGCAGTGGCATGGCCGGTGGGAACAAGGACACCAGAGCTGGGCTTTCCAAACACCAAGCCATCTCCCTCAAGCACCAGCGACCTGGCAGCCCCACGTGGGGCAGCCCCATGGCGCCATGTCCAACAAGGACATCCGAGCCGGGCAGGGGTGGATTTGTCAGGGGCACAGCCAGGAGGTGGCAGCATGGAGCCTGTGGCTTCTGTGGCCCTGGTGGTCCCCATGCCCCTCCAGGTGTCCTTCCCTGAAGGGGTGGCCAGGTGAGCACAGCTTAGCACTGTCCAGGAGACAGATCCAGCAGATGCTAAACAAATTGGGGGACAGAGGGTCCCCCAAGGTGAAGTGCCCGGGTGGTGGAGGGGCACGTTCCAGCCCAGGAGGCAGTGTGGCATGGCACCGGGTGGGCAAAAGCACTCAGCTTACGCAGGGCTCACCGTCCCATCCAAGAGACCCCAGATCCCAGCCTGCCCTCCACCCCTCCTTTAGAGACCCCGTCACCTCCTGAAGTGCCCTCACCACCCGAGCATGCTTACTGAAGGCAGCTCTGGGAGGGAGGGTGACCAGGCCAGCCTGACAGCCCTGTTTCCCCAGTGCCCGTATCCTGTCTCCCTCACCTCCCTCCCACCCTGTGGGCCTATCAGAACCAGACCCGAGGTCCACTGAGCCCTCCATTACCCAGAGGGACACAGGATCTGGGGGTGACACACATGTGGCTGCCATGCGCAGCAGACACCACAGCTCTGCGTCTTCGAGTCCTGCTGAGCCACAGCCTGTGAGAGCCCTGCCCAGTGTGGGCCGAGGACCCAGCGCAGTAGGACACTTGGGAAATGAGAGGACAGCAAGAGGACCACGTGCTCACAGGGCCACAGGCTGTCACTTCCTGCCGCGCAGGTCTCTGAGGTCAGCCCACTCCCTCCTCCACTTCCCTGTGGACATCATCATGCAGGCACAGATGTGTCACCTCCCCCAACTTGTGTCCCTGACAGAGGATGTCACATGGACACACGTGCCGCCTTCCTGTCCCTGGATGGGCACTGCACAGAAAACTTCCTGTTATCTGGACCCACCATGGCTGCAGGTGGCCAGGGGCAAACACCCTGGGCAACTCAGCCTTGAAGACACGCATCAGAGTCCCTCCCCCTAGTCAGGAGGGGTGCAGGCCCAGGAACACAGGCCAGGGGCGCCATCCAGAACCACTTCTGGGTGCTCGTGTCAAGGCCTAGGTGGCCTGTGGGTGCCACCAAGCTGACCACGGGGTAGGGCTGACGATGGGGTACAAAGACAGAGGTCGACTCAAAGGGGAACCAGGAAGCCCTGTCGTGGCCATGTGGTGTCGACTCATCCTCCCTGGGGACAAGAGCGGGTGATGCCCTCTAGGAACAGCTCTTGCCTTCTGAGAAACCCTCTCCTCGAAGACACCCGCACCCAGGGGATGGCCCTGGGCGTTGATGGAGCACCGAAGACAAGACACCTGAGGATCCCAAGGGCTGCAAGTGTCAGGTCTGAACCTGTGCTGACTTCCCGAGAGGGAGATGCCCAGATGTGACAGTGGCTCACCCCAAGAGTGACCAACAGACCACACTTGCTCAGTGGGGCTGTGTGCTGTCACACATCAGGGCTGTTTTCCTCCCTAACCCTCACTGCCGGGGGGTGGGGGGCAGCCTAGTGACTCTGTACCACGCCGTGGTGATGCAGAACCGAGGCCCCAGAGAGACCCGGCAACCACTCTGGCCTGCATGGCAAGGCCCAGCAACACCTGCACCTCGGTGCCCAGGTCACAGCCCCTTCTACTTCCTGGCTTTTCCTGTCTTCCCAGACTGGGAGCTGCCCCCTTGGAGTGGGAGCCAATCACATCTGACTCCAAAGGCCTGCTGCTGGGCCCCCGGGTGGTGGTGCCACCCCCCCCAGGCCCACAGGCAACATCAAGCAGGAAGGGAAGCTGGGGTGACTGGGAGTCCGTGACGTGGTTCGTGAATCCAGCACCCTAGGGATGGGCAGCCCCTGCCCACCATGCCCACGGCCGAGGTTCGAGCCCCCATGATGAAGCACAGGTACATCTCTGCTAGGCTAGGACTCCGGTTCCTGGCACGGCGATGTGGAAAGACCTGCTCACAGACGCACATGGCATCACCCCGCTCTGCCCCATGCAGGACGCGGGCTACACTCGTACTGCTAAGCTATGCCCTTGAAGAGGCCTCGGATGCAGCTGAGCAGGGAGTGTCACCTGGCGTGCACAGGCCTAGGTTCCATCTCTAGCACTGCAAAGCATTAAAACATAGCAAAAAGGTCAGGGTGGTCAGTCGTGCACTGTGTGTTTCACCACAATTAAAAATAGAAAGGGATTAGACCAGAGAGAAGCTGCGGCCAGCGGATTCCTGCCGCCAGGGACTAATTAGGTAAATGGTTTGCCCAACACGTGAGGACCCAGGGCTGCAGGCTGTGCCCCCAACCCACAGCTGTGTCGGTAAACACAGTTTTACCCGAACACACAATACTCATTCACCTGCACAGTTGTCTGCAGTCTCCCAGCTGCCACTGTGAGGTGTGGCCAGCGGAGGGGACACCACATGGCCACAAACCTATAAAGTCGCTGGCCTTTTGTTTAATCTTCTAAGTTGAGAGCTGACAAACTTTTCTTTTAACCCAGAAATATGTCATGGGGGAGAAATCAGGATCACACAGACATCCAAGGGATCATTATGATCCCTTTCAAAATGAAAATTCTGGCCAGGTGACTGTGGTCCCTGAGGCTGAGGCAGGAGGACTGCTTGAGCCCAGGAGTTAAGGCCAGCTTGGGCCACATGGCAAGACTCTGCATCAAGATATTAAATTTTTAAAAGGAACACTTCAAATGATGTAACACAGATCATACTACGGTTACCTATGGTGGTGGGACTGCAGATGAATTCTGTTTTCTTTAGACTTGCCAGTGATTTCTAAGTTCTTTTCTTCTGCATTGCTGGGCCAGACCCTAGGCCCTCATACACACTGAGCATGTGGTCACCACTGAGCTGCACCTTGGCCCCTTTCTAAGTTTTGTGTGTTAACAATGTGTTGCTTTTATAACACACAACAAGCCTTCTTTATCACTGCACGGCCGTCTGGCTGAGCAGGCTGGAGGTGGCATTTTCAAGGACACAGGAGTCACAGGCTTGTCACACACAAATACACACACACACACACACACACACACACACACTGAGGCTGGGCAAGAGGATCTGGCAACCTCAGCTGCTCCAAAGGAAGGCTGAGGCAGGAGCATCCCAAGTGCAAGGCCAGCCTGGGCTACTCAGTGAAAGCTGTGAGGACCCTCTCCTGAAGGCATCAGGCACCCGGGAGGGCAGACCTGGCCCTCAGCTGCCCTTGCCCGCTTGCACATGGCCACCCCGATCTCAGACAGGGATAATATCAGGCCCCCATCCCTGTCCACTATCCCATGTCCCCTGAGGTCCTCCATGGGCCCATTTCACAGGCAGGGAAGGTGAGGCTGGACAGACTCAGGGACCAACCTCAAGGTCACCCAGTAGCAGGGGCTGGGCATGAGGCTGCGACACAACCCTGGGGCTAGAACCGGAACCAAGGGCCCCCAGCTCACAGCTCCCAACAAGTCAGCCAGCATCTGCTGGGAGGGTCACCCCCAGGAGGAAGCCTGCATCCCAGAAGTGACCTGGCTTTGTGTGACAGTGTGCAATCATCCCAACATTGGCTGTGTCCAGGGTAAAGGGCCCATTCCACCAAAGCAAGCCCAAGCTGGGCATGGTGGCATATGCCTGTCATGCCAGCACCCAGGAGGCTGAGGCAGGAGGATCTCGGAAGGTTTCAGGCCAGGCTCTGAGGGGTGCAGAGGAGGTGTGGGAAGCTTAGGCCCCGCAGAAGGCGCCATGGGGGGACAGGTGCACATTCTAGCCAGAGTGGAAGGTGCCTCCTGTCCCAGGGCCCCTGCCACTCATTAATCAGCAGGAGGCCTGGGGTCCACACTGTGTGCTCCAGATCAGGGCCCCAGGTTCTACTCCCAAGGGCTATTCAGCGTTGGAAGAGCCAATCACCTCTCTGGGCCTCAGTTTCCCTCCTTGCCCTGCAGGCGGCATCAGCACCCACCTCCCAGGGTCTTCGGAAGCTTCAGCAGCACTTGGCCAGAGAGGCATAAAAGCCGCCCCTCCATCGGCAGCCTCACCCCACTGAGCGGGCTCCAGAGCAACCGTACCCTATGCCTCCAGTGACGTCAGGCCTTCCCCTGCTCTGGGCCAGGGATGTGCAGGCCTGAGGCCAGGTGGAGGACACATTTCCATGGTCAGCCACTGCTGACAGAGCCCCAGGCCAGGCAGGGGGTAGGTGTCCGCCCATGGGTGGCAGCGGCCGAGGGGTTCCAGGGCAACTCCACAAGTGGCTCCAAATCAGCCAGACCCACCCCTGGGCCTACCAATCTTACCCCACCCCTACCCCAGCACCACCAACAGCCGGGGTTTCACCCCCTGCACAGCAAAAAAAGAGAAAGAAGAAGCTTCTGTTGAGGATGGCAGGTGTTCATGTTCCAGGGCAGAGTCCACGGGTGCACACAGAACAAATCATTGGCCACTGGGTTTTCTTGAGACAGGATCTCACTATGTATTCCAGGGTGGCCTCAGACTCACAGTGATCTTCCTGACTCAGCCTCCTGAGTGCTGGGATGACAGACATGTGCCACCACGCCCAGCCACGGCTATTGTTTTCTAAGAACCGAGGATAGCCTGGCCCAGGCCTGGAGCTCAGAGGGTACACAGGCCACTGTTGGTCTGTGGTGTGTTTCCTGCCTCAGGCCAGGATGAAAGGCTGACCAGCCAGGGTTGAAATCAGCTACTTAAGCTGCAGATGCCATTAAAGATGAATGTGACCCTGAACTAAAAGCAAGCCAGGCAACACTGTAAATACCAGGTAATCAGCAGGGTCCTGAAGGCTAGAGATTAGATAGTGGAGACGCTGATGCCCGCCCGCCCGCTGATGCCTGCCCGGCTGGGGCCCATAAAACAATGGCCCTGCTCTTGCGAAATCCAGTAGGACTGGGTAAAGAGGTGCCCCGTGCCTGCTCGCTGCAGTGATTCAGCAGAAAGCACAGGGCTCTGATTCAGTGGAAAGCACAGCACCCGAGGGTTCCCACAGCGCAGACAGAGGGACGAGTGGCCCGGGCTAAGACCAGGAAGTGTGCCCAGGTTGTGGACGTTCACCATCCTACTGTGCAAGCTCTCTCAAGGCATTCAAGATTTTAAAAATAAAGTTTTGGGGCTGGGGATTTAGCTCAGTGGTTCTGGCATCTGCCTTGCAAGCGAAAGGTGCCGAGTTCGATCCCGGTACCAAAAAAAAAGGAAAGAAATGTAGAAAAATAAAATTTTGGAGTTGGGTGTGGTGGTGCAACATTTGTAATCCCAGGAGGCTGAGGCAGGAAGATCTCCATGAGTTCAAGGCCAATCAAACTAAATAAATAAGTAAATAAACAGGCCCAGCCATCCCCAGCACCCTGGGCAGGTCCCATCCTCCCAGAGAGCTGCCCCTGGGTGCCTAGGACAATGTCCCCAGACCCAGGGAGATGTTGTGACTACTCACAGGCAGGAGGCTCCTCAGCGGGGTCTGTAGTTCCAGATCTGGACCTGCACAGAGGAGGGGATGCCATCAGGGTGGCTGTGGCTGGGGAAGGGCGGGTTATGCACCCACGTTCAGGCCCTGGCTCACACTCGGGCACACGCACCTGCAATCATACACCCCCACTCACACTGGGGCACACGAACCGAAGGCTCTGGGAACACGGTGCGGTTCTGCTTCAGGGTTTATGCTCTGTGTTCTTATTTATTTTCCGTGGCATGGGGATGGGATCCATGAAGGCGGCCTTCCTCCCACACAGGCTTCTGGCGCCCGCTGCATGGGGAGGAATGAGGCCCCTCAGACCTTGCACACTTGTTGGCTGAGGCAGGAGGCTCTCCCAGAACTTGCAAATGGGGACATGGGGACCTTGCCTTGCACTCCTGTTTCCATCTCGGTGAACAGCCAGCCTAGGGCTGGTACGACATGGGACCAGGTACCCCCTCGCCTGGGCCTCGGAAATGGGAGTGACATCAACAGTCCATGAGCACCCACTGGGAGCCAGGTCCCAAGCCCGGGACCAGGACAAGGGTGCCATTGAGGCCATCTGCCGGGTGGACACGCAGCCTGTGACAATGGGTGGGGCGGGCCACAAGGATCTCAGTTCCAAAGGGTACTGAGGAGGTCAGTGCTCATGGGACAGAGAATGGCGTTTGGCTGTGGGCCTGGCCTTTGGGCACCATGCCCCTCAGGGGACACTGACGCTCCTCCCCCAGTCAGGACCACCCCAAGATGCCCCCACTCCAAAGGGAACGATGGCCAAGATGCCCAGGGGTCTGGGAGGGCCTCACGCACCTGCAATGGAGAACAGCAGAGGATAGAGAATGTGGCGGGCACAGAGGGATAAGGAGCCCAGTGAAGGTGGATAGCTCAGCCTCCTCACTGAACACAGCGCTTCCTGTTTGCTTAGATTTCGTCTCAGCGAATTTCTGCCTACTGTAACCCCAAGGGTGCAGATATGGCCCTGCCTTGGACAGGCTGCATTGCCTCAAGCTCCTCTGACGTCTCTGAGACTCACCAAGATGAGGGCAGGGGGTGCTAGGCCACAGATGTTGCCTGCAGCACGGTGCTCGGGCAGTCCCATGTCTGTGGCCCTCATGTGTCCCATCCGGCCACCCTTCTTGCAGTGTAGTCCATCAGGAAACCCAGGGGACCCTGAGAAGGGACTGCGTGACAGCCCGGGTTGTAGCTGCGTCCACTTCCGGCTGACGAGTCCACGGACACCTCCACTGCGGCCCATTCCAGCCAAGGACAGGTGGGCATGCAAACACAGGGTCCTAGCTGGCAGGAGGCACGGCCCCTCACTGTCACCAAAGCCCCCAAACACCATGGGGCACAAGGAGGGGTCATTGTCCCAGCCAGGCCCCAGGTTGTGGCGGGCAACCTGACCCGTAGGGAGCTGGAGCTCAGGGGCCGAGACCGGGCAGCCCGCCAAGGCCTCCCCGACGTGCATCCTACATCCTACTTGGCCGCCGTGAAGTCTCCTGCAGCTTTTGGACCAAGGACTCAGAGCAGCAAGAGGCTTCCCCTAGGCAGCCTTTCCAAGATGGCACCGGCCCAGGGCACAGCCCCGCCAGCTCCCAGCCCAGGACTGGGGCGAGTTATCTGAATTTGGCCAGGCTCGGGTCTTCCATGCACAAAAAAGGAGGATAATGGCCAGATGCAGTGGCGCACCCCTGCAATCCCAGCACCCAGGAGGCTGAGTCAGGAGGATTACCTTGAAATCGAGGCCAGACTGGGCTACACAGCAAGGCCCTGTCTCAAAATAAAAGGCAGAGTGCCTGGCTAGCGTGTTGGAGGCCCTGGGCTCCATTCCAGCACTAAAAGAAAGACTTCGAGTCTGATTCCAGTCCTGGGTCGGCACCAGTTGTCACCACAGCTCCTGTTCATCACCCTCTGCCGGGTCCAAGACATGACCAAGCCACTGAGGCTGCCCAGATCCAATTCCCAGGCCTGAAGTCGGGTAATGAAACAAGATAGGGAGAAAAATCCCCAAATTCCCACCCCTTGGGCTCCATGTGGCTCAAAACAAGGTGGAACCTGGTGGATCTGTGGAGGAGACCTGTCAGTCACCACCCAGCAGTGAGACTCAGGGGACAGTCCCTGGGCCACAGATTCTGGCCTGGCTGCCTCTGTCCCTCTCTTTGGACTCAGATCCTTCGTGTTCAAAGGCATAAGGCTGGGACCCATTGCCCAGGAGGAGCAGTCGCTGAGGATGCGGAGGTGTGGGCCAAGCACTCTTCCATGACAGGAGAGAGTGTTCGTGGCTGGGGCAGGGCAGTCACCAGGTCCTCACGCAGCTGCAAACCCTGCAGGTACTCAAATGAGGCCTAGACTTGTCCCCAACACCTGCACAAAACCAGTCAAAACTAACCCTAACCCCTGGGGCCGAGCAGTCCCAGGAGAGCTCTGGGCAGGGACCCTTTCAACGAGCCCCTCAGGTAAGAATGGGAGCAGAGCCTCCCTGGGACCTGCGGGAGGAAGGAGCTGGCAGCTTGGGGCTTTTTTTTCTCCCTCTTTTTTTTTTTTTCCTTTGGTCTGTTATTGTTGTTGCGGAGTTTTTTTGAGACAGGGTCTTGATATGTAGCCCAGACTGGCCTGGAACTCTCAGGTCCTCCTGCCTCAGCCTCCTACCACACCTGGCTTAAAGTCTGCTCTAATCTACACTCTTCTAGGTGCAGTAGACAAAAGACTCCACTTGTCCCAGAGGAAGTGCAGGAAGTGCAATGCCCTGAACCCTGCATCTCTGACCGGCATCTTCGGGGCTCCAGATCCTAATCCAGTGAAGGCCGACAGGCACAGTGCACCCGGAAGGGGCCACGGGGAGGGCAGGGCCTTCCCCTATGGGCGTCCCTCTTGCACCGGGACCGACAGTAGGAGTCCCTGAGGCCACAGGACTCACAGGGCAAGCAGAGGCCGGGGACAGCCCAGACTGCATGCCCCCCACCCCCACGGGACTGTGTCTTCTCTCTGCAGTGCTGGGAGTTGAACCCAGGGCCCGGGACATTCCACACAGCACTCTACTGCCAAGCGCCAGCCCGGGCCCAGACCACCCACACATTCCCGCCACAGCCATCCTGTGGGCAGGAGGCAGGCACTGTCACGGGCTGCATGCCCCTGAGAGCTGGACACCCACTGCCAGTGGAAGTACCTTCCCTCCCACAGCCCCAGGCAGGGTAGCAACCCCTGCACTCAGGGACGCTAAGGCAAGAGGACCACAATATGGAGCTCAGCCTTGGCAACTTAATAAGACCGCATCAAAATTAAAACTTGAGCTGGTGTGGTGGTGCACGCCTATGATCCTAGCACTTGGGAGGCTGAGGCAGGAGGATTGCTATGAGTTCGAGGCCAACCTGGGCTACACAGTGAGTACAATGCCAGCCTGAACTACATACTGAGACTGTGCCTCAAAAAAAATTAAAAATTAAAAGCTTAAAAAGGGCTAGGGATGTAGCTCAGTGCAAAGGCTGACGGTTCAATGCCTAGTACTCCAAAAGACAAGGAGAGGAAGAAGAGGAGGAAAAAAAGGAAAAAGGAGAAGAGGAAGAGGAGAGGGGGAAGGAAGAGAGGAAGAAGAGGGGGAGGGGAGGAAGAGGAGCAGAGGAGAAAGGAGAAGAGGGGGAGGGGAAGGGGAAAGAGGAAGGGAGGGCGGAAGTAGAAGGGGGAGGAAAAGGTTGGGGGAGGGGAGGAAGGAGAAGGGGGAAGAGGAGGAAGACGAAAGGCGAAGGGGAGGGAGAGAAGAGGAGCAAGAAGAGGAGGGCAGGGGGAAGAGGGAGATGAGGAAGAAGAAGGAAGAGGAGGAGAGAAAGAAGAAAGGGCCTCGGGCTCTGGGCAGGGAAGGCCCGGGTCTCTGGGACTCCGGTCTTCCCACAGGCTTCCCAGGTGTCAGGGCCATTACAGGGCTCAGAGAGCAGAACCCTTCCCACACAAAGCTCCGTTAATTCAGAGCAGGAAGAAGGGGTGATGGGAGGAAACAAGGGCCTGAGAGCTGCTGGAGCCCGAGGCTCTCAGACTGGCCAGACTTCAGGCATGGAGAGGGCTCTATGGCAAATGTCAGGCCAGGAAGCCTCACACCAGGAGTGGTAGACTTGACCTCTCAGCACTGGGGAGCCATGGAAGGTACCTGAGTGGGAGAGGGGCACAGAGGCCGGTGAGGAAGCAGCTGCCTTGGGCTGGGTGCTGTCCTCCAGAGTTCACAACCAGTGCCATCTGGTGAGGGAAAGACAGTCCCTGAAACCATGACCAGAGCAGCCTCAGTTGGGAGGTGGGACCCTAAGGACCTCCCTCCACCCTGTCACCCTCCTCCTGGGATCATCACTCTCCCTGTCAGGCCTCAGGAGCCAGTCTTGGACCTGCTCAGGGACCTTCCCGGAGGCCACTCAGCCTCAAACCCCTTCCCACCAGCTGTGAGGATGCCAGAATTTGGGATCACGACCAAGGCCAGAGCGGGTAGGGTGGCACACGCCTGCCATCCCAGAACTCAGGAGGCTGAGGCAGGAGGAGTGCCATGAATCTGAGGCCAGCCTGGACGACATACTGAAACCTTGTAGAAAACAAACAGCAGCAACAGAAAAGTTCAAGGACAGGGCTGAGGGGAGAGCTTGCCTGACACTTGTCGGGTTCTGGGTCCCACCAGCTCCAGGAAGTCTGCGGCACAGGCGGGGCCTCCACTGGCTGCCGAAGAGTCACCCACAGCCTGGCTGGCTGGGAGGGAGTGCCTGGGGGCAGAGGTTCTCAGGACAGCTCCACCCTCCCTTAACAGGCCAGGCTCACTCCAATTCCATGCTCCACACCCACAAGTGGTGGGTAGGGAAGCTCAACGGGGTGACCACAGCCAAGTCCCCTCCTCGCTCCACCTGGCCCCAGGCTCCGCCTGCCCGGGAAAAAGCCACCCGAGTGTCCACCCCCTCACAACTACTGGGGCTCAGGGCAGTGTTATTTATCACTGCCTTCCTGCCCGTGCCCAGCATACACTAGGTGCTCAATACACAGGCAGTGCAGTGAGGAGAACAAGAAGGGCTCAGGTCTCAAGCAGCTGAACCCACCCTGAGTCCTGATCTCTGGCCCCTTGGAGCCTACGCTACCTTCCTGGTGAGCTCATCTCTGGGCTTCAAGGACACCTTTACCCCTCGACAGATGCTCAGTAAGCAGGGGCTCCCAGGTGGACATAGAGGCATACCTAGGGAGTCCCAGCTATGAGGAGGCTGAGGCAGGAGGATCTCCGGAGCCCATGAGCAGGAGCTCAGCCTGTGCAACACAGTGAGGCTCCATCTCAGAGAAAAAGAACAAGAGAAAGGTCCCTTTCCTGGCCTGCCCAGGCCCGGGCTGCTCCTCTGTCCTCCCCCAGGCAAGTCCATGGCCACAGGGGGTGGGGAGGACCCATGGTGGCCCCACAGGCAGGGCCCACAGAGAAAAGGGCTGTTGCTCCAGTCTGATGGCACCAGGCACACAATGGTCTGCTGCCGAGAGACCACGCGCAGAACCAAGAACAGTTCGATGCCATTCTGCTCCGACCATACGACACCCAGCCTGCTGAGCAGGTCCTGAAGGAGCCGGGTCCGAGAACGTCAGAACAGGAAAGGGAGCAGGGCAGGAAGGCAAGGTGTGCAGGCGACACACAACTCAGGCCTTTCAGGTGGTGCTGAGGACACACATGCTTTTAATGATCTGAGAGGACGGCTTGTAAGTCTGCAGTTTTGTATCATTTGAGGTGTATTATTTTTGTGATTACAAGTGAATCTTGAGCCAGGTGTGGTGGTGGATGTCTGTAATCCCAGCACTCGATAGGCTGAGGCAGGAGGATCACCACGACTTTGAGGCCAGCCTGGGCTACATACTGAGTTCAAAGCCAACCTGGACTACATAGCCAGAGCCTGTCTCAAAAAACCAGAATAAATCAATAAATAAACGTGAGTCTTTTGGCAGTTTCTCCTGAGTCAACATGTATGCAGTGCCACTCCCGGGTAGATGAAAACGTGTCCAAAAACAGACTCCTGCACAGACGCAGGCAGCCGCTTGACCTGCCCTGCAGCGACTGTACTGCCCCTCACCCACAGGACGATCCTGAGACCCTGGGGCTGAACAGCGGGGACAGAGTCACACCAGCCTGGGATGCTGGCAGCCGGCAGACGGCAGGGCAGGGCAGGGCAGGGCAGGGCAGGGCAGATCGGTAGATCAGGCCCCTACGAGGTTAACCACACAGCTGGTAATAAAACAGTTACAACGATGCGGTAATAAAGTCACACTCAGTAGTCCTCCTTTCCAGCATTTTCCTCTTAATGCTCTGGGCTATCGTTCATGAGGGGTGGGGGAGTGACGAGACCCCAGGGAGCCAGTGGGGATAGGGCGCGACCCCAGGGACAGGGATGTGTCCCACAGGAGTCCCTCGAAGGAGGTTCTAGACTGATTTCTGGTGACAAATCAGAAAGTGGTGATCTGAAGAGGTGGGTGGGCTAGGGTGCAGCAAAGACTAGGGTTCCATCCCCAGTCCTATGGCAGTGGGGACAGAGGACACGGCTTCGGGGTGAGGGGAGGCTGAGTCCTGATCCTCACACACTAGTTGAGCCCCACCCCCATGGTGTTTTTATTTTACTTGTTCACCCATGTGCGCCTGGGGTGCCTGACCACTGCATCACACCCCAAGCACCTCCAGGACTTTTTCAAAGTCAGGGGAGGTACCGGGGGGAAAACCCAGCAGCCCCAGAGCTCTGGGAGCTCAGGCCGAGGCAGGAGGACTGCTGGAGTCCAGGAGTTCAGGGCCAGCCTGGGCAGCACAGAGACCCTGACTCAAAGTGGGGAAAAACCTCAGAACACAAAACTTTTTAAGATACAGATTCCCAGGCTCTGGTCCCACCTCCATTAATTTAAAAAGTCTTCCAGATTATTCATTTTCTTTGAGACCAGGTGGGGCTAAGGTTCCCAGAACGGCCCCCAACTTGGGCACCAGTGATCCTCCCGCCTCAGCCTCCCTAGTGCTGGGCACACAGAGGCCAGGGCCAGGTGGGCACTGTGCCCTGTCCTAGGTGTCTAAGGCCTGGCCACACTGCTCCCCACCCCAACACCTCTACCCCTCGTGGGGCTTGTTTTGGGAACAGAAAAGCCATTCCTCGCTCTGTCTCCTCCACTCTGGCGGCCTCCAGATGCAGCCTCAGACTAGGTGGGGTGGGAGGGGATCCCAGGCCCAGTCGGTAACTCACCCTGAAGGCCCAGGCTGCACTCCAGTGAGGCCACAGCTGGGACTTAATGGCCTGTGTACCTGCTAAACAGCATGTCCGGGCCGCGCCCCGTGTTTACAGAAAGTGCTCAGGGCAGAACTCGCTGGCACAGAACTCGCTCTGTGCCCTGCCCACCAGCGACCCCGGGTCTCCTGGAGCCCAGCCCAGTTTCTCACTCAGCATGGGGCTCTCCCGGGCACCTCCAGGCTCCAGGCTTCTACAGCTTCTGCCCTGCTGTCCCCAAACCTGTAGGATCCTATTTCTATCTCTGCTGCCCTCCGGATAAAGCTCAAGACACTTACCCAGCACCCACAGCCCCATCGTCTGACTCCTGCCAAATCCTGTCTGGCTCCTGTTCCTCTCTTGCGCCGGGACCCAGGGGACATGTTCCACAAACACGCTCGGCCACTCTGTGCCTCAGTGCCTTGGCACCTGTGTGCCCCCTCCAGGAACACTGGCCATCCTGGTCTCGACCATGGAAGACAGCAGCTCTGACATGGCCTGCCCTCGGAAGCCATGTTCCCCACCAGCAACACACCAGGTCACCAAGTCTCCCTGTCGGCAATACCTCCCAGAGCCCTCGGCCCAGCCACAAGCTCCCGGAAAGACAACCTTCTACTCCAAACCTGATGCCACACAGAGCTCCCTCAGCTGAGGTTCAATCACCAGCTAAGTTCAGGGCTGCAGAAGGAAACTCCTTCTCTCCCGTAGGCCACCGTGGGTGCTTACAGACCCAGCCCTCCACAGATCTGAGCCCCAGCCCAGACAACCTGGTGAACACCAGACGCACATGTGTCAGCTCCAAGCATCTGTCTGTGTCGGGCCCTTTGGTAGAGTGGGTGCCCTAAGCTGCTACTGTAAGGGGCACCCCAGTTCCCACCCAGGCCCCAGGGCAGCAATAAGCCGCATTCCCATTCCTGGAGTCCCTGCAGCTGACTTCCGCCCTCCTGCACAGGAATGCACTCAGTGACCACAGGTGCCATGTCACTGGGATCTCTGGAAAGACCATGAGACGCTCCCGTTCCTGGAACAGACAGGGTCTGGACATGCGGGGGTTGAACAGTCCTCTCCAGGCTCTCATCCAATCCCCCATCCCCCCAGAAATCAGTGACCAAACCTCCGAAGTCCAAAGTCACTGCTGGCCAAGTGGGCTGCCCTTGCCCCCCCCCACAAAGTCTTCTATTAGCCCATCTGTAAAATGGGCAGCACCACCTTGGGCCAAGCAACACTGCCAAGCAGCTGTGACCAAGGGGACTGGGAGGCTGACCACCACCATGGGGTGTGATGCAGGGCATTCCCAAAGGACAAAGGCTTGGCGCTGCACCTGACCCTTGCCACATTCCACAGTGACCCAGGCCTCATGACACCCTCTAATCGGAGCCCACAGCCCCACCGGCTTTACAGCTTACTTCGGCTTAGGCAGCCTGGCTCAATCCTCTCCAGGACACGGCAGGCGGGGTCTGTGTCCTCAATGCTTGGGGAATCACCAAGGTCACAGCCCTCTGCAGCCCACGGACAGCGTGCCCTGCCCATCCTAAGGATGGGGAAACTGAGCCCAGAAACAGCTACTTATAGCCAACAGGGGTACACCCAGGTCTAAGACAACTTCCAGCCATTCTGCCGGTCCCCTGGGGTCGAGGGTTCTCGAGGTAGCCCCAGTACGCCCCCTGCATGCTCCTGCCCGCCTCACCCTCCAGCTCGTGTCACCCCGCACAGCAATGACTCCCTGCGATGACTCCCCGGTCTCGGGCAGGCGGGCAGGCGGTTGCTAAGCGCTCACCAGCTCGCTCTCATAAAAATAAACTCCTTCTGGCTACAGACGCTGGACCAGATCCCCTCCCTTCCAGCCAACAAAAAATTATTTTAATTTAAAAAAGAGCTCCTCCTTGACATTTTTGTGCTCCTTGGCGGTGCCAACTCGGGGCGCTGTGCTCATGTACACATGGGGCCCGCAGACCCCTGATCTCGGCCACCATGTCCTCCACCTCTTGGGTAGGGGCTTGCCGGAGGTGGCACTGGAGCCCGGGCAGGACTAAAATAGCCAGGCCAGGCTGCCCAGCACACGGCGACAGTGTCCGGCACACCGTTGTCAGTGCCCGGCACCAGGCGATAGTACCCAGGCCCAGCGCTGCCCCGGCCCAGCGCTGCCTGGGAGACACGCGAACGATCGCCCCGGGACCACTCGAGCCCTGTCCAGTGCACGGCCAGTCTCTGTCCGCGAGCCTCCGCGCCCACCCGGACCACCTGTCCCCGAGGCGAGGCCGCCCGCCACCCGCCCCGCACCGGACGGCGTCCGGGCACGGCCGCTCAGGGACACACGTGCATACGGCGGGGACAGCGCCACGCGCTCGGAATCGGCCACACGGCGCCAGTCGGCAGACGCTGGCGAAAGGCTGAGGACCCGGGGACCTGGGGACCCAGGCACCCCGAGACCCGGCCCGAATCCGCCGCCCCCGCCCTGGACCAGGCCCGCCCCGCGGCCACCGCGACTCCCGCCTGCGAAAGGACCCGCCTGGGTGTACCTGGGCGTGCTTGCGCAGCTCCTCCCGGCCGGGCTGCCCGCCGGCCGGAGCTTGGGGCGCGGGGCGCGGGAGCTGGCTGGCGGCGCGGAGCGGGAGGCGGGCGGCTGCTGCGTCCCGGCCTCGCACGGCTGTTGTCTGAGCTGGCGGCTCCGCAGCGCCCATCCTGCCGGGTGGAAAAATACCGGCGGGGCGGGGCAACGGGGGGCGGGGGAATGGGCGTGGCCCGGTGTGGAGGGCGGAGTCGGGTCTGGGCAAGGGCGGGGCAGGGTGGGGAAGGGCGGGGATAGGAGGGGAAGGGCGGGGCAGGGGCGGGGCCGGATCCCGAGTACCGCCCATGCGCCCGCACACGCGCGCGCCCGACCCAGGCGGACAAAGAGCCCGGCCGACTGCGGGGCGCGCTCCCTCGTGCGGACGACCACGCGGGATCTGCACGGCATAGCTTCCCGACGCGGTACCCGGACGCTGCCATTCCCCACCGGGCCCTGGGGAGCCCAGAGCCGCCCCTGCGCCCTGGGCTGCTTCCGCTGGATCCCCCCACTCGAGGTCGGGAACGGGGGCGAACAGGATGGCCGCGGGCATCTTGGGCTTCGTTTTCAGTGGGTTGCGCGGCGGGGACGGCTAGGACACAGGTTCCACCGTGCCTGGCCAGGGCTGCCCACGGGCGCGGGCGCTCCCAGCCCATGGACGACCCACGCCCCTCCCCGCTGGCTCCGCCCTCGCACAGGGCCCTGGCGCCGTGAACACGTCGGGGCTTACGACTTGCAAGCCAAAGCAGAAATGCTGAGCCCCCGGGAGGACCCGGGCACGGTTCCGGGGTGGCCCCTGCACCTAGGCCTCGCCAGGCTTCAAGCCCCAGGGGCATGACCATGCCCCGCCCAGGGCAGATAGTAGGGGGAAAGGTGGGGCAGGAAGTGGGGGGGGGGGGAGGAACCGCTGTGCCAGCCATAACCCTAATCAGGTCCGGGAGGCACAGAGCCTGAGAGCAGCAGGTTGGTTCCCAAGGGCCTAGCACAAGAACCCAGGCTCTTGAAGGCAGGCCATGGTGCTTGGGCCCCTCTAGTGTAGGGAGTCTCCGGGCTTCCCGCAGGGCAAGTGCTTATCAGTCATTCATTCTGCTATTTATTGCTTCTTGGGTTTTTTTGAGGCAGCATCTGGCTATGTGGCACAGGCTGGCCTGGAACTCTCAGCAGTCTTCTTGCCTCAGTCTCCTGAGTGCTGAGATCACAGGCATGCATCGTCATGCCCAGCCACACTTACTATGTTTTAAGACCAATCCATGCTATGTTGCCCAGGCTGACCCTGAACACCTGCGCTCTGGGTTCAAGAGATCCTCCTGCCTCAGCCTCACCTGCCTTTCTCTACCTGTTATCTGTGTCAGGGTCCATGTGGTACCTGTCAATGTCAGCCTTTCATCCTCGGAACACTTGCCCAAGACCAGCACTAGTATTTCCCCATTTTACAAAATGGAAAATTCAACTGCAGATAATCAGCCCACCCAGGAACCCATGTCTGAGGACCACGGGGCTGGGAACCACAAATCTCATGGGTAATCCAGCTGAAATTCTGGCCTTAGGCTCCAAATGTAACCAGTGAGTGCTTGGCCCATGCGCCCTAGATTCCTCCTTACACAGCACACGGAAAAACAACCCTAGAAGCTTGATGTGCTGTGCATATTTATATTCCCAGCACTCTGGGGGCTGAGGCAGGAGGATCTCAAGGTCTAACCCAGCCTGGGCAATTTAGCGATTTAAAGAGACACAGACTCAAAAAATAAAAAGAGCTGGGGGATGAAGACTTTGGGTTCGATCCCCAGTACAGTATAGCATGCAGGCAAACACACACAGTCCCAGAGAGAGGACAGAAGGGGCCAGGAAGTGCTCCCTGCCTCTGCCCCAGGGAATGCTGGGAAGGAGCTGGTCCCATATGAGGGGCACCAGGGTGAGCCTCTTGGCCAAAGTGTGAAACAAGGCCTTGTGCCTTCTCTGAGCCTTATTCCTCATCCATAACTCATAGTAAGCCTTGCCTCCTCATTGATCTCTATGAGGAAAAGGCCAGGTCTCAAACTGAGGGCCCTGCCCTGGCAGAGGCAAAGGCAGGAAGGTCCTGCCTGCAGCAGAGAGCCAGCTGTGTACAGTTTCTGGAGCCCAGGGGCCTTGTCCCCTCGAATGGAGGCCACAGCTACCTGATGGCTCCTTTGTGCCACCTGCTGGCCCTGGCCCTGGCAGGCAGAGCCCGTGCACCAGGTGAGCTCTTAGCAGCAGAAGGGGCCTTTGAGGAGACAGCGACCTCTGATCCCCAATCCCTGACCCCACTTCTGGGCTTGGCTCACACTGTGCCTCACACATGAACCCCCAGCCCACTGTCCTCTGCCCTCCTGGAGCCTGCAGCCTGACCCAGGCAAAGCCCAGCAGGACCTGGAGTGCAGGGGATATCGGAAGCCACCATGGATATGGCCAGCAGGTGTGCAGGCAGTCCAGCCCGAGGCTCACTTCCTCCTCCCCTAGGTGAGCATACAAGACAGCCCCAGAGCCAGACCTGCCAGGGACAAGGATAGAGCATGGTCCATCGGCAAGTGCTGCAGATGCTCTCCAGGGCCACCCCAGGCCACCTCGGCCCCTTCCTCTGGAGCAGGACGGCCAGAGAACAGCACACATCTGTCACCAGCGCCTGATAGGAACAGAGGCACCAATGGACCCAGGCTGCTGAGAGGAGAAGGGTGACTCACAGTGGGCCAGAAGAAGATAAAGGGGTGTTGTGTTTTGAGACGGTCTTGCTATGTAGCTCAGGCTAGCCTCAAATTTGTAGCAGTCCTTCTGCTTCAGCCTCTTGAGGGCTGGGATTACCGATGTGTGCCACCATGCCCAGCAAGGCTCTATCCTGGGCCTGCAGGGCTGTATGGGGAGGGACCTGTGCTGCCTGAACATTGCCATGCACCTGGACATCAGGATGTCCAGTCCAACAAGACTTCCGGGATGACCCAAGGACCGTCTGCCAGGACTAAAGGCAGAAGAGGGCGTGGCGGAAATTGCCAGGTCTCTGGGATCCAAAGATTCTTTAGCCAGGTGTGGCCACACCTGCAATCCCTGTACTCTGGGAGACTGAGGCAGGGAGATCACAAATTGAAGGGGCCGGGGATTTAGCTCAGTGGTTTCGCTGCTTGCTGCGAAAACGCAAGGACCCAAGTTCAATCCCCAGTACCAAAAAAACCCCAAAAACAAATTGGAGTCCAGCTGGACAATTTAGTGATTTAGTGAGACCCAACCCCAAAATAAGGAAAAAAGGGCAAGGGATGTAGCTCAGGGCAAAGAGGCCTTGAGTTCAACCTGCAGTACTACAGAGAAAAGAAAATGTTAGGTGAAGAAAAAGAATTGTGTACTGAATTCACATGGACTTCTCTTTATCCCCTCAACAACTCAGGGTAGTGCTGAGGTGTTGGGAGCCATGGATCTGGGGTCTGGTAGTCCTGGTGCCCAGCCCGGCGGTCCAGCTCAAGGGCACATGCGCCACCTCTGCATCTGTTCCCACCTGACTCAGAGCAGAATGTGCTGGGGCCCCCTGAGGTCAGCTGCAATCCAGAGGCTGGCAGTGCCCAGCCAGCAACCCTTCAGCCTGCTCCTCACAGGGCACCTGTTCCCACATGCATGATTTCTCTCTTCCCCAGGAGGCCCAAGCAGACTCACAGTGGCTCCTGCCCTGACAGCCGCCTCCTCACCCTGCCTCAGTTTCCTGTCTGTCCCAAAAGCAGGTTAGTCAAGGTGACCCAGCTCAGCCTCTAACTGAAGATCTTGCCCAGGGCCATGTCAGTGTGCAGACTCCACCCTGCAAGTCTGGGGGCCCGGGCTCTGGGTCCCCATCCAGCCCCTGTCTGCCACAGGGACCCACTCCGGGGACCCCTTGCTCTGGGGAAAATCTAAAACCCCAGGGCACAGCTGGGATGCGGCCCAGTAGGGAGCATTTGCCTGCCATGCCTGAGGCCCTGGGTTCTGTCCTCAGCACCAGGAAACGGAATCCTGATGCCCCTGTCTCCCCTCACAGATTCTAATTTAATTGGGCACAAAGCCCCCCCCCCCTTAAACTAGGCTCTCCACACGAGGCCTGGTGGCACATGCCTGTTATCCCAGTCTCCAAGGAGACGAAGGCAGGAGGATCACCTTGAGTTCAAGGCCACCCTGGACTTCGTGGTAAGACCATGTCTCAAAACCTAAACAAGAAATAAATAAAAAATAAGGCTATCCTGGTAGTGGATGTCACCCTGACGCCTGGCTGGGGTGCCGGGTGCCCAAGTAATCAAAGCTGCCTATTGGTCCCCAGGTGGCCAGCTTCCCCTGCATTCTTGCCTGAGCTTCTCCTTCTTATATTTGGTTATTTTTCTCTCCTTCCCAAACACAACAATTCAAACTATTCCCAGCCTGCAGACAATAAACAAAGCTGGGAGGCAGCCGGGAGGGGTCAGGTTTGCTCCCACTTATGGCCTGATCAGAGGCCACCCGGATTGGGTCCTGACGGGTAGTCTGAGCCTGGCGGGTGGCCTGGCTTCAGTCCCAGGGTCCCCAAGTCCCTCGGTTTAGATGACCAGGTACCCCTCAGGCCACGTCCCCGGGAGTCAGGGCTCAGGGGGGTGAGTGACCTGCGCCCGGACGCACAGTGCAGCTGAGATGGCCCCTCCCTCCCACTCCTCTCGGTTTCCAGCTGTGAGTAGCTGTGGGGCCCCGGGCAGGCTTGGGTCAGACCAAAGGTTTTCCAGGGGTCAGCCTGAGCTGAGCCTCAGTGGGCCCATCTGTAAATGAGGCCCAGCAACACAGGAGAGGCCAGGCCTAGGCCAGAAAGAATGGCACTTAGGGCAGTCACCCTGGTTTGTCACCAGGATGGCAGGGCCAGCGGGAAAGCAGACTGTAGGCCAAAGGGGGACAGGAAGGAGGACCAGAAGGGGGGAAGAGTCATCCGAGCTCCCAGGAGGCTGAGGCAGGAGGATTGCCCCGAGTTTGAGGTCAACTTGGGCTACAGAGCAAGACTTTGTCTCAAAACAAAACAGAAAAAGATTCTAAGTACTGAGAGGGACCCTGGGTGGGTCTGGAGGGCAGCAAAAAGCCACACCCTCACTGTCCAGGTGGTCAGGGTGGGTGGTGGCCACTGGCCCCATTCGAGCTTAACCCTGGCCTGGGGCATCACCGTCCACACTGCTTTGTCCCTTTTTGACTCTCATGCGGCCCTCTGGGAGCTGGGCAGAGGCAGGGCTGTCCCCAATAGGAGCCTCTGAGTGGCTGGGGCTGCGGGAGGGTGTGGCATGGGGTCAGAGGACCCTGACATTCTCCATGCACAGCTCTGTGACCGTCACTGGACAGTGACCCAGGCCCAGTGGCCTTACAGAGCTCTAGCCCACGGCCACTGCCAATGGCAGTGCTTGACAGGCCTTTGGAGGTTGTAGCCAGTTGTTTGCCTCTGGGACAGCCCCAGGCCCCGACCAGGACATTGCTGATGTATGACTTCCTGCACAGCACCCAGGACGTCTGCTGCATTCAGCCTCAGCCAGTGGTGTGCTTCGTGGCTACGGGCAAACCAAACCTTTCTGGGCCTCAGTTTCCTGACCCATAACAGGAGCGTGAGCAGAGAAGGGGCTTCCCCAGAGCCAGGGCACTGGGGTGTCCCAGAGTGTGATGTCCCCAGATACTGAGGGAATTCTCAGCCAGGCACGGTGGCACACACCTGCAGCCCCTGCAGTCTGGGAGGCTGACGCAGGAAGGACACAAGCTCCAGCCCCACCTGGGCAACTTAGTGAGACTCCATCTCAAAATAAAAAGTAAAAAGGGCTGGGGTGTATCTTATGTTACATGTGCGAGACCCTAGGTTTGCTCCCCAGTACAACGAGATACAGCTAGAGATAGAGAAGAAAGGGTAAGGTGGGAGTCTCCGAGCTCCTCCCACCCATCTGCCCTGGTGTGCAGCAGGAAACTCTCCTTTCCGAGTGACCCTGCCTCACCCTGCTGTCTTGGTGTCTGCCTCAGCTCCAAATTCTCCTCCTCTCATGAGGACATGGGTCCTGCTGGCTTGGGGCCCCCATGACCCATCACCTTAGCTGGAGACCTCCGCAAAGATGCCATTTCAGCCTCAGGAGCCCCGAGTGAGGGTCACACTCGTCTGTGGTGGGGCAGGGACACTGTGATGCAGGCCGGGTGAGTTGAAGCATGGGGAAGTCACAGTGGGGATGAGGGACAGACAGGTGAGAGGCTCTGCCTAGGCTGACCTGGGAGGGCAGTGCAGGGACAGGGATCAGGCCCTGGCCTGCAAGGGGAGGCAGGGCACTGGGACCAGCTGTCATGTCTGGGAGTGCGAAGGGGTGGAAGGAGAGCTCAGGAAGGGAGGATCCAGACCACACCAGCACTGTGGTGGCCCTGTGAGGACCCAGTGATCCCCCCACCCCTCCCATGCTGGAGATGGGGCCAGAACCTCACCTATGCTAGGTGGCCAGGCTCCCACTGAATTAATTACACCTGCAGCCCCAAGGTGGTTATCAGATCCATGCAGTGCAGAACACACCTTTGTACGCCCCCTCTTCCTGGGGAAGGAAGTGTCTTTGCACAGACTCCCAGAAGGGTCCCCAGCAAACCTCCTTCCCCTGGGCCCAACTCTTGGCTCTTGGGGAGCAGGGTTCCTCTAACTCTGGCCACGTGGGGTTTAACCATGCAGTTCCCTCTGCTGGATGCTCTTCCTCTCCTCCTCCTCTTCTTCCTCGCCCCTCCTTTTCTTTTTTCTCCTCCTCCTCCTCTTCTCTCCTTCCTTGGTCCTAATAAGGATTGAACCTAGGGCCTTGGCACTGAGCTACATCCCCAGCTCCCTTTTATTTCGAGACAGGGTCTCAATAAGTTGCCCAGGCTAGGCTCAAACTTCAACCTCCTGACTCAACCTCTCAGAGTTCTGGGATTACAGTGATGAGCCGTTTCTCGCCTGTGGTGGGGACTGACCTCAGGACGTGGGGTGTGAGCTGTCCTGGCATTCCAACCTCTGGTCTCAGTTTCCCCACCTGTGCAGTACAGAGGCCTCCCCTCTCTCAGCCTCGACATCCCCAGCTCAGTCCCTGCCCCCAGGAGACGCTTCTTATGGGTGTGCCTGACACTCCTGGCTTGGGCCACTCGGCTGCTGGCTGCTCCCAGGGTTCAAGCCTGCAGTTCCCTGGGCCTCTTTTATAGAACCTTCCATGGGTGCCTGCTGTCCTCTGAATGCCCACTGACCTCAGCTCAGCCCTTGAAGCCCCACATTGGCCCCTCCTGTAGTCCCCAACCCTCCATGCCCACCTTCCCTGGGCTCAGGGCTCCTCCCATGTGGGTGCCGAGCTCTGTCAGCCTCCCACCAGCCTGGTGCCTCTGTCTTCCCAACTCCTCCCAGACTGAGGAGGTAGGGATGGGTCTGGTCCCCCTTTTGCCCCAATACCAGGCTCAGGGGCAGGGGAGGGGGATGACACACACAGAGGCTGGTGTTCCTGTGGGGTACATGGGCCTAAGTGAGCCTAAGGGGCCAGGTCCTCTGTCCCACTCCTGGGACCTTGGTGGTAGCCACCCTCACCTGTTCCTTTTCTCTGGAAGAGCCTCCTGCCTCAGCCTCCAGGATGCCTGCAGGGTATCACTGGGTGCTCGTGCATGTGGTTGGGACGTTTGTTGGAACCAAAACTTTGCTCATCTCTGGCAGCTTCCTAGATGTGGGCTGTGGCCAGGATAGTGGAGCACCTAGGATCCTGCGCCAGCCACTGCCTCGGTGGTCAGGGAAACAGGCTCAGAAGGGAGTGGCTGGCCTGAGACCACACACAGGAAGCAGAGGGCACCATCTGACCTGTTGCCCTGGCCTGGAGCAGAAAGAGACTGTGCCCCATCCCTAGGTGGCAGCTCTGGTCTGTCCCCTCCCTAGATGGCCCCATCACCCTGCACCCCAGGCATTTATGGAGCCTGAGGCTGTTTTTCAAGCCTGCTGGGCCTTTCTTGACCCCCAGCCCAGCCTGGTACACAGGTCCGGCCAGGCATCGGCCAAGGGGATGCTCAGAGATGCGGTGCTATGCTGCCTGTGACAGGACCATGGAGGCCAGGATACAAATGTGGTCACAGCTTCATGGCTTTTGTGACAGGGTGTGGTCCTGAGGGTTTTATTCTGTTCATCACTGCCATCGTTAGCATCCCTGTGGCGCATAGGTGAACTTTGTCCCAGCTGTGTGTGCAGGAAGCATGGTGTGTGGGTTTGGTGCTCTCCGTGGTTCCCAGAGTCCTTCAGGGTCTGTGGAGAGGAGGCCCTGCACAGGTGACACAGTGGCAGGCTGCTGCCTTGTCCCTACCTCCTAGGCAGAGGATGCAGTGGCTCCATGGGCTTCACTCGACCCGCTGCCTGCCTGACGGTAGCCAGGGACAGAGGCCTGGGAACCACAGTTTGGTTCAGGGCCTGGAGGTTCATTCTGATGTGGAGAGGCGCTTGTCACCCCACTGTCACGTGGAGGCAAGGGGCACCTGTTGGAGGCCTGGAGAAGAACCTGAGACCTGAAGGAAAGATGCTAGGTACCAGCAAGCTATGCACCGGAACTACAAGGCAAGGGGCCAGAGTCACCCAGGAGGGATCGGCAGGGACTGCGGTGAGTCCCTGCAAGGGCTCTGTGAGGCTCTGTGCTTCACATTTCACAGGGAAGAATCCAAGGCTCCGCAAGGTGCTGCCTCCGTCTCAGTGTACTTGAAACCTGGAGCAAGCCTCCTCCGAGGCCCCTCAAGACTGCTGCCATGAGCCCCTACCTGGCCACTGCCCTGCGCCTAGACGCTGGACAGGTGTACAGGTGACTGCGCTGTGGGAGGTATCACAGGTGAGACCTGAGGCCTGGGACCCTGTGTGAAGGTTTCTCCTTTCACGCGCTCATGTGCATCTGCAGTTAATGGACACCAGGGTCTCGTGTGATTCTCAGCCTTCATGTTTTGGGTTTCTCCTGTGTGCTGGGGATCATGTGAGCCCAGAGCCCCACATGCTCACACCCAGGCCTTGGTTTCTTTTTTTTTTAAGTTTTCAATGAATGTTATTTAGTATTATCCCAGTGGTACAAAAAATAACACTGATTGAGAAAAAAAATTATTTGTACAAGTTATATGGTACTATAGAAAATTCAGAAAGCATAGATAAGCAAAGTGAAAATGAAATGACCTGTAGCTATTATCAAATGACAACCAAACTCAACATTTCTACATATACACTTCCACTCATATTTATACATTTTTAAATAAAAGTGAGATCACATTGAGCAATGCTGTTTTGTAATTGAAGTTCCCTCCCTATGATATGTTTTAGACATTATTCCAGATTGATACAGACAGTTCTCCTGCATGATCTTTTGTGTTCATATTGTTGCTTCACATTTTGCTCAGTTTCCCAATTGGACATTTACTTTAGGAAACTATTCCAACATAAAGAGGAATTCTATGCTTCAGAACTTTGCCATATTCAGAGCTTTCATACTCTCCTGGGTACTCCACATTTAGAACGGTGCCCTGGTTGTAGCTAGCGAGGAATGCACAGTCTCAGGATGTTCTTGTGATTTCTCCCAGTCCTTCCTTCCTTGGTGTGAGTTCTGTTACTGGTGGCATACTGAAGTGCTCTTCTCCTCAACTCCAGTTTCTAGCATATCCAGAGGAGGGGAAAATCCAGTCCCTACAACTACTCTGTCATCACTGTGGCAGCATGTACACCTGTGGAGTGCCTGGCAAATGTGACTTTGTTAACATTGTGTATGGAGAGTTTCTAGAATGAGTGCTTCTAGAATCTCCGACGAAGTCCCCCTTGGGCTGGGATTACAAGAGTCCCGTTCAAAGCCACAACAATGCTTATTACATCCAACAACTCTTCAAAGATATTTCCTGGAAGACCCTAAATTCTCCAGGGCAGCTTCTTACACCCCTCCTAACCCAACCACTGGAGACAAATGTAGCTTCTAATCCCAGGAGACTTTGCAGACTAGGTCATCAGGTAACTCAGTATGCATTGTGTATTCTGTGCATGAGAGAGGGCACCCATGTATGTATCACACCATGTAATGGTATGTAGTAGGAGCCATAGAAGCCAGGAGTGGTGGTGTGCACCAAGTGGTTCCAGCACTTGGGAGGCTGAGGCAGGAGGATAGGTGTGAGTTTGAGGCCAGCCTAGGCTACATAATGAGTTCAAGACCAGCCTGGACTACATAGGAAGACTATGTAGTCAAAAATCCAAAAAACCAACCAAACAAACAAACAAAAGCCATATAATTTTATCTGAATGATTGCTACATTGACAAAATTAGCATCTCATTACTTATTTAGTCTTTTTTCTGCTTTTATTCCTCTTTCTAAAGATTCTTATGAATATTAAAATAGGATGAAGACTTAACTCAGTGGAGAAGGCACTCAGTAAATGATATTTCCCTTTCTCTTCTGTTGTTATAGGGTATTGTGGTTACCAAAGCATTTTAATTTTGATGTCCATCATTCCTTTGGGCTTCTCAACCATGAGGGGGTGGCAATATACTCTTTTGCGGGGGGGGCCAAGGTCTTACTATGTAGCCCAAGCTGAAGGCCTTGGTTTCTTTATCTGTGGCATGGGGTCCACCTCATGACAGCAAAGATGAAGACAGGCGCGTCTTCCCAAGCGTCTGGGATGGAGTGGTCCCAAGGCTTCCACTGCAGTTTGGTCTCGATTCACTCGTTCATTCTTTCGTCAAACACGCACCACACAGCTGCTGTGGCCAAATGTGGCCCTAGGATCCCACAGGGACAAGGATTAGGACCAGCCTGGGCAGCTTCCATCCTGAGGGGACCCGACTGTGGGGCCAGGGTTCCCGGTCCCCCACACTGCCCTTTCCCCACCCCAGGGAGGCTCCTGGATCCCAGGCCCCTGGCAGCACGAGGGACCAATGCCCTCTCTGACCTAGTGAGGCTGCTGAGACTCAGGCAGAGGACATCAAAAGCTCTGGGGTGCTGAGTGGGCCTTTGACGGGGCCCTGACACTCAGGAGCGTTACAGTGCTCCCCTTCCTTGCTTGGAAGGCTTGGGCTCAGTGTCCCAAGGTCCGGGGCCCTGGTGGCTGAGCTGTCCTGACTCATGTATGGGCAACTTAGCCAATCAAGGTCAACCTTGGACAGGGGTGATGGTGGCCCAGGAGCTCAGTCCCAGTGCACTGGAGGGGACCAGAGTAAGGTGACAGTGACTGCACATGGGCATCTGTGGCAAGGCCACAGCAGTGGAGGCAGGTGGGTTTCTGGGTTCTCCCTGGGGAGCTTCAGAGCTGGCACCATCACGGCGCCCAAAGGGAGGGCATGAGGACATTGCCTAGGACACACTGTCCTGGGCACTCACGACAGTGGCCTCTATGTCCACGGCCCCACAGCCACAGGCTCAACCTAACTTGGTCCAAAAAGTCAAAAAAGAGCGTCTGTACGCAACAAGCAGAGACTTTCCTGCCATTACTACCTAAATGACAGAGTGACAACTGTTTACACCACGTTGGAATTGTGTCAGGAGTTGGATGTCATCCACAGGTGATTTGACGGAAGAGGCGGACAGGGTGGCGCACACCTGTGATCCCAGCACTCAGGGGGCTGAGGCAGGAGGATCACAGATAGTTCAGGGCCAGCCTGGGCTACATAGCTAGATTCAATCCCAAGGTCATAATAATGATGACAATAATGATGGCTGACCCCTTGCACTCTCGAGGTGCTGTTCCATGCTTCACCCTGCAATGCTGCCAAAAACCCTGCTGCCTTCTTGTCTGGATGGCAGCCCAGAGAGGTAAAGGCACTGGGCTGGGCCACACAGCAGGTGGGCCATGGGGATACCCAAGCTAGGATGGAAGAACTGCAGGTCTCTCTAGCAGTGAGAGACACCTGGTCCAGCTGGAAGCGCACGCAGACACCTGGACAGTCACCCGCCACCCAGGACCCCGTGGAGCCAGGGTCAATGCAGGCCGCAGCCACCTGTGGCTTTCCTCAGGAAGTCTGGGTGCTGAAGCCCTGGGTGGGCTGGGCCGTTGGTCTTGGGCTCTGTCTCGCCCCATGGGGATGCAAGTCCAGCATGGCCAGGAGCCAGGTGAGGGAGCCGCAGCCACAGACCCTGGGCAGGGTGGTGGCTGTGAGTTTGAGTCCTGGCTGGGGGATTCTTTGCTAGTCTCTGGGACCCCAGAGCCTCAGTTTCCTCACCTGCAGTGGGGTGCTAGTGTCCACCCCTCAGCTGTGCCCGAAGCCTGGAGCGAGGCAGTATCCAGCCTGAGCTGGGGCCACTTCCCCTGTGCTGAGCACTCAGCCTTATCCGGGTCAGGATCAGCCTGAGCCTAGCGGGAGGGGAGCCCCTGTCGATACGCATCACACCCCGGGAAGAGTGAAGACGTGTGTATCCCCATGCGCCACCCGCCTCTGCAGAGTGGCCATGTGGCCTGTGCGCTGCGACCCTAACACCTCGGAGCTCACTCCCTCGGCCGCAGCTCCAGCCCTCCCACTGCCCCCTGAGCAAGGGACACTCGGGCCCAGGGCCTTCGCATGGCTCCCTTCCTGGAGGACCCCTTCCTCAACACTCACATCCCCTCCCTCGTCTCCGTGGCCTGAACTCCAATGCCCACCTGTCCCTGAGCTTTTCCTCCTGTTTAATGGCACCACCCACCCAGGGTCTTTCCCTCCTGTTTCTCTCAAATTTGCAATGATCTTCCTGCCTGAGCGTCCCAGGTTCTGGGATTATAGGCATGTGCCTCCACACCTGGGTTTATTTTTATTTTTACTTCCCCACCCTGGGTTGCCTCCTCCTTCTGCAGCCACTCTGAGCTCTCTGCACCTCTTCCCGCTACCTATTCTCCTCTTGGTTCCAGTGCACATCTGTAATCCCAGCACTCAGGTGGCAGAGGCAGGAGGATTGTCTGGGCTATATAGTGAGTTCAAGGCCAGTCTGGACTGTACACAGCAAGATCCGGTCTAAAAAAACCAAACAGATGGTCTGTGGCTATCCTGCTTTTTCACCACCACAGAGAAATTTTCAAGATCAACAATGCTCCAAGCTTGAAAATGCAAAATGAAATTGTAAATGCTCCCATTATGGACAGAACTTTTGTGCTCCCCACCTGCACCTTGCAGATGGGATGGTGCAGCTGGTCTCTGATCAGCTTGGGCGCCCCACCATCTCCTGGGGTCCCCAGGGTGTCCCAGCAAGGAGCATCTGCCACCTGCTTCCTCCTTCGAGATGAGGTCCTCTGCGTCTCCATCCTCCAATCTCGAGGGTGGCATCCATGTGATGCCGCAGAGATGCACATTTTCTCCTGGCTCTCCTGGGGTCCCCACTTGGCACCCTGGCTCTGTGCCGCTGGTGACCCCGGGAAGACACGGGAAAGGCCTGGGGGTGGGGAACAGCAGGGGCAAAGACTCCAGGCCCAGTGGCTGGGCCCCAGGAGGAGCTCCCCGCTGCACTGCTGCCTCTGCGAAGGCTGCAGTTGGGGTCTCCAGTCCCAAGTGTGGTTGTGAAGTGCCCCAGATCTGCCATCTGCCCTTCCAGGGTCCGGAAGGCGGAGTTCCTGGTCTCCAGCCTAGTTCCTCTCACCTGCAGTATTGGAGGGTGGCAGCGGGTGCCTGGGCTGAGTTCCTGCTCCCTGTCCCCACTCCGGGACCGAGGTGGGGAGGGCTGTGGGGTGTGTTGAGGCCTCGGGACACAGCCCTGGGCTTGGCCAGGTGGTGCTGATGGGCACTGGAGGGTGGGGTCCTGCTCCTCTCTGGATGTGTCCTGCCCGTCTGGCTGCTGGGCTCCATCTCCTGGGGTTCTCTGATGCCTGACTGCAGCCCAGAATCCATGTTTCTGGGCTGGCTCCGGCCAGTGGACACTGCCTTAGCTGGCGCTGAGAACCAGACCCACAGGCTCTGCTTTCGGAGTCACGAGGGCCTCTTCCTGGTGCTGCCTCAGGCGGGGCAGCCTCGGGCCACTCAGCAACCTCCCTGAGCCTCCACGTCCTCCTCTGTCAGTCGAGAACGGTCAGGAGGTAAAGGGTAACTCGCAGATCCTGGGAAAATCACCCAGGGCTCAGCGCTCAGAAACAGCAGTGAGACCACACGTTCGCAGGGCCACCAGCTCGAGCATCCAGAAGATGGGACAAGGGCCTGGGCAGGGCCCTCCTCGGCCTCCAGGGTGACAGGAGGCAGCCACCACCTCATCCAGCACTCAGCCCTGCACAGCAGGACCCTCTAAGCTGTCTGTCACCTTCCCTCTCGCAGCTGGGGACTCTCAGGCAGTAGAGCGAGTTGTCCAAAGCCACACAGCTGGGCAGTGGCAGAGCCGAGTCTGGGGTCCAGCCCAGCTGCCTTCAGGGACCATGCATGTGCTCTGCTGCTCAGTGCCAAACTCACAGGCCAGGCACACGCTGGGATGGGGGCCTACAGCCCGCAGAGGGGACACTGAGTCTTGCTGAATCATCCAGGCTCGGTTTGGTTTAGACTTGGGAATCTTCTGCCTCAGCCTCCCAGACTGCTAGGATTACAAGTGTGCACCCCGCCACACCCTCCTTACACTCACTTTTTTGTGTATTCATCTGTATCTCCTGTCAACGGTAATTAAGTACCATATACCTCTCCTCTTCTGGGTTCTGAGTAGGCAGAGATGAGACAGACCCTCTGCCCACCCCCTAGGGCTTATTAAGCAGTGGAGTAGACACTAAGCAACTCCCCCAGGGCCTGGAGGAGAGATTGATTTTGTGTGCAGACATCTAGGAGGGTGACCATGAGGGGTGGTTTTCAACTGGGTATTGAGGGATGAATAGGAGTTCACCAGGAAGAGCACTAGGCAGAGAGAATGGCAAATACAGCATATCCCTGTGAAGTTGCCCTTCAGAGTTCATGGTCTCAGTCCTTTGCAGAGTTTTCCTTAGAACCTAACTAATAATTGTTCACAGGAACCCCCACAATTTCACAGAAACTGCAAATATCCTCAATTTTTTTTTTTTTTCCTTTGGTGAGAGGTTTGCAAGCAGCGAATTGGAGAGCATTGTTTAGTTCTCTTTGCTGCTGATTGGCTGCTGCCCTGTAACCCACCTCCAGCAGATGCACCAGCATTCTGGCAGTAGAACAGGCTGCTGTACTGCACGTAGAGTGTTCTTGTTTTGTTCTTCTTAAAGCCCAAAGACTCCTAAGATGCTGAACCTTCTAAGGCTTTATTAAGACAATATTTTATGAAATTAAATTACATAGGGCCGGGGATTTAGTTCAGTGGTGCCGCCGCCTGCCTTGCAAACACAAGGTCCCGAATTCGATGCCCGGTACCAAAAAAAAAAGCAAAAAAATTAAATTACACAACTGCCGGAGACATCACATATTTAGGGTTTAAACTATAAAATAGGCACCTACAAGCATTTTTCTGCCCATATCTAAAATTCGTGGGTTTTCACAATTTGCAGGTGGTCCAGGAACATCAGCCACACGGGACATGGCAGCCTGGGGGCCACCGAGGGGCCGACACCGAGGGGACGTGGAACAGCCTGGGAGGTCGCCAGCCCCTGCTATGGCCTGGTTGCCGTCCAGGGCCCAGGGTAGCACCAGGAGGAGGTGACTGGCAGTTAGGAGGTGGCAGCGCAGCCCTGCTGCCGGGACTGGGATGTGCAGCAGTCTCTGCTCTGCGGTCGGGAAAGCATTCAACGGAAAATAAACACTCGGTTCCTGTCCTGACCACGGCAGCGCCCACCCAGGCCGGGCTGTGTGGATCCGGAGCTCCCTCTCTGTGGCACTGTGTGGAGCTGGGACCTGACACCCCAGCCCCACCCATCCATCACCAAGGCCGGGAGTGCAGACCCTCCTCCTGGCCCCTGCTTCTTGCATCCCTCCTGGGCCGGGGCGCTCACACCCTGACCTGCTGCCTGTGTTCCTCAGGCATGAGTCCCTCCACGCTCCGCCAGCCTGGCCTCCCCCTTGTCCCTCTCCCCAGGGCCCAGGGCCTTGTGCTGTGCCCGTCCTGGAGCCAGCCCTACTGAGGTACAGGCTGCATCTCCTCTGGCTCTGTTGGGCCAAGAGGTCCCCTTGCCTCAGCTGGGCTGGGCTGGGCAGCTGAGGGGTCGTGGGAGCCCAAGGTTCTAATCCAGATAAGCTACCCCTGGCAGTGCTGCTCTGGGAGGTGACTTGGTTTACACATCTCAGAGCTGGGTTGGGGTGAGCCGCTGTGCCACGCCGTCCGGGACCTGCCCTGGGCCCGGTCACCCTGATCCTGTGTGCTGTCCCTGTGGTGTCACCCACTTCCCAGAGCCCCTCCTTCATGGGCAGAACCAGGTGCCTGTCCTGGCTGTGGGGCCGAGGACCCCAAGGTCGACCCCACGGCATCCCGGCTGCCTGTCCCCAGCCTTGGGCACTGCATCTCCCGAAGCCTTAGTTTGCCCCTCTGGATGAGGGGACAGGACCTCACCTCTGCCCTGTGTGCTCCTGCCACCCTTGGAGGGGCACCCCATGCGTTTGGAGACGGGGTGGCAGGGGCTGGGTCATCACCCATGTCAGATTGTGTAAGCCCTGAGACATTGTCCCCATAGATGTGACAAAGTGCTGGCCGGTGGCTGACTGGCCCGAAGCTCCTGTGCAGGACTCGGGTGCTGATGGAGCTGCAGCCTGGGATGCACACATGGGAAAGGCTGCATTCAGGGAGCAGCACAGAGCCTGCTGGGCTTGGATGTCCTGCTGCTCCCCCTGCCATTCAGTCGCTATCCAGTAGCTGGAGGAGTTAGAGGAGCTTCCACACAGATGCAGGTTGACCCTGTACCGTTATTTGAGTTTTTATTTACTAGTTTTGTTTGTCTTTTGAGACAGGTTCTCTCTATGCAGTTCAGGCTGGATTTGAACTCACTATGTATCCCAGGCTGGCTGCAAACTCACTTTGATCCTCCTGCCTCAGCCTCCCAAGTGCTAGGATAACAGACACGTGCCACCATGCTGTTCACCAGCTGTGAACGAGCACTCTCTAACCTCAGGGTCCCTCACCTTTGCTGAGAGTGCCTGGTGAAACCACCCCCAGGTGACAGCCCCCAGCAGTGTGGGACAGGACCGCCCAGGGCTCAGACACGATAGCCCAGGCTCCGCACTGCACGTCTTTCTGGCTCTGTCCCTGGCTCAGCTGTGCTTGCCTGCGAGGGCCTGGCTGGTGGACTCCTCCTTGGGTAAGTTGTGCAACTCCCTGCCTCGGGCTCCTGCTCTGTGCAGTGGGCATCCTGAGGTTCCTGGGCCCGAGAGCTCTCGGGTGCATTATTAGGGAAGAACCACGGAGGCTGTTGTTTTGTACCCAGGCCTGCCCTCAAAGATCAGGCAAAGATCAGAATGGGATCCCTTGTGTTGGAGTTCAACGTCCCTACGCCAGATTGGGCTGGGTACCTGACCTTCCCGGAAACAGAGATGAGAGGAAACACTGGTCTCCTAAAGAGGCAGTGCCAACCTCTGGATAACAAAGCTGCCTCTGCTTTACCCCCTAGCAAAGAAGTAACTGGAAAAGACCTGACGTCAGTGCCCTGAGCTTGCTTGGGAAGGACAGACCAGGTGCCTGTGCAGCTGGCCTACCCTATGCTGGGCATGCACTCCCTGTCCAGCTGTGCCCCACCCCTGCCTTTGCCTGTGTTTCTGCTTCTTCACGCTCTTCTGTGTCTACGAAACCAACCTCCTCTGCCCAGGTCCCTGCAACACTTACTCTGGTTTATGGAATGAACTGCTATCCAGTTCTAGGGCTGAAAACAGAGCCAGTTAGGACAGCTCAAGTAATTGTCATTTTGTCCTTTGACAGGATTAAATGAGTGAATGCAGAAAAAACAGAACAGTGCCTGCACCAGAGGATGTCCAAGAAAAATGTCCTTGAGAAAAGTCCAGTACCACTGGGCATGAGGCACAAGCCTATAATCCCAGCACTTGGGGAGGCTGAGGCAGGAGGGTCCCAAGTTCAGCCTGGGCAGTCTAATGACTTATTGCTGTAGTCAGGATCCACCATGGGGGTGAGAATCCTGGGCCCTGAGCCTGTTCCTCATCAAAAGCCTGATTTGTGTTTTCTTCTAAGAACAGTGACTCTTCACTTGTGCCTGCAAATGGCCAGGAGGTACTACAAGCAGAGCGAAGTTTGATCTTCATTGTGTTCCTTGTCACTGTAGGTCTCCGTGTCACGCCCCTCCCCACTCCGCCTGGGGCACGTTGATCACTGGCCAAGTGTCTGTGCACAAGTTGGCCAGGGCTAATCAGACCTGAATTTATACAGGGTCTCAGCCCTTTGGGACCGAGGCCACCTAGACAAGGGGTCACAGGACACCTGACCGCACCTGTAAGTCTGTGCTGTCGTCCTGAAGCCACTTGGATTGCAGGACAAGCAGCCCGCATGACTGAGACCACACAGGGACAGTCCTGTCATGGATGGAGCGCAGATCCCAGAGCAAGAGACCAGGGCTGAGGCTGCACCGAATGGCCTGGCCGCCAGCAGTTTCTCCGAGCTGCCTCTGCCTGACCATGTCTCGAAGACACCTGCCCTCTCCTCGTCCCGCGTCAGCCTGAGCTTCCTCCCCTCCTGCACACAACCTCTCCCCATTTCCTCATTAGAGCTTTGTGCCTCTGTTTGAATTCACCCCCTCCTGTCCTCCTGTGCTGTTGTTTTCTTAATATTTTGTGTTAAATCAACACTTTCATCATTGTTGTTGTAAGTCATTTAAAGTTTTAATTTTTTTCTTTTTTTTGAGACAGAGTCTCAATATGTAGCCCAGGCTGGCCTTGAACTTACAGCAATCCTCCTGCCTCAGCCTCTAGAGTGCTGGGATGACCGGTGTGCCTACCACACCCACACTGAAGTAATATCTTCTAAATGAACACCAATTCATTTTCTGTTCACTAACAGCCAGCAACTCACTTCATTTTGGTCCATGTGGGGCCCACACCGGGGGTCAGGGCCTCCTTATTATGGAGCCTAGGAACACACGTGTGCACACATGCATGCACACCCTGCCATCCATGTCCCAGGAGTGCCTCATTCTTGGGTGACACTGGGTCTGGCTCAGTGGACAGGGCTGCTCGGCCGGAACCCTCCTGCCTCAGGCGGATGGGACCCAGCGGAGGCTCCGAGAAGGCAGTGGCCTGGAGGGAGCCTGTCCCACGTGCCAGTTTGCTGTGTGCACTGTGAAGGGCCGGTCTGTGTCCAGGACGTACGAGTTCAGTGACAAAAGCCCCACTGCCCTTCATGGCCCTGCTGGGCACAGTGAGCTGGTGCCACCCAGGTCTCCTCTGGCCAGCAGGCAGCGGCAGCCAACTGTGCCCGAGGTCACCTTCCAAGGGGACAGGGATGGGCTGGGGGTGCGGGGCTGGCTTTTGCGCCCTGCCATGGGGAACAGAGATGTTGCTGTGTCCAGCATAGTGCTCCGGGAAGGCTGGGGACAGGTGCCTCAGCAGCCCTCGTGTGCCCACCCGCCTGTCCCTGCTGCTGCCAGTCCTCAGGCTCCCAGCCAGCACCACCTTCCCTTCCCCCTCGCAGTCAGCAGTAAGGTCCCTGATGTCCAGCCCCTCTGGGAGCTTTTTGATAGAGTCCTGTGGCCTCTGAGCTCTGTGGTTACAAATAGAACCTGAGTCATCTTGGAGCCTGCCTGGCTCTGCACAAAAGCCCGTGAATGAACAGAGAAGGCCGTGAATGAGTGAGGCTGGCTGGGGGTAGGGATGCCCCTTTCACACAGGCCGTGACCTCCAGAGCCCTGTCTCCAGGGCCATGGGTGCTGGCCCTGCCCATCCCTGGCTCCACCCTAGCCCTGGGCCTTCTGTAGCCTCTGGCCTGGGACAGCAGGGCCCAGCCTGGCCAGGCCCTGCCCTCCCTTCCCCAAGCCGAGCGTGCTGGGGGAGTGATACCCCTTTGCTCCCTGAGCAGTCCTGGGGGACCTCACCCATCATGTGGCCTGGGTCCCACAACCAGAGTGTGGGAGATGGCGGGGCACCAGTGCAGGGCGCTGATCAGACCCCCTCTAAGTCGAAGTCCTCTTGGTCACACCGCCTGCCCTGTGCTCAGGCTCTGGAGGGATGGTATCCCTGGCTGATTCTGCAGCTGTGGAAACTGGGCTCAGACAGGTGACAGGAGGTCTAGGGCCACACAGTAGTGAAGATGGAGCCGCAAGAGCCACTGCACACACCCTTGGCTCCTGCACCCCTCTGGCTTCCCTGAGAATCATCCCTTTTCTTCTGGCGCTGAGGATCAAACCCAGGGCCTTCGCACAGAGCCACACCTCAGGCCCTTTCTATTTTTTATTTTGAGACAGTTTTCACTAAGTTGCTTACACTGGGCTGGAATTTGTAACCCTCCTGCCTCAGCCTCCCAGTGCTGGGAAGACAGGCATGCACCTCCATGCCAGGCTTTCCTTTTTTCCAGTGCTGAAAATGGTGCCCAGGGCCTTGAGCTTGCTGCAGAGCCAGTGAGTTGCACCTCAGCCCCCAGGTGAGGATCTGTAATTGTGAACATCCTTGGCCCCACCTCAAAACTATGGGACCATAGGACAGGAGGTCTTTGGTCCCAAAGGACACTGCTCTGCTTCCCGCAGCGGGGCCCCACATGCCGGTGGCTCAGCAGTGGAGGCCAAAGCCAGGTAGGACCTGGCTGCTGTGACAGAAACAGCTCTGCAGCCTCAGGATGGAAGGGAAATTCTGTGTCACCATAGTAGCTACTTTATGCCCTGAGGATGCCCACAGTGACCCATTTTCGATGTTAACCTTCACTGTGTCCACCAGAGTGGCCTAAGGAATGTCCAGGGATTTTAGTAGGGCAAACCCTGGGTGTGTCTGGGGCTCATGGAGGCCTGGCCTTGGGGGGTCTATGTCTGGTCACTGGCCCCATCCTCTCTGGTTCTGTACCCTGCTCTGCTACTGGCTGCAGTGGCCTGAGCAGCTTTGCTCTCCCATGCCCTTCTGCCATGATGTTCCTGCCCTGGAGCAGCTGACCATGGACTGAACCTCCTGAAACCACAAGCCATGTTAAACTCCCTCCTTTGGATTTTGAGCGTCAGCATTGTGTCTCAACAAAGGGGAAGTGACTGAACACAGGACAGGGAGGTCCCCAGGACATAGCACACCCTGTCTGAGCACCGCTGAGATCCTATGCCAACTGGGGCTGGCACTATCCATGTGTGTGGAAGGAGAGGAGGGATGGGCCAGGCAGTGCTGAGTGACCGGGACGGAGCCAGCTGTGTGTGACCCTGCAGCCCTGTTGCTCTCTGAGGAGGCATAGTGAGGGTGGTGGTATGTGGCAGCCTTGTCCCTGGTTGCTGCTTCTCCCAGCCTCTTCTGGGACACATCCTTCCTGGGCCCTGAGGTTGCCAGCTGCTGTCCTCCTCCAGGTCCCCTCAAGCCCGGCCACAGCTCTGCAGAGTCCTCACAATGGGCTTTGGCCCAGGACTAGAGGTCCCAGGGGCAGCAGTGGCCTCTGGCTCTTTTCTGTCTTCCACAGTCCTGGCACAGTGCCCAGGGACAGGCATAGTAAACTCTTTTGCTCCTTTTGTGGTTTATAGAGCCAGGGTAGAAGCCAGGGCCCAGCACACATTGGGCTGTGTGCACTGCTGAGCTGCATCCAGCTCCGTACAGCTGTGTGCGTGCATGCATGCATGTGTGTGTGTGTGTGTGTGTGTGTGTGTGTGTGTGTGTGTGTGTGTGTGTGTTTTCAGACAGGGTCTCGCTGTGTAGCCCAGGCTGGCCTTGAACTCTCAGCGATCCTCCTGCCTCAGCCTCCTGAGTGCTGGGATTACAGGTGTGCAGTGCCATACTGATCTCCCTGTGGCTCCTTCAAACTTCTCTTTTCAGACATCCTGTTCCTCTTCCGGGCCTGGACTCCTCCTTGCCCCTCAGACACTGCCCAGCCAGGAGGGCAACCCCGACAGCTACACCTGAGGTAACCTGCTCTCCTGTCCCTGTCTCCTCTCCCCACTGCGGAGCTGCCTGCCAGGATCTCGCTGACAGGGCCCCCACTCTCTGGCTGACATCTGCCCTCTTCTCATGCTTTGGAGTCTCCAGGTTCCCACTCCACCATCCTCGTCCTGGTATTGGAGACAGCTAAGTCAAATAGACATCTTGCAAGCGGTTAGACAGGGCCGGCCCTGGAGGAGTCAATACGAAAGAAAAACAACCAAGACACATTCACCAAGGTCAGCATTATAAAAAAAGAAAAAATACTACACTTACCTACTGTCCCTAGAGATGAATAGCAGTGACTTGATATTCTAAATAGGCATCAATCACCTCAAGTGGGGACCAAAAAAGCTCCCTAGTCCATTTTCCTTTCTGTAAATTCCTTGTTCATTCTATGTATGCTTGTTACATGACTTGTTTTCCCATTGGATCCCCATTCAATCAATATAACCTGGGGGACTGTACTTGTAATCTCATTGGTTGATCACGATTTTGTCCCACCTTATGCCCACCTTGTGAATTTCCATTGGCTCTTGTTAGTTGACTATAGTTTTGCCCCACCTTTGGACCGGCCTCATCTCCTGGCTTTGCTCCATAAAAACCTCCTGGGAAATGGGGTCCCAGGCAACCCACTTTCTGGTCCCCCTTCTGTCTCTCTTAGACAGAAGCTATCTTTTTCTCAAGAAATTTTTCCTACTTTTAGAATGTTGTTCCTAGAATTCACTCTGGTCCTAGAATTCACTGTTGTTCCTAGAATTCACTCCTCAATTTTAGAGAACACGAGCTTGCGTTTCAGATATCTAGTGGGTTGGGAGTTATATTATGTCCCTTCTTCAGATTAGTTTGCTTGTGGATTACTTGGTGCCCTATATCACTGGGATGTGGTTTCAAACTCAGAGCCAAAGCCAGGCCTGGTGGCCCACACCTGTCATCCCAGCACTCAGGAGGCTTAGGCAGGAGGATCTCCTTGAATTTGAGGCTAGCCTGTGGGAATAGTGAGTTCAAGACCAGCCTGGACTACATAGTGAGGCCCTGTTTAAAAAAAAAAAAAAAGAACAACAAATAAAAACAAAATATAAGAGATTGCAACAACAAAAATCCCCCAAAATCTCAAAGCCAAGTCAGAGTCTGGAGGGAGAGACCCTGTAGGGCTCCAAGTGCCCCTTCCAACCCTGCAGGGTGGCCCAGCACCCATGTGACAGTCTAGCACCTCATTCTACCCCTGCTAGAGCAGGGCTCAGGGTACCAGAGCCAGGCCTGGGGTGGCTGCTGCCCGTTGCAGTCCTGGTCCTTCCTGTGCCCCCTGGGTCATTTTCCTGGGTCCTGGACTCGGGTCTCAGTGCCCACCTCTCCCTGGCAGAGTAGCGACTATGCCGCCCCACACTGATAGCCTCTGCAAAATGCCACTGCCCGGCCCGGCCTGGCCCAGGATTTAGCCCGTGGTCAGCCGGCTGCAAAGCAGGACACGGTGGCCAAAGGACAGGGTCCCAGAAGTGTGACCTTGGCCTTAAAGAGCTGACCCGCTGCTCTGCTTCCTGGATGTCATGGACCAAGTGCTCTACCGCTGGGGTGCACCACGTTCCTCTCAGTCCCCTGCCTTTTCCCAGGCCTGTAGTCCCTGTGCATAGGGCCTTGAGGGTAAGGAAGCTGCCCTGGAACTATGAGTGGTAACGAGTCAGGGATGGTGGCTCTGCCTGGCAGGGCAGAGGAGGAGGTTAGCCCTCTCCCAAGGCCTGAGGGGACAGCCTCACGGACCCCATCCTACAGGCAGGAATAGCGGGACTTACTGAGGGAGGCTTCCTTCCCCTGGGTGCAGAGACCGAGGCCTTTCTAAGCAGCCCTCAGACTTGGTGGCCATAGCCTCTCCCGGCACAGGGCTGTCCTCATACCCAGGAAGCTGCCAGGTCCAGGCTGCTGTGGGGTGGAGCAGGCGGAGAGGTGACCTGGGAGCCCGAAGGCCGCCAGCCGCACCCACGCACCCTGGCCCTCGTGGCCACACTGGCTGGCCCATCAGATAAGGGACTCTGATGTCATGGCCCCTGCACCAGGCGGGGACGCTGCCAGCTCAAATCCACAGAGCAGGAGCAGGAGAGGTTCAGGGAGCTGTTCCCACACCAGCCGCGCAGGGCAGCGTCTTGGGTGGACACCACACCCACACAGGGTGCCAGGCACACACAGGGCCCCGTCAGCCCCAGCTCCAGGTAAAGGAGTCACTTTCTCAGCATGAAAACGTCCTGAGATCTCGTGGGACATACTCGTGCTAAACGCTGGCTGCAGCCTGACCTTGCCACCTGGCTGCTTCCAATCTCAAGGAATCTGGTACTCGCTCGAGTGACGCAGACATCCTCTCCCTGAGCTCATCCATTGTTTGGTGCTTGTGGTACAAGCTAGGACCTGTCAGTGTTGATCGCCTTGTCATGTGCTGCCCTTTCCAGCCACAACAATTTGTTTGGTACTGGCCATGCCTCCCTGAAGCAATTAACCAGGGGTACTGAGGCACCACTGTGTTCAGTGTTTATCTAAAATTCCCACTGAGTCAAGCATGGTGGCACATGCCAGTCATCCTATTTTGGACAGCTAAATTAGTTAGAAAATATGGTAAGGCAGTTGGAGAGGGCTGGGCCCTCTGCCTAGAAAACAAATGAGGAGGCACATTCACTGAAGGTAACTTTAAAAAGAGAGAAACTACTGCACCCACATACTTCCGCTGGGGATAAGTAGCTGTAATTGATATTCTAAATAGACATCAATCACTTTAATGGGGGCCCAAAGCATCCCTAGCTAGCCCATTTCCTCCAGGAAATCCATGTAATTTTGCTACGGGACTAGCTTCCCCATTTGCTCTCCATTTAGTCAATATTACCTGGGAGACTGTACTTGTAACCTTACTGGTTGATCATGGTTTTGTCCCACCTCAGAACCACCTTGTGATTTTCCATTGGATCTTATAGTTTTGTCCCACTTGGTACCTGCCTTAGCTCGTGGTTTTGCCCAATAATACAACTTTGAGAAGCGAGGTGGGCGGGCAAGTCACTTCTGGGTGTCCCCTCCTGTTCCTCTCAGGCAGCAGCTCTTTCCCTCAATAAATTTTTCCTACTCTTAACCTCTGTTGTTCCTAGAATTCATTCTTCAATTTTAGAGAACACGAACTCAGCTTTCAAATATCTGCCAGTTGGGAGTTACAATATTTTTCATGCTTGTATTATTTTACTTATTTGGATTACTTGGTGCCCTGTATCAATCCTAGCACCTGGGAGGCTGAGACAGGAGGATCGATTAGAGTTTAAGGTCAGCCTGGACTACATAGTGAATTCAAGGACAGCCTGGACTATATAGTGAGATCCTGTCTCAAAAAAGAAAGATGATAATAAAATAAAATTTCCATTGAACTGGCTAGTTAGTCTTTAACCTTATTCTTAGCCAGCTGTGAGCTTTATCTCCAGGCAGAAACTGCAAAACTATGCAAAGAACGCCCGCATGTCAAGCCCAGGGTGCATTTTCAAAGGGCCCCAGTGTTGGGCCAGGGTGCAGCTCAATGGGAGGTACTCGTCTGGCAAGCCTGGGGTCTGGATTCTGTCCCTGCACTGCAGAGGGAAAGACTTGGAAATCACAGGTCCTCATCGAGACCCACTGCCCAATGCACAGAAGAGTTGCCCAGGCTGCAGCCACGGGGCTGGGCTGCACAGGGATGGTGCTGGGCACTTCTGAAGGCTCACTTGGGCCATCAGGCAAGTGACTTGGGGGCACCTGGTCTGTTTGTGGAGAAGGTGGCTGAGGCCTAGGGGTCAGGGGCTCTCTGGGGAGGTGTGTGTACATGTGCATGTGTGTGTGTCCAGAGGGGGCTTCTGGAAGGCGAGAGGTCAGAGGGCTCAGTGCCCACAGGGACCTGTCCTGCTTGGGTTGGGGTGCCTGAGTCACATGCCGCAGTCTGGACTTGAACCCAGGGCATCAGAACCCTTCTGTTCAACTCAGCAGCTCAGAGCAGCAGAGAAGGAGAACTAAGATGTTGACGCCCAGGTCTGGCAGGAGGCAGGGTGGTTACGGTATCACCCCTGACATCTGTCCGTTTGGTTGCTCTGAGGTTTACTCCTGAGTCCGTCTCAGGCCAGTTGCTGTGTGTGGTGCGAGGCTGCAGCTGTGGCACGGTTCTCCCAACCTGTATCCTCTGTCCCAGTGGGCTACAGAGGCTAGATCTGTCATCCCAGCACGCCAAGAGGCTGAAGGAAGAGGGTGCAGTTTTGACCCCTGCCCGACTACATAGCAACATAGTGAGACCCTGTCTCAAAAAATACCAAAAAAGCCTGGTGATGCCACTTACTGTGAAGGCCCTCAGTAGTACTAAAACAAGTGCTTTCCTTTCCCACCTATCTGATTTGCCATTAGATGGTCTTAGCCTGTGTGTGTGTGTGTGTGTGTGTGTGTGTGTGTGTGCGCGCGCGCGCGCACACGTGCACGTGTATGACAGCCCCTCCTCACTCTGGGGGTGTCAGCCCGGTGGTAGGATTGGGGTTGGTGACTCAGACAATGCCAGGCATATGGTTTCTCCCAAGTGGAGGAGAAATTGATCAAAACCAGTTGCCACGTGCAAGCCGAGGGCCGTCTTCTCAGCAACACATTTGTGTGAGCAAGTTCTGAAGGTCTTAGTGCAGCACATGCTCAACCCAAGTCAACAGTTTAGATTCCTTAGCCAGGTGAGGTGGCGCATGCTGTAATCCCAGCACTAGGCAAGCCAAGGAAGGACTGCCTCTAGGAGTTCCAGACCAGCTTAGAATACATAGCAAGACCCTGTCTTAAAATATCAAAAAAAACCCCCAAAACCAAAAACCTGAAACAAAACCAATGTAAGATATCTTAACATTCCTCTCTGTATCCACAGTCTATGCAGTTCAGTGTGTTCACAGCAGCAGAGTCTCCTCTCTGTCAGGTCCTATTTGAGGGTCTAGGATCATCTCAGGGACCCCTGGGAGGGGATTCTGAACTGGGGGAGGCAGTGCTGGGTTCCATGCCATGCAAGGCAGGAGCAGGGTGGGCCTGGGTCCTGGGTCTCAGCCAGGTGCCTCATACCAGGCAGGCAGCAGAGCTGAGCAGGAGTTTCATTCTGGGTGTGGGTGCCCAGCGTGTCTGCGGAATCTCAGGGGGACAGGTACCGGGATGGGGACGTCACTGGAGTGTTGTTCCTGTCCTTCCACATCACGCTCCCCTCACAGCATAGGGCACTTTTGTCCTTGAGTTGGTGACCTCGGTCACAGTCCTTGAGGGGGCCCAGCCCTTCTGGGCTGTTTGCCGGAAGCTCCTGGTCCCATCTGCCTGGTGCCCCAGGGGGAGGTCAAGGAGGTCCCGAGGAATGTGCTGCCCGCCCTGGCTCTGCCTGGAATTTCACAGCACATCTCACAGTCACTAAACTTAGCACCATGGTCTGTGCTCTGCTAGGCCCAAATGTGCCAGGGACAAAGAATAAATCATCCTAGGAGTTGACACCAAAGAAATGTGCTGGCCCAGGGGGTCTTGGGAGGCCAGGGTCTGTCCTGTCCAGTTTCCTGGGCCCAGAGATGAAGCTGCTGCCCAGGATGGAGCTGTGCTCTGTGCCTGGGGCAGGGCCAGGTTCCCCCGGCCATTTATTGGACAGATGTCTGAAAGGGCCTGGTATGTGCCTGTGCCACCCTGAGGGGACAGTGATGCCCTTGTCTTGGAGGTCAGAGACTCTGAGTTCAGATCAAAGGCATAGAAAAGAAAGGGAGGCCTGACCAGTAGATCCCAGGGGGTACCTGGGGGATTGGTGTCCACCCAGTTTCTGGGCCAGCTCAGTATCCGCCTAGCTGCTTCCCAGGCCACCATGATGCCATTTGCAATTTCAATGTTTCTCAGAGACTTTGTCCTGTAGGGGAAGAGGGTTTGGGGTTGGGCACAGTTAGTCTGGAATCCCAGCCCCATCTTCTGCTGACAGTGCTGGGCCTGCAGAACATCTCTTTGTCTCTGCCTTCTCTCCTGTAACACGGGAGACTGAAAATCCTTCCCAGGCTGTGCATCTGAGTACGAGTGCTGGCTGCCACCCAGGTGCCCGTGAGCCCCAGATTAGGGAGTGTGTCTTGGGCCAAGATTTTTTTCCCTCTTTGAGCCCCGCGTGCCCTCTAGAGCCCCTAGGGTCCAGCCGGCATGGTGGTGACACAGTCCTGCCAGGGGAGGGGCTCTGTTTTCTAAGTGGTTCCTGTGTGCCTGGATGGGCGCTGCCACCCACCACCAAGCCTTGCCCTGCTTTCTAGGGGACAAGGAGAAGGTCAGCCTCTCGTCTCCCTGTCCTGTGTGGCCATGGTCCACAGCTGCCTACCACAGATGGACAGAGACAGCTCTCTGCTACTCTCACCCCAGGCTGGCATACATCCAACCCATATCCACCGCCAGGCTTGGCCAGGCCTGTGGGCTCAGGGACCCACCCCACCCCGCCTGCTGCCTGCCCATGCCACCTGGCTTCCTCCTGGGTTGCTCTCCTGGGGCCACCTAGGATTTGTCACACATTCCCTGACAAGGCTGAAGTTTATTTTTAGGATTTATTGAGCACCTCTGTGTGGACCAGGGTCAGCTCATGTGTCCTCTTCGGCAGCCCAGGAGGTGAGGATCCGCTGTGGTTTATGGTGGGCTTCACAGCAAGGAGCCTGGAGCAGCTGCTGAAGGTCACAGAGCCAGGAGGGATAGGGCGGTCTGGACACAGCCTGCAACCCGGAAGTCCTTGAAGGTGGGAGAGGTCAGCTCAGCCTTTTCCCAGGGGGAAGCTGGGCCCAGGTGGGCACAATGACCAGCCAGAACAAGGTCGAGCTTGAACTCAGGCCTGGGAAATGTGTCCAGGGCAGGAGGGAAAAGGGCCAGGAACTTCACTCTGGAAACCCTGTCTGGGCCCTGTGGGACAGTGTGGCAAAGCTGATGGCCGCATGGAAGCCAGGGGTGAGGGACATGACCTTGCCAGCTCCTTGGCCGGGGACCAGAAAGACACTGGCAGTGGGCACCAAGGGCTCTGGCCACACGTGCAAGCCCCACCTTCCTCTCCAGCGCTCCTGATTGGTTTGGGCTAGCACAGACTGGCTAATCACAGCTGCTGTCCCTGGCCAGAAAGATGAGCAGAGACAAAGCTAATCTGGGCCTGAGTCTTGCAGTTTTGGACCTGGGACTCAGAGGCTGGGTTCTGAGGCTTTAAATTGTAAAGCTCGGGTCAGAGGCAAATGCTTCCATGTGTGAAGCTGCAGTGGATGACAGCAATTGTCTTGAGACAGCTTTGCTACCAGGCCTGCAATCCTAGCACTCTGGAGGCTGAGTCAGCAGGATCTTGAGCTCAAGGCCAGCCTGGACTACAAAGCGACACCCTGTCTGAAAAATAAATGCATGGCAAAGGAATAAATTATGTTCCACTGTTGGCTGTTTTACAGCCTGGGGCCCCACACTGGACCTGGCAATTGTGTGCTGGGCTGGAATGAGACAGTCAGGTCTCCCAGGCCACTCAGCAGGGCCTGGGCAGGGGAGGCATGGTGGACAGTCCCCACTGCTGTCTCCACGATGGCAGGTGGTTTCAGCATCCCCAGAGGAGCTGCTGGGCTGGGCAGGCCACACTGGGCACCTCTCAACATCTCCAGTCCAGTGCTCAGTGCAGCAAGCCCAGGACCATCCCCAGGGTCTCCAGGCTCAGCCTCAGCACCGGTAGTGCTGTCCGGCCCTCCACCTCGTCCGGCATGGCTGTGACTGCTCCCCAGGGCTCTGCAGCCCGCACCCCACTTCAGGTCCATTGCCAGCATCCCAGCAGCCCTCAAGCTCTCACCCAGCCCGAGCAAGGTCTGTTCCTCGGGCAGAGCCCAGTGCTAGGTGAGGGTGCATTCAGTCCCCAGAATCCTTCCTGGGGTCCTGCAAAGAGGCCAGAGGTGAAGAGATGCCCAGTGTGTGGCCAGGCACCCTCGTCACTCCTGCCATGCTCTCTCTTCCAGGACTCAGTCACAACATCTGCCCTGCGGGGGAGGCTGGCACGTAGAGTCCAGCTTGGTGCCCAAGCAGGAGGGAGAGCAGTGCACAGGGCACTGTTTCTCCAGTAACACACCAGCTGCTCCCTTCACTTCCTCCCTGGTCTCAGAGACTCAGCTTGGCCTGTGGCTCCACACACAGTGTCCAGGACCCGCTTCCAAGACAGAAGACTGAGGACCAAGGACATTCTGCCTCCAACCCTAGCTGGTCCTGGACAGAGGTGCTGCCCCTCATGGGCACAGGCTCCATTTCTCCTGATCAGAAAAGCCTGAGTCATTTGGGATTTTTCTAACTCCAGATTTTTTTTTTGGTACCAGGGATCGAACTCGGGTCCTTGCGCTTAAGCAGCAGGCAGTGAAACCACTGAGCTAAATCCCCGGCTCTAACTCCAGATTTGCTAGTTCAATAGAAAGAATTGTCTTTTTTTTTTTTTTTTTGGTACTGGGGATAGAACTCAGGACCTTGCGCTTATGAGGCAGGCGCCAGAACCACTGAGCTAAATGCCCGGCCCAGAAAGAAATGTCTTTAAGTTTTGCTTTGGTTTTAAAATTCAGCTGACTTGGGGATCTTTTCCAAAAGTTATATGAATATGACACGATCATACGTTTAGGACATTTTAGAAACTCCAATTCAGGGCTTCTTGATTCTTAAAAAAATTTCTCTTTTTGGTGACCAGGAACGATCGGGCAGTGTCTGATGTGCCAGCCAGGCAGGCATTTAGGTCACACCTCACTGGGTCTCCATTTGGGTTCCTGGAAATCCTGAGCACAGCCTTGGGGAGCCAAGCTAGGACTCACAGTGTTTGCCAATTGTCTCAGTGCAGGAACGAGGGGGATATAGGAGTACAGAGCTGGAAGCCAGGTGCAAAGCCCCTCTGTTGCCCTAGACTCTGCCATGAGACAGCCGGGGGGCCCCACATGTTGACCAGGATGCTGTGTGAGGAGTGTGTACTGCTCAGCATGGGCTGTAGCGGCTAGGCCAGGATGCGGACCCTGCCCCACCAGTTGTGTATTCTAGCACCCTGGCGTCCTGCTTCTTGCCTCCTTTCTCAGCCTGAAAAACTCCTGTTCACCCCTCAGAACCCTGCTCCAGTCTCTGAAGCCTTCCTTGACTCCCGAAAGGCTCATTTGCCAAGCTGTCTTGAGCCCCGATGTGGCAGAGCAGTAGGAGTGAGCAGGAGATTAGGAGGGGGCTGAGGGAGGGAGGAAAGAGGAAGAGAACAGGAGATGACAGGACAAGAAGTGAGGAGACAGGACTGGTGCAGAGCAGTGTGTGCAACACACTGCTGCAGCAGAAGTGTGCACGCAGTGCAGTGTGCTGCCCAGGACATGGCCTTCCCACACCACATCCTGCACGCACAAGGTCAACAGCACAAACCGGATGAGCAAGGCAGCCAGGGACAGGGAGAAGCCCCACCTGTGTGGAGGTGGGACCTGCTCTGCCCAGCCGGGCCCTGCCCCCACTCACCCATCTTCACAACCTCCAGATTCAGGGCAGGAGTCAACCTGGGAGCCCTCGGAGACCCAAAACAGATCCTAAAAGGAGCTCAGGGAACTGGGAAGCAGCACCCAACACGCACACACATCCACAAACATGCACACACATATATGCAAACACGCATGAGTGCACAGGACACAGGAGGAAGCCGAGGCCTGCACAGAGAGAGCCTCTGCCTGTGAGTTCCTCCCACACATCACCCACAGTACCTCCTCAGGCCCTTGAGACTGTGCTGCCTGCACCAGACCTAAGAACGTAGTGTCCATCTCAGGCTCTGGGCAGCTCAGCTTGGTCCTGGCTCTGGCATAAGGTGAGCCCTGGGCCTCCATCTCCCCCTCCATACAGAGGCGATGAGATCCTCTTTAAGAATGCTGTCAATGGGTAAAGACAGTGTAGTATTTACACAAAATGGAATGCTATGCTGCCCTAAATAAGGGTGAACTGGAGTCGTTTCCAGGAAAATGGATCTGTTTTAAGAGTGAGTTAAGTAAAGTAAATCAGACATGCGAGTTTAAATATCTCATGGTTTCTCTTATATGAGAAACCCTGAGTATAAATAAAGAGTAAAATAAAAGATTATAGGAGACAGGGAGATGGAACTTTCTCAAATGGAAAGGGGACCAAGGGGTGGGGGAGATGAGGAGGAGGTAAGGAGGGGAAGGGGATGAAAGAGAATTGAGATGTGCTAGGTACAGGCCCTAACTCCCCATGAGGAATGTGATCATTGTGTACTACAAACATGGACTCATAAAATAAAATTTAAAAATCAATAAAATGTGGGTTAGAAAGCAGGAAAAAAAATGCTCATTAAAGTGAAACGACATTTGGCCAGTGCTGGTTGCACATGGAGCTAGGTACTTCTGGGAGACAAACCTTGGGGCAGCGGGCGGCACTGGGTGGGTAGCAGTGGGCCAGATGGGGTCAGCCTGGAGCCCACGCCTGGGGGTGGCAGTGGGGAGCCTTGGACGGCACTTGAGCTGGGGAGTGGCCGAAGGAGGGAGGTCACGGGGCTTATCTGGCACGGCCACGTTGTTTATCAGTGTCTGGCGAAGACCTTGGCTCCAGCTGAGCCCAGGAGCTGCCAACTGCAGGCCCCAGTTAAGCCCTGAACAATGCTGCTCCTAGGCCTCCATGGAGCCAGATTCCTGCTGTCCAAACCACCCCACTTCCTGCTCCCGACCTGCTGGGAGCCGAAGGAGGTGCCTTTATCCCCGGGTAATGAGCGATGTTAACGCATCCCTGGGCCCTTCCCAAACACCTCGCCCCCGCCACTGTCGGGAGCTGTGCCAGGGCTCCCTGCACTGCTAATGAGGTAGGCATGCTGACTGGAAGCGCATTTGGGGAGCAGGGCCCCTGCTGCTCCATGGGGCCTTTCATGAATGCTCCAGTCAGACCCTCGCCTTGGTTTGCGCTTCAGGTCCAGGTGACGCTGAGACTGACACCTGAGGTTAACCCTCCTCTGGCTGAGATCCTGTCTCCAAGCAGCAGTCTCCTGTCCACCCTAGAGCAGGTACAGCTGTCACCATGTGTCATTTAGCTTGGTGTAGAGCCCCAGATCCAGGTCTGAGTCTCATCTGTCCTGCGGTTAACAAACCGCCACCCCATGAAGACAAGGACCCCAAGGACATCACCGCCTGCTGTTCAGCATTGGGCTGCACAGGGCTAACCTCCCCCAGCCCCCTCTCTGGATGCAACCCGGGCCTGCGTGTGGCAGCCAAGCTCTGCCCGAGCCACGTCCCTGCCTGAGTCTCAGTTTTCAAGGTGCATTGCACAGTAAAAGTGATTTGTCAAAACTCTTTGTTCATCTGTGAAACAATGGCACGAAGACGATGCGGTTTGTTTTCAAAGCATCTTTAGAACAGAAGGAAGGAAAACAGACTTTCTAAAATATGACCCTGAGTTCATCATTCAAAAGGGTTGTTTTTGTTAATCTGGCTGATTTTTTATTTTTATTTTTTTTGGTACAGGGGATCAAACTCGGGACCTTGCACTCATGAGGCAGGCAGTGGAAACACTGAGCTAAATCCCCTGCCCTGGTTTTTGCTTTGTTTTGTTTTGTTTTTTGTTTGTTTGTTTTTGATACTGGGGATCGAACTCAGGACCTTGTACTTGCCAGGCAGGCACGGCAGCACTGAGCTATATCCTCTTCCCAATCTGGCTGGTTTTAAAGGTTCGGGCTTCCAGAGTCTTGTTAAAAGATATTATTTTTTAAGAGGATAATTGAGCTCGGTTCCTAACTCTTATGAAAAGTGGCTGGCAGAGGATATTGTGAGTCCACACCTGGGCGCATGTGGCTGCATGGGGTCACAGACTAGCTGCTGAATTGGCTGACAGTTGTCAAGTCACACGGGCCTGGGGAGGACACAGGCTCAGGCTGAGGCAGGCTGCTCCTCCCTGCCCAGCACCAATTCTGCTGTGTGGGTGTCAGGGGCAGGAGGGGAGCTGGCACTTGGGGTCCCCTCCTTTCCCAAACCCAGGCTCTTAGTCTATGTGCCAAGAACACCCACCTGGGGCCTTCCATCTGGAAATCTGTACATGGCTTACGCTCAAACTCACACTTGGGGGGCAGATACACAGTGACACAGCCCGGGAAGCTGATGTCCTCCAGATGGCTCGCTAAGTAAATCTCTATCTTATTTGGCTGCTTGAAATCCCTGGTGTCCCTCAGCTGATACACTCAGCACTCCCAGTGGCGGGGTTGTCTTCTCCTGTGTGGCTGTCTGCCTGTCCAGAGTTCCCCTTTTTATGGCCCCCAAGACCCACTTTAATCGGCTATGTCCTCAGAGATCCTGATTTCAAACAAGGCCCCATGCACAGATCCCTGAGTTTCGACTTCAGTGCACTGTATGTCCCCAGTAGGAATCTGTTTAATAAGGTATGGTGCCTGCTGCACATGCAGGGAGAGCCGTGTGGTGCTGAGGAGGGTGGCAGAGAGTGGAAGGGGCTCAGGAGGGGCTGGGGCTTTGAACTGTTCATGCTGTGCTCTGGATAGAGGAGACCTCACCTCTGGAACCAGCGGTGGCTTCCTGGAGTGGGGGCAGATGCTAGACCTAGGTGGGCTCTGTTCCTAAACCAGGACAGGGAGCTGCAACCATCATGCCTGAACAGCAGGTATCCACCAGACCTCGCCCACCTTGGCCAGGGAGTGGAAGATTGGAGGACAGAGGTGGGCCAGAGGGCGGGTGTCCCTTTAGGTGAAGTGGGGGTGTCGGCATCCTGAGCACCTGGGAGGATTGGGCGCTGGCCGCATGCCACCTTGGACAAGGGTGATGCCACCTCATTCCACAGTCCGGAAACCACTGTGCCGAGAGCTCTGTGGAGATGGCGTGGGCACTGCAGACTCAGCCACCAGGCTGCCTGGCAGCCATTGTGCCCCACTGCCTGGAGGTCTGGACAGGACCAGACACTCCAGGAATCCATTGCATGGCTGCCTGGACAACAAAGACCTTTCTTCAGCCTTGCTCCACTCTGGTTAGGGCCTGGAAGTCACAGTAGGACTGGGTGTCCTTTCGCTTGTTAAAGTCTTCGACGATGGTTATTTCTGGAAAATTTCCTACCTTGCGGTCAACATAGCCTGTGTTGTCTGGGTTTCTTTTCCTCTTTGGTATTTTTGGATAGAGATGCATGGAAGATATCAACTTCTGCAGCGACTAAAAGCTGGGATTTTAGCCACTTAATCCCTTGGAAAGACATCAATCATCACTTATTTTTTTGTAAAAAAAAAAAATTTAAAGGGAAGGTTGCGTCTGGGGAGGGGGGCATTTCACAGCCAAAGGCTGAGGTCGGCGTCATCCATGGGAGGAACCTGGCCTCTTCACCCCCAACCACAGCGTGGTGGGCTCTGCTCCAGTGCTGTGCTGCCTCCCGAGAGTAGCCCCAGCCCTCAAGGGTCACCCTGGCCACCGAGGGTCATCCCAGCACGAGCTCCCTGATGCTTTTTCTAAGTCTCCACCTCAACCTAGAGGGATGTCCCCATTGTGCCCAGCCTGCATACTTGGCATCCCCATGCCTCCAGAACACACTCTGTGGTTGTATGATGGTTACCTCATACCTACCCATGCATCTCCAAGCCCTCCTGCCACCCCTGCCCCAGGCCAGCTTGTCCCTCAGCTGTTCTGATGAAAATCTCAGAGTCTCTGCTGACCTCCTTCTCCCAAAGTCCATGCTTGGGCCCTGACTTCTTATGCATTACCCTGGCTACTTCGGTGTGGACTCCTCCTCCTCCTCTTTCCCGTGTTTGTGTGTGTGAGAGTGTGTGTGTATGTATGTGTGTGGTCCATGGCTGCAGCACATAGTGATCACACTCATCATGGAGAGTTGGTACATAGCCATAGCACATCTCAATTCTTTTGATGTCCCCTTCCCCTCCCTCCATCTCTTGGACTTAATTTCAAATTCTATCCATTTTTCAACAGGAAAGCAGTAAAAATCTCCTAAGACTTGCAAGACTCCAGTGATGTAATTTGTACAAAACTAGGGCCTCTGTTCTCACACAGGGTTTGGAGGCAGGTTAGACCATCACCTCCATCTGTAGTCCAGGCAACAGCGGCTCAGGGGGGTGACAGCTATGGTTTGGGTATGATTTGAGTTTGTCACCTGTCATGGTTTAGATTAAGAAAAAAATGTCCCAGGCCAGGGATTTAGCTCAGTGGTTCTGTCGCCTGCCTCGCAAGCGCAAGGACCCGAGTTTGATCCCAGTACCAAAAAAAAAAAAAAAAAAGAAAAGAAAAAAATGTCCCCTGTAGTTTTCTGTGTTCAGAGGTGGGCCTTTTGGAGGTAACTGGACCATGGGGCACTGTGCATGTCTTAGATTAACCATAGTGAGTTCGTGGTTGAGTGTGCTGCTGGGAGGTGGGGCCTGCTTGGAGGTGATCACTGGGGTGTGACCTGAGAAGGTGTGTTCTTTTCCCTGGCTCCTCCCTTCTCTCTCTGCTTCCTGGTTGCCATGGGTGAGCCACCATCCTCCACCAGGCCCCTCTGCCACCCTGTATCTGCTTTGGAGCCAGCCTATCATGGACTGAGCCCTCTGAAACTCTGAGCCAAATAGACTCTTCCTGCATTAACTTCCAGTGTTGGATATTTCATTCTAGCGATGAGAGAGTGACAAGCTGTGGTTTGGACAGGGGATTTGAGTTGTTCTCCAGGGCTCCTGTGCTAGAAGTTCAGCTCTGAGCATGGTGGTGGTGGTGGGGCCCCTTGGAGGGGAAGCCGGGTGGGCTCCTCTAGATCCCTGGGTGCTGCCTCAGAAGGGACTGAGGTCGTACTCATGGGATCCCTGAGCTCCTGGAAAGTGAGTTGTTATAAGAGCTGGCCATCCTGAACAGCTCTGCCTCCCATTTCCAGATTTTATCCTTTCTTCCCATGCATCCTTCCTTGGTTTCCCCCATCTGCTATCAGTCCCTCCCCAGAGGCTGAACGCAGCGTGGCTGTCTGACCTCTGACCTCAGCTCCCAAGGGATACTTTCTTTTTTTTTTTTTTTCTGGTCCCAGGGATCAAGCTCAGGACCTTGGGCTTGCAAGGCAGGCACAGCACCACTGAGCTAAATCCCCTGTCCTCAGCTTCCAAAGCTAAATAAGCTTCTCTCTGGCACATTAGCCAGCCTCATGCATCTTGCTGTGTACCGAACTGATTAATGCACAAGGTCGCATGGCCATATCTCCTGGGTGTTGCAGCTGGAGCACTCCAGGTGCTGAGCAGGTGCTGAGTAAACATGACAGGGGACACAGGGTCCCCTGTGCTGGGGTCCCCAAGCCCATGCTTGTATGTCATAGGGAGGGAGCTCTCAGCATCCAGGGGACTTCTGGAGCAGAAGACCACCACTGATTGTCAGTGCTTCAGGGCACCACATCTTGTCCCTGGAGCCATGAAGCAACCAAACCCAAGACCGCATCCCTGCCCTCAGCCTTACCCTTGTCCCCAGGCCCAGGGACACCAAAGATGACACAAAGACAGTGGTGAATTCTCACTGCAGATAGTGCCAGAGCTATGTCCAGCCCCAGTAAACACAGGGGCACTGTAGAGGCAGCTCCTGCCCTGCCAGGTAGCTGGGCAGTGCCACCTCATAGAGGTGCATGGGGGTATGAGGCCAGTGAGGCCCAGCTCCCACACTCAATGCCTGATTGCCATTTCCTGCTGGGCACTCTGCTTTCTGTTCTTGTCAGCACAGCTGCCATCCCAAATTCTGTACCCAATCCCTGGCACACAGGAAATGTGCTGAGGGAGAACAGAGGGAAAGAAAAAGCCTGCCATTTGCCTGCTGTCCACACCTGGAGACCTGAGAGGAGCAGCCGTGTATCTCCAGGCATGAGCTCAGGTCTTGGCTCTGCTGCCTGCTGGCTGTGCTGCTGGATGAGCATGCTGCCATCACTTCCCTTGATGTGGTGAGCACTGAGGCTGTGGGTGCGGGACCTGGACTTCAAGGAGCTGGACTCAGGGGCTGGCTCTGCAATTCACGGTGGCATGGCCTTGGGTGACACAGTGACCTGTGGATACTTAGGGATCCCTCTGTTCTTGGTTGAGGGCTTCTGGCTTGCAGCCTGCATAGTGCCTGTTGTGGAGGAAGCAGCACCCTTGGTGAAGGGATGGAGCATGTGCTGTCTGTGCAGGTGTGAGCCAGAAAAGATCCCACCACTCATTCTCAGCTGTAGTCTGGGAACCTCCCAAGCTGGGTGCTGGGAACCCAGCAGAGACCACAGCACCCTAGGGAGCCTACAGTGGAGGCAGGACAGATACGTGGTACCCACTCTTCTGGGATCTCTGTGTCCTTGGGCTGTGGATGAAGAAGCCAAGAACCACACAGACGTAAAGAGTTGGCTTGACACCCCCGGGGCAATGCCAGCAGACAACCTCAACTATTGGGAGAATGAATGGGCCTCAAGGAAGGAGGTTTGCTGAGGCCTTATAATGCCTACCAGACAGGATGCCTTTGACCTATCTGGGGCTAGATGTGCTTGACCTACCGGGACTGGGGAGTCTTTGATCTACTCAGACCAGGATGTGTGTAACCGGAGTTCTTTTCTTAAGCATCTTTTGCTCCCAATGGACACCCTCCTCGTTTGTCTCAGTCCTCTCTTTTCTCAACAGGGCACACATGGTTTTTCTGTTATACTATGCTTTGAAAAACTTTTGGGGGGGATCTTAATTATTCTTGCCTTTTAGGGTTTGGGGAATACACTGAGCCTGAGACCTGCCTGCGGCCGAGTCTCACAAAGACCTCTCACAGCAAGCTGGGACTCCAGCTTGCAAGGCTGTCCCTGAGGTGGGCAGAAACAGGAAGTGCACTAGGCCTGAGATGGAACCCTGGGTGCCGGTCCAGCAAGTGGCCCCCCGGCTGGTATGTCTTGAGGCTCCTCTGTCCTTGGGAGTCCCCAACCAGAAGCTTCCTGTGTTCGGAGGAGCCCTGTGGACAGGGCAGCCAGTCACAGGGTGGGAGGGGACTCAGGTGACCTGTGTTGTGTCCTAGGCTCACACCAACTGACTCACTGAGGACCCGAGTGAGTGCTGAGGCCCAGGAGTGAACGGTGCTTGTTCAAGTCACCATCTGAGTCCTAGTGCCCCAGGCTGCTCCGCCCAGGTCTGCCAGGTAGTTTGGTCCCTGGGACCTTGGAGTGACACTGTCCCAGGCTAGGACAGAGTGGCAAGCAGGCCAGGGTGCAGCCCTTCCTATCTGCCCTGTGTTCTGGTGGCAGGCATCATAAATCATCACTAATCGAGCTGACCCGGGTGGGCCCAGAGTCCTGCTCAACACAAGCTCCAGGAAGATGACCTTTGAGACAGACCTTTCTGCCACGTTTCTCTGAGTAGAAAGAGTTCCTCGAGAAGGAGAAAGAGAAAAACTTGAGCCCTTGTGCCATCTTTCTTTCTTTCTTTCTTTCTTTCTTTCTTTCTTTCTTTCTTTCTTTCTTTCTTTCTTTCCCTTCCTTCCTTCCTTCCTTCCTTCCTTCCTTCCTTCCTTCCTTCCTTCCTTCCTTTCCTCTTTTTCTTTTTTTCTGGCTGGGGATTGAACCCAAGGCCTTCTCACTGAGCTACATCCCCAGCCCATTCTAAAAACTTTATTTATGTATTAGTGAGACAGGGTCTCACTAAATTGCTAAATTGACCATGCTGGTCTCAAAATTGCAATTCTCTCCAGACGTGGTGGCGTATGCCTGTAATCTCAGCACTTGGGAGGCTGAGGCAGGAAGATCGCTGAGAGTTTAAGGCCAGCCTGGGCTACATAGTGAGTTTAAGGCCAGCCTGAACTACATAGCAAGACCCTATCTCAAAAACAAAACAAAACAAAAAATTGCAATCCTACCTCGGCCTCCTGGGGATTACAGATGTGTACCACCATGCCTGGCAGCCAGCGACTTTTTTTTTTTTTTTTTTGTACCAGGGATTGAATTTGGGTCCTTGTGCTTGTGAGGCAGGCAGTGCAATCACTGAACTAAATCCCTGGCCTGCCAGCCACTTTTTAAGGGCCTCCTATTCTATTGCCTCCAATAATTCTGGCAAATTAATCACAAAGCAGGAGTCATCAGCCTCACCTTACAAGGGAAAAGACAAAGGCACAGAAACACAAATAAACTGCCTAAAAGTCCACTAAGAAGGCATGGTTCTGCCTCAAAGATGAAACTGTGACACCAGGAAAGGAGGAGGCTGGGCGGGTGTCTGTGGGAAAGACACTTCCAGGGGCCATGGCAGAGCTGCTCACAGCCTCCAGGACTCAGGGCTTCTGCCAGCTGCTCCTTATTCAGACTCAGGTCTCAGTGTGGGCAGGAAGGTTGGGCCCCTGAAGGGCCCAAGTCCCCATGTGTCTCTGGGCCACCATGCTGGCCTTGGCTGGGCTCTGCTCTCCATACCACAGCCAGGCAGGGCCCTGGGGGAGCAAGGCTAGGGGGACCGGGGCAGGGGCAGCAAGCCCCGAAGGCTGTATTCATACTGTACCCTTCACCACCCTGTTCGCAGTCAGAGTAAGGCTCAGGGCCTGGAGAGAGAAGTGGACGCTGCCTCTGGGCTGGAGCCATCACTCTGCGTTCTCATGTAGGCTGGAGCCCGGAGGTGTGAGTACCATGGCCATTGTTGTCATCTGTCTCAGAAGAAGCCCCACAGACAATTGTGATAGAAGGCCAGCCCTGAGGACCAGCAGGGTCCACATGGATACCTTGAATCAATCATAGATTGGAAATGTCCTTTAAGAATTGCATTGGTCCCTGAACCAGGCATAGTGGTACACATCTGTAATCCCAGCACGCAGGAAGCTGAGTCAGGAGGACCACAGCAAGTTTGAGGCCAGCCTGGGCTACATAGTGAGTTCAAGGGCAGCCTGTACTTCATGGCAAGAGCCTGTCTAAAAAAAAACAAACTGCATGTGTCACAAATCTCTCTACCCCCACTTCCTAGACACCCAGGGCAGCTGTCTACACAACATTAACCTCACCTCAGGGGTTGCTCAGAGGGCATGTGGGGGCAGAGTGCTGTGCAGAATGGAAGGAAGCCCTTCAGATGCAGGCCCTGCACCAGCCCCTTGGGGATGGAGGGGCTACCATGACTAGCATGAGGCACAGATCACTTCCTGGGAGCTGAGCGACGGGTGTGAGCCTCATGGACCCTTCACGATGTTCTGTGTCTTTACAGTGAAACAGAAGAAATAAAGTTGCTACCCTCCAGGCATCTTTCCTGGCTAGAGATGCTAAGAGATGGCAGTGCCAGGCTGGGGGCCTGGCCCTCAGGTGCCTCCATCATGGGTTCTGCTGAGCACCACAAGGAACCAGGCAGCCCAAGATGTTCTGATGGGCCCACAGAGTCACAGCTGCAATGTTGGTGGCGTCCTGTGTCCCCAGTGAGTGACATCCACGTAGGCTCTCTCTGGAGGAGAGAAGGAGGAGCCATGCTGCCTGGGGGGGTGGGATTCTTCTTTTTTTCTGTGTGGTACTGGAGAATTGGACCCAGGGCCTTTGCACTGAGTTATATCCCAGCCTTGTTTGAGACAAGGTCTCACTAAGTGGCCTGGGCCAGGCTTGAACTTGCAATCTCCTGCTTCAGCCTCCCAGAGTGCTGGGATTACAAGTGTGTACACCACACCCAGATAAGTGATTTCCTCTTTGTATTCTCTCTGTACCTTCAAGATTTTGTTATGTGGACATGGAATCTCTTCAAAAATAACTAGATAGATACATAGAAGTTGAAAATGACTCTTTTTTTGAGACAGGGTCTCACTATGTAGCCTAGGCTGGCCTCAACTTGCAGTGATCCTCCTGCCTCAGCCTTCCTAGTTCTGGGATTACAGGCATGCACTACCATGCCCTGTGAAAATGAATTGTTTTTAAAGCACATCAAAATTTTAGAAAGATGGAATTTTTTGAAAGGCATGGGAGAAGGTAAATAAGAGACTGTTATTCCAGCCTTGACACACTCTTTGACCAGTGGGTAAACTGCTCACTGTCTCTGAGTGCATTTCCACCAGCTAGGAGATATTTTTGCTCCATGTGAGAAGGGCCATCATGCCACACATTTCCTGTTCACATCAGAGTCCATGCGGCTGGGGCCCCTGGCGGTTGTGCAGTGAAGTGTGGGCAACTGGAGGAGGCAGCCTTGCTGTGAGCTGGAGAGAGCTGTGGGTACAAAAGGCAGGAAGAAGGAAATCTCTTTTTTCTTTGGAGGAGCTCCAGTCTTTGCCATGACCTTTGGATATTGGTCTCCAGCCCCTTCAGCCTTCCAACGCAGACTCCTTGGCTTTCTGACACAGAATCATGCTGGTGCTTGTGCAGTGAGCTTTAGGGCCCTCAATCTTCAACTGCTAAAGATCCTCAGCTCTCCAGTGTACTGACTGCTATCTTGGATTCTTTGTCTCTGATCTGATAGGTGGTCACTGGGATTCTTCTGGTTCTCATCTTATAAAGCTACCTTATAAATCCTTTGTATACACATAATTTATATAAAATCTGTTCCTCTAGTGAACCCTAACTAACACAGATTTTGGTACTGAGAGTGGGATCATTGCTGTAAATACACCTGGCTATATGGTTAAAAAGCCTTTGGAATTAGTTCATGGGAGGAGTTTGGAAAGTTTTGGAGAATGCTGGCTAGAGAAGCCCTAGAATGCAGTAAGCTGTGCTTTATGGGAGATTCTGGTCAGAGCTCAGAAAATCAGAATTCTGATAAAAATGCAGAGAGTAAAGATTGGGCTCAGGAGATTTCAGTTAGGAACAAGGAATCCATTGGTAGTTGGACTCAAGACTATGTATGTTATGCTCTAGCAGAAAAAGTGTCCACATTTTGCTCCTCTCCTGAGACTTTGCAAGAGACTGAGCTTAAGGGCAATGAACTAATGAGTCCGAGGGAGGAGATTTCAAGGTAGCCTAATGTTGAGGCTGTGGCATGGGTACTGCTGGAACATTTCAGCCATATCTACCATGAGAAGCAGAACCAAAAAGCAGAGCTAAATAATTTGAAAAATTTAGTTAGTGGCTAAAAAGGAAGCTCCTGTAAAGTTGGGACCTGTAAAGTTTTGGCTAAGGAGATCTTGGTTGCTAAAAAGATTAGCATTAAAAAGAAGCAAAGAGCCAGGCATGGTGGCACATACCTATAATCTCAGCACTTGAGAGGCTGAGCCAGGAAGACTGCTGTGAGCTCAAGGCTAGCCTGAACTGCATAGTGAGACTCTATCTCAAAATACTCAAACCAGGGCTGGGGATTTAGCTCTGTGATGCAATGCCTGCCTCCCAGCACAAGATTCTGAGTTTGATCCCTGGTACTAAATAAATAAATAAAATAAAAAGAAGCCAAATACTCTAAGTCAGGATAATAAGAATGATGTCTTGAGGACATTTCAGGAATCAGCAAGACTTTGCCCTTCTCAGGCTCAAAGATGCAAAGTTGAGAGTTTCTTTGAGAAGAGAGCCCAAGAGTACAAAAGTGAAAGACTTTACCTTGAGAAGAGAGCCCCAGGGTGCTGTATTCTTTCTGGGCTCAAGAGGGAAATGTTTCCCAGAGTTAAGCCATCCAGACACTAGGAGGTCTCTACAACCATGAGGCAAGGGGGCCTGACTACTGGTCGAGCTGGCAGCAGACCTTGGCATCATCCATGTGATGCTGGTTTTATGTGTGTAGAATGCAAGAGCGGTGAGATCAGGGAGGCTTCCACCCAGATTTCAGAAGGAAGGCTTGGAGGCTAGGCAGTGTGCTCTGAGAAGGCAGTGCATGAAGCTATGATATGAAACTGGAAGGACAGCAGAGACCCCAGGAAGTTGGAGAAGCTAGGAATGTGGAACATCTAAGGAAAGCCATAGGTAGTGATCAAACCCAGACCAAGAGAGGGGCCATGAGGGTTGGAACCAGCAACTGAATAGTGCTGGGATTACAGACACTACTGTGCCTGGTGGAGTTTAGATCTTTAATCCCCTCCAAAGACCTCGTGTGAGGACTTGGCCTCCAGCCTGGTGCTATAGGAGGTAGGGTTTGGGAGGAGGAAGGTCACTGGAGGTCACTGGAGTTGTACTGTTGGAGGACATTGGGACCCCCACCTCTTCCTGTCTGTCTTTGCTTCCTAGCCACTATGAGGTGACCAGGCTTATTCCATCACAAGCTCCTGTTGTGATGTGCTGCCACAGACCCAAAAGCCACAGGGCCACCGGACCACAGACTGGAGTTTCTGAAACTGTGAACCAGAGCCACAGAATGTTGACTGACACACTTCTGTTGTCCAAGACGCTTAACCTGCAGCTTTCAAAAATGTGCTAGAACAATGATTTCACTAGAGAACCCTTTGCATCCATCTGCAAAATAATTATCTTCCTACCCGTGCAAATCTAGGCTATTCTAAATGAGAGATGCCCAGCTGTGTGGTCTTGTGCAGTGTACAACCTGAACGACATCCATGATTTTCCACACCTCTGGACTAGATGTTTAGGACAACAGAGCTATGAACTCAAGCAGAAAGGAAGGACATTTGGACATGGCTGTACTTGGCTACATCAAGCACACACACCAGACCCTGGAGGTGACCACTCTGTTCAGGTTTTCCTTATACTGTCCAGCCTCATAGGATGTGAGTTCTAGTCCATTTCCCCTGCCCCACAGTGCCTCCCCACAGATGCACTTGCCCCAGGGTCCTGTGGACCATGGTCTACACTACTCCTGGATCCATAGTCCCCCGGGTGGCCAGCGTACCTTCAAAGGACAGGGCTGATCTGCAGAATCTCCCCACTCCTCAACTGGGAAGCATGAATTAAACCCAGTGAGTGGTTGGTTATGTAACCTCCCGCCCGACATGGCCCCTGGGATAATCAGCTGACTGTGGCCCCAATCCCGGGGAAGCTGCTCCACTTACATAAGGCGTGACACTGCCTGGAGATTTAAATACACCTCCACCACACCCTCTCCCTTCCCCCCGGCCTCCCCCACCACACTTCTGACACACCAGGGTCCCCACCCTCAAAATGTCTGTCAGACACTGAAGCTCCTTAGCCAGTCCGGGCTCAAGCACACACAGGCTGACTGACAGAAGGCTGTGCTCATCAGAGGGTTCAAATTATCACCTAAAAATAAATCACCTAGCTCTGCGATGACAGCTAATCCAGGAAGCCAGGGGGCTCTCCCTCAGAGTTGTAGACGAGCTGGAGCAGAGCCAAGACCTTCCTTTCAACAGAGTGGCCAGTGTGAAGGGGAACTACCCATGCAGTGAGCTCCCCGTGGCTGGAGGTGAGTAAGCAGGACTTGGGGATGAGGCTAAGATTCCTGCATTCCACGGAGCCTGAGCTGGGAGTGGCACTGATATAGGGTCCGACGTTGTGCCTAGTGGTGCTGTGGAGGGATGGCAGTGGGCTCCGTCTCCAGTGCCTGATCTTGTCTCTTGGGAGCAGCTTTGGGAGCGCTGAACTCACAAAGGAGCCCTGGGCTCAGTGAGCAGAAGCATTGCTCAGTTGGCAGCGTCCGCAGGGTACAGGAGGGCAAACAGAAGCTGTGCCTGTGCCAGCAATGCAGCCTCATGTGTTCACTGAGCCCTGAGCACAGGTGACCCCTGTGCAGGTGGGAAGGCCCCACATGGCACCACACAGGGACATTGCATGGCACGGGGACACCACAGGGCAATGCCTGCCCAACCTGTGCCACTGTGCCTGTCAGCCACTTCCTGATAAGCCGCACCCCCACAGCCTGACTGTCTCACATCCTCTCTGGCCCACAGGGCTCTCTCCAGCCCTCCCACTGCCACTTCCCAGGGACAACTGTTTGTCCCATCCTTGCTGAGACACAGCCCCAGAGAGAGGTGGAAATGCTCCCCGGGGCTGTGCACTCTATGAGTGCAGAGTTTTAAGATAAGAGGGGACCGTGGCTCCTTGGTCCAACCACCAAGTTGGTCCTTTGGAGAAGAGGGGACCCTTGGCAAAGGCATGGACTGCAGGACCTTGGCCTGGACGTCAGCGTGGGGGACCCAGCCAGGCAGCTCTGTGTTTTGTCACATTGTGCTTGGTTGTACAAGGAAGGGCGGGGCCAGGGCCACAGTACCTGCCTGGGAACAAAGACAAGGACCTGCTCCCCAGTGACAGGTGGCCTTGGAGCTGAGCCCCATGGATGCCACAGACACCATTCCTTCCAGATAAGCCCAGGGCTTGCTCCCCAGGAGAAAAGTTGGGTGAGCTTCCAGTCACCCAAGTGGACCCTGGGATGCTTCAGCTTCTGGGCTGGAGAAAGGCTGAAGCCTTTCTTCCTGGCGCAGTGGCTGGAGGCTGCTGGAAATCATAGAGACCACTCACTCGCACTTGGCCTCAGACTGCTCTTCACCAACAAAATCTTCCCTGGAATCCCGGGCTGTGAAGAGGAAGGGGCACAGGCTGACCACGGGGGACCGGCTGTGGCCCCTCTAAAACGATAGTGTGTGCCATGCCCAGTTACACTGGCTGGGAAGAGGGGCTGTGATGCCCGCAACACTCCAAGATTCTGTGATTGTCACATCTATTTCTGTCACCTGTTTGCCTTCCTAGTGCTGCATTGCTGAGGCTGACATTTAAATCCGTTTGCATCACAGAGCCCCCACCAGCTGGCACTGGGGGGTAGGAGGTGGGTGAAGGGGCCCTGCCTGGCAGATGGAGTGGGCGCGGCTGCCCGCATGCTGGTGTGGTCAGGAGCATCAGGCGTTGCCTGGGAATATTGGAAGTGAGATGAAGAGAGAGCTGGCGCTGCCACAGAGCTGGGGTGCATGTGATGGCCTGGTTCCCACCTGTCTCCTCTGTGTGTGGTGTGGCCCAGGCCTTTGACTCTTTATTGCCCTAGCGGAGCCCTGCTGGTGGTGAGCCCAGGGTAGCTGTGGCTCCAACCTGGGCCGCAGTGTGTGTGGTATTCGTGCCCTTTCCAGCAGCAATGGGAATGAAGTCTTTCAAGACTTTTAATGACTGCCCAGTGTGGTGATGCACACCTGTCATCCAGCACTCAGGAGGCTGAGGCAGGAGAATCACTGTGACTTTGAGGCCAGCCTGGAGTACATAGCGAGACCCTATCTCAAACAAAACAAAACAAAATTAAATAAAACTTTAAATGACTTACAACAACAATAATGAAAGTGTTGATTTAATGAAAAATATTAAGAAAACGACAGCACAGGAGGACAGGAGGGGGGTGACAAACTGACAAACATACAGATGGGGTGGGAAGGCCAGGGGCTGGAGATGGTGTGGACCCCACCACTCGGTCCCCCTCAGGGTCCCCCACAGGGGCCTGGGATCTGCCAGAGATGCCGGAGCTTGTGGAGGGCACTCGGAGGGGCCTAGACAGCAGGAGGAGCATCCCCACCAGGGACATGCACACCTTGGGGCACACGAGCGGGTCCCTGGGGATCAAGGTGCCTGGGAGACCAGAGCAGGGTCTCCTGAGTGACCTCTGCTGCTACCCATGTCCCAAAGAGTGTGTCTGCATGGTGCTGAGGCACACAGCGCCGCCTGCCTCGGGCACAGCTCCGAGCCCCGGAAAGGTTTGTTTCTTCCTTTTCCTGTGAGGTCCGGAGCAGGCAGTGGAAAATGACTTTGCTCTCTGGACTTAGGCCCTGGGCTTTGAACCCGCACAACTTGCAGGCTCAAAACCTGCTCTGGCTGTGGAGCTCTGCTAACTTCAGCCAGATGCTCAGGGTCTCCTGTAAGGGTGGGATCCTGTAACTCTTGGAACGGAGTCTCAGGTGCACGGCGGGAGGCATGTGGGCCTCAGAAGTATGGACCACAGATGCTGTCTCCAGGTGTAGCAGCCTTCTCCGAGGCCTGTGTATAAACCATGACTTCCGGGGCACTTTACTCACAAGTCATTGTCTCTGGAGACAGTGGCTGAGCAGCCAAGCTGGCCCCATGTCCACCCCAGCAAGGGCAGAATGGGTACCTGATCCACAGCTTTGACCCCGCTACCACAAGGGTAAGAGTTCCCAGAGAAGTATGAGGTGCTTTTTCCAAAAAAAGAATAAAGAATGCCAGGCAGGCAAGGAAAACAGATGTCCCCGTGTCACTATGCCTCTTTGTGCCTCAGTCTCTCCTGAGGACAGGGCCAGGCCCTTCGAGGACAGTTGAGGGAGTTTCACAGTGTCCCATGGCTGAGGGCCTGGCTCTCAGCAACTTGCATCCCATAAATGTCAGGGATTTTCCAGAACTGTTTTCTACTGGGGCACAAAAACAAGCTACTGTTGGCCAGATGCTCCTGAGGGATGCCGCATGTGCTTCCCTCTCGGGGATGGCCACAGAGGCCTGGGAGTGGCAGCTATGGGTTTGAGTCCTGGTCCAGCTCTGGGGTTTGCTGAGCTGGGTGGGGACTTCAGCCCTTGGCCCAGTGGTCACAGCTGTGGCCAGCCCTGCCTGGGCTCAGAGCCAGGTCCAGATGCAGATGTGGGTGCCACTAGGCCGGGGGTGGAGGGCAGGACAGGTGGCTGGGGGAAATGGCCTCACTGGCACTGTGCCCGATGGCTGACTTGGACTCCAGATCCCTGAAGCTTCTGGTGCTGCCCAGGGCAGGGAGCAGGCAGCAGCTACGGGATCGGGGGAATCATTGTCCACACCAGCTGTGTCCCCTGCAGCTCGTCCTGTTCCCGAGCCAGCACTCCGGTCTGTGACTGATGAGCCACCTATCTCTCTGTGCCTCAGTGTCCTTGTCTGCAAAACAAGAAGCATGCACCTTCCTCGAGGCGGGGCCGTGAGGGTCAGGTGAGGTGAAATCACAGAACACTTGGAACAGGATCTGTAGGAGAAGCAGAAATCCCATAGCTACACAAGTGCCTGCTAAGCGTCTCCTCAGCGTCACCATCATCCCCTCCTCCTCCATACCCTCACTGTGGGCTTCAGCCCTCAGGCTCCTGGGCATTGTTGCAAGGTCCACAGGACAAGGACAGGCCCAGCCTCCTGGACCTCAGCTCCGCAATGCCCTGCACTCCTGGAAAGCCAGTGGGCGCAGGAGCCAGCAGTGAGCATTTATGGAGCACTTGCTGTGTGCTAGCCCTGTGCTGCACTCACCGAAGGTGCCGTCTAGTCACTCAGGGAAGCTAAGGCAGTGAGGGGTCAGGTCGCTTCTTCCCATGCACGCCAGGCAGGGTTCATGGCTGCAGGCGTGGCCACCTCAGGATGAAAGTGATTTACAGAAGCCTCCTGGAAGCCTCAGGAAGGCTGCAGAGCCAGGCTTGCAAAATGGAGACGACAGAGGGGCACTGGTGCAGGCAGGGGCCAGGGTTGCTTCCATGGCAGGGGCGTCTCCGCCAGCACCCTATGCAGTGCTCCCCGGCCCTTTGTATTTTGGCGTCTGTCACCAAGCATTCAGTTTTCTGGTCACAGCTGTGATCATCTGGGCCTCCTTGGCTTCTGTGGTGAGGAGTACGTGCTACCTCCCAACAGCTCCTCAGAGAGGGGGGAGCTTTGCACTAGGAGGGACAGGGAAGCCAGCTATACAGCTGGTGGGATCATACAACTCTTTGAATATTGTTTCCCCCAAGGAGGTTGTACCAGTCAGCTCTGCTACATAGTGCCATGGAACAACCACCCCAACCTCAGTGGATTGAGACAAAAGCCACTCACTGCCAGGACTGGCATGTTGACTGGTGCTCAGGCTCGGCTGGGTCCTGCTGGTGTCCCCAGGAGCTGTATCTGTCACTCTCCCAGGGCCTAGGGTTCATGGAGTTGTGCCCATGGTGAGACAAAGGTAGGCAGGAGAAAGCACTCACTTCCTAGGGACCAGGACCAGGGCTGACATCCTCACTTCTGCTGCCTTTCAGGGGCTGCAGCAAGGTACATGCTGAGTCCCAGGCCTGCAGGCAGGTGTGCCCTTTCCCTGTGGCATGTATATGGCCACAGAGTCCCTCTGCCTCCTTCAGTGCTGTCTTAGCTGAGCTTCTCAGAGAGACAAAACTGACAGGGCTTGTGCAGAGAAAGATAGGGGAGGGGCTGGAACCCAGGGCCTTTGCACTAAGCTACACTCCAGCCTTTCTTCGGTTTTATTTTGAGACAAGGTCTTGCTAAGACATTAAATTGCCAAGGCTGGCCATGAGCTCACTATGTAGCCCAGACTGGCTTTGAGCTCGTGGCAATCCTCCTGCTTCAGCCTCTTGAGTACTGGGATTACAGGCATGCACCATCTCACCTGGTTTTTGATCTTTTTCACTTAGCCCATTGAGTCAAACGCATCTCCTGTCACCATCTTCATGGGCACAGTACACAGCTGTCTGGGCGCCCTGCAACCCAGCCAAGTTGGCATTAAAGTGATCCAGTACAGAGACTCGGGTGCTTCTGCAGGCCTCGGGCAACAGGAACTGAGGATCTGGAGCCCCCTGTCCTGGCCCACATGTCAGTCAAGTTGTTCAGGGGGTGGCCATGCACGAAGATGGAAACCGAGCCTTTGAGAACATTTCTGGGACTCACTGCCTGATCTGGACTTGAAAATGAAGCCAGTTACCATCGTTAAATTAAATTGTAGTACTTTTGTCTCTGACAATGATCCATTAAACCAGCGTGTAGTGGGCCCTGCTGCTGGAAGAGCACTTGGGACAGGGGTTCCGGGTATTGGCTGAGGCTGTGGTTCATCCCCAGCCCCCACTCAATGCCCAGGGGAGGCAGCTGGGCCACAGGTCACCCAGGAACTTCGGCGGGGCTGAGGTGGGGTAGGGATGGTGGTGTCAACTTAAGGACCTGCTCATGCTTTTCCTGGCCACTCCTGGGAGGCCTGGGTTTCCATGGAGCCTGGGTGGTGGCTTGGTGGCCTCAGGTGGTCCCTGCCCTCACAGCCAGGGTCAGATGAGCACTACATGCTCTGTGGCTGTCTGAGTCAGGCTGTTTCTGTTGTTGCTCAACAGGCCTAGGAGAGGGGCTGGGCTTTTTGTTTTTGTTTTTTGTTTTTGCAATACTGGGGATTGAATCCAGGGCCTTTCCATTGAGCTACATCCCCAGCCCTTTTTCACTTTTTTTAGTTTTCGATAAGTTGCCCGGGCTGGCTTGAACTTGTGATCCTCCCGCCTGGGCCTCCCCAGTGCTGGGATTAGAGAAGTGCACCACTACGCTCAGCTAAGAAACCACACACACTGTAAACATGTCAGCTGTCTGGCTAGGAAGCCCATTTCTGGGAGTTTTCTCGCAGACACAGGGAGCCCAGTGGAGAGGGGTTACTCACATTCACTGAGACATTTTGGGGAGGAGTACGAGTGTGCATCTTTGGGCCTTGATAAGAAGCTGGCTGAATAAATCGTGCTTCATCTTAGAATGGCAAAGCAAGGAAGCTCTTGTTGGCAATACAGACCCATCTACAAGAGGTATTAAAGGAAAAGGAGAGGCGTCTAGACACAGTGATCCATAAAAGAATAACTGGATATATCAGACCGCATTTAATTTAAAAATGTTCTGCAAAATCCCTGCTAAGAGGATGGGAAGACAAGCCACAGCTTGGCAGCAAGCATATCTGGCAAAGAACTTGCGTCTAGGATACATTGGCACACTCTAAAGTCAAGAGTAGAGCCGGGTGCTGTCATCTCAACACTAGGGAGGCTGAGGCAGAAGGATCATCTCGAGTTTGAGGCCAGCCTGGGTTACACAGAGAGATCCTGTCTCGAAAACAAAAACAAGTGGATAGTAAGAAACAAACAAAAATGGGCAAAAGATGGCTGTACACTTCACGGAGGAGGAGGCATGGATGGGGAGAACCAGGAGGAACCATGTCCAATGTCATTGGCAACGAGGGTCATGGGTTCTAGTCGGGACAAGATCTCCCACAGCCCTATTAATACAGGGGGCAGCAAACTCGGACACTACTATGGCCTGGCTCCTGGGTCCCCAAACGCCCTTGTGTTGAAGGCTGGGTCCTCGGCCCTGGAACTGTAGGAGTGGGGCCTGGAGGAAGAAGCTGGGCCAAGGTGACTCGGCTGTCCTTTTCTCTTCTCCCTCAAAATGTGCGCATTCCCTGCAGCCTGTCCCCCTAGGCCTTGAGCACAGGCCAGCAAACCAGGGCCGGGGGCCCAGGACTGAGCCACTGCGAGCCTTTCTTCTCCGTAAGCTGATGGACGCAGGCACTGGGCGTATGGCAGGCCTGGCTCACACTGACCCTGAGCATACCCGGCTGCTCTGGAGCGCGGCCCGTGGCTGCCCCCGGGCGTTTATCCCGAGGAGCCTGGCAGCGTGTGAACATGGACACTCAGCAGCACTGTTTCACGGCCCGGCTGGAAGTGGCACCTGTGTCCCTCAGCAGAGGGAGTGGGGAAGAAGAAGCAGCCATCAGCAGACTCGGCTGAGGCTGAGCCAATCACACAGCTCTGTGCCCAGCGAGTCCTGCTCCAAGACACTGTACCGGCGACGAGGGTGCAGAGGTGGCAGCCATGCACCCTCAGCCATGGGGCCCGAGGCCAGCACCGGGCCAGGGTGTGATTACAGAGTGGTGACCCCAGGGAGCTCCTCTGTGGCTGCTGGTTACACAATCTGTGTGAGAATATCTGACAGAACTATGCATAGACAACAAAACCACCCCAAACCACAGCTGCATGTAAACACCGGCAGGATCCAAATCGGGCCTGGCTCTGGGTTCATGATGTGCCCGCCCTCGCCGGCTTCCTGGTTATGCAAGATGGTATCGAGGGCCAAGGGACAGGGGAGTGCTTAGGGCTATCTCTGCAACTTCTCTCACGGATTCCAAAAATCAACTCTGGAAAAGTAAGTCTGGAAAGTAAGGATGGTTTGAAGCTGCTCTGCTTGATTCAGTTTTTGTGTGCTGTAAAAGCATAACGGCCCGGTGGAGCCTGTGTGCAGCACTGCTGTGAAGCCAATTGAGTGTGGTCCCAGCCGGAAGGGCATTTCTGGGGTGACAGAAAAGGGACCGAGGTGTTTGAAAGAGGTGGAAGCCACCCTGCGGTGAGGAGCCTGATTTTCCAGTTTTCCTCCCAGTGGTATTTTCTTGGTTGTTCGTGGTGGGGGAACAGCTCCCCCGCCCCTGCCCTGCTCTTGAGAGTTGAGTTTCACGTTATAGACTGGGTGATGTCTGTCCCTGTGGCGGTGGCTTAGGAGTCACGGGACCGCCGCTCAGTTTCCGCAGGCTTCGCAGTCCCAGGCTGGGGTGGTAACACTGGTGCAGGGCGGTAGTGCACTCTGGGCATCTTTGAGGGATGCTAATCCCAATCACAAGGCTCCACCTGGACCTGAGGACCTGATCCCTTCCTGTTCCTTCTCCCTGGGGAGACCCAGTTTCCATATATGAATCTGGGGACACAAACATCAGATGGCAACCTGATGAAGATCACCTTCTTTTTTCCTTTTTTTTTTTTGGTACTGGGGATCGAACTCGGGACCTTGTACTTATGAGGCAGGCAGTGGAACCACTGAGCTGAATCCCTGGCCCCCAACAGTTACCTTTTACAGCTTTTAATTCATTTTGTGAAAAGCTGAGAATAGGGCTTGAGGCAGTGGGGAACTGAACCATTGGTTTGGCTCAGAGACCCTCAGAAGGTCCCTCCAAGGCCAGATGTGGTGGCCTGCGCCTGTGCTTCCCCAGCGGTCAGGAGGCTGAGGCAGAAGGGTGGCCAGCCTGGACTACATAGCAAGACCTGGTCTCAAAAAAGTCTAAATAAATAAAATTTTAAAATAAAAGCAAGTGGGCCGGGGTTTAGCTCAGTGGTGGCCGCTGCCTGCCTTGTAAGCGCAAGGTCCCGAGTTCACTCCCTGGTACCAAAAAGAAAAAAAGGTTCAGGCTAAAAATAAAGGCAGGTGACGCTACATGGTTTATTCAGGGCTTCCCTCAACATCTGTCTCTCTTGTACCTTCTGCTTCCTTCTCAAAATTGGGGAGCGGGGTAGTGCTTCCTCCCCAGCCTGTCACCTGGGTCCAGTGAGCTCAGACAGGGTGCCCCAGTAGGAACCTCAGAGGCTGGGAAGAGTCCAGATAACCATCAGGGGGAGCTGTGGTGCAGCGACATATGAAATATCACACAGCCTGGAACAAGAGCTCAACCCAGCCACATGCAATGATGCAGCCCCAAGGGGGCAGGGAGCACAGACTGTTTAGCCTGGGCTAGAAGTCAAGGTCTTGACCTCCGGGGGAGAGGGGTGGGGCCTCGGGGGTACCATCACACCATCTGATCACTCACAATGACATGTCCCCAGGATGGGAAAGGGAGACATTGCACTAGGCCATGCTGAGCCTCAGTTTCTCACTTGGTCAATGCCTGTATCAGGGTTCTGTGCTGGCTGCGGGTGTTGTGAGGGTTACACAGGGCAAGTTGTCAGGGTGTGCTTGCTGTGGGTGGGGATGGACCATGGGTCTCTGAGCTGAGAATCTTGGGTCACTAGGAGCCGCACGGCAGGGAGAGAGGCCTAGCGTCCCACCTTGGTTCTGAACCCTAGGCAGCCCTTTCCCCTTGTTCCAGGCCAGGAGAGGCTCACGTCTAATGGCAGGACGTCCAGCCTTGCCTGAAATAAACCACAACTGAATTTTGTCTTTTTCCTGCCAGCCCTGTGTGGGCCCCTGGGGCCTTGCTGAGCTTCACCTGGCCCTTCATGGGCCTGCTGTGCCCAGGTGCTGTGTCTCATATGTCCAGACCCCACGGTGAGTCCCTCACAGCCCCAGATCCTGCTGGGTTGGGGGCATCCCTGCCACTGTGGCCTGGTGTCCAGCCCCACAGGTGCCAGCTCTTGTGCTCTCTTCCCTCTGAGTCACTGTCTGCAAGTGGCCCCAGGACAGTGCCAGCAGCCCCCTTGTCCTGTGTCTTGGGCTCTCTGTGGGTGCTCCCTGAGGCTTTGGGTGGAGACGCCCACGCCTCTCTCCAGGGCTGGGTCATCACCCCTTGGCCTCGGCCTCACAGCTCCACAGAGATTCGGCAAAGCTGGGAGGTTTCCCGGCATCCTTGTCAGGCCTCCTCCTATGCCCAGGAACCCCCAGAGGTCGGTGGTACCTCACAAGGGAGGAAATGGGCTCCAGAGAAGCATAGGAACCCCCCAAGGTCACACAGCCAAGACAGCTGGGGGCACTGTGGCCTGAAGCCGCAAAGAGTAGGAGCCAGGGCGGCTGAGACAGGGCCGTGCCAGGGGGGCAGTCTCAGAAATCAGCGGGTTTTCTAGCCGGGTGCCAGGGTGCTAGCCCTGCACTGCCTTCTGTGCTGTGGTGAGGAGATGGGGTCAAGGCTGGGCCCCTCCTCCCTGATCCCTGGGCCCCCTGTGGACTGGCTCTGGGTCCCTGTGACCGACCTGACCCCGGCTTCCTAACTTGCATGATGAGCCCAGCCTGGGGACAGCATCCAGACTGTTTTGTAATCCCTGCATGAGAGTCCGGGCTCCAGGATTCATCCTGCTCTACCATTCTGGCCTTGTGGCCTGGGGCCAGTGCTTGACCTCTCAAGGCTCAGCTTGCTTCTCTGCAAAATGGGCCTCCAGGCAAGACTGCAGTGAAGATGAAGAGAATCCTGGTCCCAGGGCTCCTGAGGGGCTGGCACACTGTCGGAGTGCAATGGACATGAGCTGCTGTCATTGGAGTTCAGGAGGGGACAGATGCATGCAGGGTCCCAACCCAATGCATGGACCGCCTCTTCTCCTCCTCCCTTCTTCCTGGGAGCAATCCTGGGAGACTTCCAGGAGGGTGCCTCTGAGCTGCGTCCAGCAGGGTGGGGTGGCTGGTGGTTTTCCCTGAATCTGAGCCTGACCTGAAGGAAATCAGCAAGGAGGCATTTCCTGAATCCAGCCTGAGGGTGCAGAGCTTGAGGCTCCACTGGGCCAGGATCTGAAGGACTTGGGAGAAGGCAGATGGAGATGCTGCCACAAGGCAGGCCTGGAGCTCAGATCCCCATCTCTTCTGTGCTGGGTCTGGCAACACCTGAGGGGAGACACAGGGTGGGGGCAGGGCACATAGTTGGGGACAAGCACTCACACAAGCCACTCCCTGCCCATGATGCAGGGGAGAGGACTCATTAACCTGTCAGGTTTCATGGAGGAGGAGGAGAAGGAAGTGGAGGAGGATGAGGAAGAGGAGGAGAAGGAAGAGGAGGAGGAGTCAGTGCTGGCGCCCCTGTATCAAGCAGGGCTGCTGGGAGCCTCGGTGTCAGTTGGGGTGAGGGGCTGAGGTTGTGCTGGGGATGGGCTGATGGGCAGGGAGGGTGCATGGGGGCACCATCCACAGGCTCCTCATCCTCTCTTGCCATAGAGGGGACTGCAGAGGCTGCTTCACAGGGGCCTGCAGAGTCCTGGACTCCAGAATTCTCATCTTCCAAGAGGCCACTGGCCCCAGCCCTTGTGGATTCCCAGAGATGTAAGCCGATTTTATCACATATTCTGTTTCCACAGTACTTCTGAGAATACAAAGATACTACAGGTTCTCATTTGATGCTACCTAGGGTCCATTTTGAAATTCAGTCACTTTAAGATTTGATGAAATGGGGCACCAAGCCTGCCTCACAAGCGCAAGGTCCGGAGTTCCATCCCTGAATTGGAATGCAGTACATCTCAAAAGGGAGTCGATCATAAACCATTATCTCAAGGTACATTTCTAATCGGAATGTCAAGATAAATGTTTGAGGCAGAGAAGTTCAGCTGATCCCAGAACCTGGAAGGAAGCTCCCCGCCTCTGTCCTAGGCTCCTAGGGCAGAGAAGGTGAGCCACATGGGCGCCAGAAGCACCCCCTCCCGTGGAAATGAGAAGACACATAAACAACTCTCAAAAACAGACTTCTGGATCACCTACAGCAACCCCAAAGGGAAACGAGATGGAACAATCTGATACTTAACCACCTGGACTCTCTGAAGTGGCAACAAAAGAGGATCTGGGAAAAATGAAATCAGAAATAATTACTCAGATAACAGCAAAGATTTTGCTCATGGTGCAAGACATGATTAATAAATCTAGAGAGGACACAGATAAAAAAATAGAGGATCTGAGGAACATGATGGAATCCCAACATAGGAAACAAATGGAATCCATAAAACAGATAGAAACAGATTTCCAAGAGTTTAAAAACTCCATCAAAAGTCTGCGCAGCGGAATGAACCAATGTGAGGATAGAATTTCACATATAGAAGATAATATTGCAATTAGTGACCAGGAAAAGAAAAATTGCTTTAAAATTGTAAGGGAACACAAGAAATCAATCCAGCAGCTGCTAGACGATGCAAAGAAGAATAACATAAGACTGATTGGTGTCAATGAAGAAAGAGGAGAGACTGCAGATGACATAAAAAAACTCTTCACAGAAGTGATGGCAGAAAACTTCCCAAGGAGGGGAAAAGAACTTGACATACAGATAAGTGAGGTGTATAGGACTCCAGCTAACCTTAATCAAAAAAAGTCTACACATAGGCATATAATAGTTAGGATTCCAGAAATCCAACAGAAGAACAAAATTCTACAAGCAGTGAGAGAAAAGAAACAAATCACATACAAAGGAACCCATCAGAATCACAGCCAACTTCTCAATGCAAACCCTCAAGGCAAGAAGAACTTGGAGTGATGTATTTCAAGCCCTAAAGGAAAACAGCCTCCAACCCAGACTGATGTACTCTGCAAAACTATCTTTCAAAATGGATGGAGAAATAAGATACTTTCATGATAAAGAGCACCTCAGGAACTTCATGAATACCAAACCAGCACTCCAAAAAATTTTAGACAATACCCTAGGAAAAGACAATGAGGATCACAACTCCAGGAACCCCAGCAGAATGAATCCATTGGGTGTGACAAATTAAATGCAAAGGGGGAGAATCCAACAAAAAGAAAAAGTCATGACAAGGCTTTTAAAACTTTTAACTTCATCTCCCTAGTGAGTGTATAATTCAATCTTATTATTGTACTGATTAGTATTTTTCTGATTCTAGAGTTGCACACCATTCCTTGTGCTATACTGGCTATTTATCATCTTCTTATGTCTACATTTTAATTGGGTTGTCTATTAATGAGCTCTAAGAATTCTTTACATATTCTGGTCATAGGTTATATGTATTGTAAATATGGTCTGTTTAAGGACTACTTTTCATTTTAATGATGTCATTTAAAGTTCTAAATTTTGATGGAATCCCATTTATCAATTTTTTTCTTTTATACATCATGGTTTTTGTATCCTAGGTAGTCCTTGTCTACCCTGAATTCCTAAATATTTTCCCTTATAATTTCTTCTTAAAGTTTTATACTTTTAGGCTTTCTTATTTAGGTTCATAGATCCCTTCAAGTTATTTTCATGTATGGAAAAAAAGGGTTGAGATTAATTTTTTATATACGGATACCAGGTGTTCTAGTGCCGTTTGCTGCAAACACTATCTCTTCCTCGGCTCTGGAATTGAGTTTATAGTCTATAAAATGCTAATGTTAAATAATCTTTCAGAACTCAGTGGACCATATATGTGTGGTTCTATTTCTAGATTCTCTGTTTTATTCCAATGATCTATATGTCTTTCCTTACACCAACACTGCCTTGATTACTGTAGCTTTAGAAGAAGTCTTAAAATTAGGTACTAAACTTCTTCCAACACTGTTTTTGTTTTTAACTTTTCTAGGTCCTTTGTACTCCTACGTAACTTTTAAATTTCCATATCCAATTCTTCATTTATAGCAAGTATACACAGACCTGAATTTTTATATATACCTTGTGTTTTCTAATCCTGCTAAATTCAAGTACAAGTTCTAGGGGCTCCTAGAGATTTCTTAGTATTTTCTCTGTAGATGATCATTTCATCTACATATAAAGATTTTGCTTCTGCTGTGCCAATCCTATCCTAGTTGGGTCATTTTATTGCCAGACTATTTTGGTGGGGACTAGGTTTCAAAGTTTAATGGACAGATAAAGAGTAAGCATATCTGCCCTTGTTCCCCACCTTAAGGTGAAAGCATTCTATCTTCTCCATTTATATAAGGCATTCTTGCTGGAAGTATGGAGTACATGTCTTTAATCTGTTGAGAAGTTTCTGTTCTACTTCTAGGCTCCTGATAGCTTTTACCATGAACAGCTGTAGAATTTAGTCCAATACTTTTGCTCCAACTAGTGACAGGATCATATGGCTTTTTCCTTTCCTCTGTTTAAATGATGACTTTTGGGGGTGGATCTTCCAATGCTGAACCAACACTGCCATCCCTATAACAAAACCACTTTCTACATCCTCCCAGATCTGACTTCCAATAGTTTGTCTTGTTAAACAAATTTCTATCTATGTTCATACTTTTTCCTTCTATTATCTTTATCCAGTTTTAGGATTAGCAATATGTTGAGTTCCTAAAATGAGGGGAGAAGTGTTCCTTCTTTTTACTGCTTTAATTGTTTGATATAATTTATCAGTTAAAATGTTTATGAGCCTGTTGTTGTCGTATAGGTAGGTTTTCAAGCTAGGCATATACTTTCTTTAATAGGTGCTATTCAAATTTTATATTTCCTCCAGAGTTAGTTTCATTAATTTGTCTTCCAAGGTACTTCTTAGAAGTTGTCAAATTTATTTCAAAAAAGATTTTTGTAATATACTTTCTATATGCTTTTAAATTCTGTAAAATCTGTGGTGATGTCTCCTAGATCTTAATATTGCAATTTAAAAAATGTATAACTGATACTGTGTAACAGGAAGAAAAGGTCTAAAAAAGCAGAGGAATTGGGAGGGGTAGGGGAAGGGAAAAAAGGGAAAGGAAAATATATGAAAAGAGGAAAAAAAATGGAAACAAGGTCTTTGTGAATAGGGAAGGGTGGAGGGGGTGAAGGGAGGGCAAGGGAAGGGAAAAAAAATAAGCACCAAGATATTCATGTAAAGGTACAAGATCCCAATGATGAATGTAACTGTATTTTATACTGAAAATGTACCAATAAACTTAATGGGGGAAAAAAAGATTTGATGAAATGGTAGCCAGATGTGGTGGCGCATGTCTGTCATGCCAGCACTCAGGAGGCTGAGGCAGGATAGTGCAAGATCCTGTGTCAAAGAAACAAAAACAAGATAAAACAAAGAATTTAGGAAACCATCCCTTTCTCACCTGGACCCAGAGCTGGAAGCCAGCAACTGGCAGTGAAGCCCATGATTTGTCTAGGTGCTACCTTTATGTTATTTTTCTTTACATTTAAAATTTAAATTACATTTGGATCTTTTTTAAAAAACTTATCTTCCTACTGAATGATACAAGTGTCTGTAATCATGGATTTGAAGGACAAATACTATTTTTCTTAAAAACCTACCAAATATGATTTGATGGGTTGTGTCGTATTGCACATTTATAATCCTAGCCCTTGGGAGGTTGAGGCTGGAGGACTGCAAGTTCAAGGCCAGCTTGGACTGCATAGTAAGACCCTGTCTCAAAAAAATACCAGATAAAACCAAGACAACAAGAAACCAAATGTGCTTTGGTGATGTGGATCCCGCACCCCTCACCCCCAGGCCCTAACAGTGATTTGTAGGTGCGGGCCACGCAAGCCCTCTGCTTTCTCATCCCACAGGGCGGGGGGCGGGGGGGGTATGCCGAGAATGCAGGGTTTTGGGGACTGTGAGGTCAGGTCCCCTTTGGTGCTCTCTGGGGAGAGGGGCTCCAAAGGGGCTGCACTCCGCCAAGCAGCAGCACCGCCATCTAGTGTTCCAACACATTGGGACAGTTGGGGACATGACAAAGAGACAGATGAGTGGGAACCGAGGCAGCCTGGCCACACATGGAGTCGTCAGTGGGCAGCAGAGGCAGCGCAAGTGTCCTCTTGAGGGAGGGAGGCTGGGAGAAGTTGCAAGGTGGCATCTCACAGTGGCCAGGTACACAGCCAAACTGTGCAAATCTGCACTCCTGGTGGGGGAAGACACCCCGCAGGCTGGGGCACAGGTGCCAGTCAGGGGCACTCTGTGGGTGCCTGCAGTGCAAGTTCCTGCCCACCTGAGACCCCTGTGCCTGCTGCTCTCAGCCCGGGCACAGCACCATCCCCAACAGAGTCTGGTTGGGCAATGCCATGACTTGGAAGTGACTTGCAGGCAGTGTGCAGACTGTCGGCTGCACAGAGTGAATTCAGGGCCGAGAGAGCCAGCGGAAGCTCGGGAAACTCAGGGTGGAGCTCGAGGATGAAAGCAGCAGGCCTGGGAGGGAGAAGGGACACGGGCCCAAGGCCTGGAGGGGACAGGTGCCTGGCGGTTTCCTGTCTGCCACCCTTACTTCTGCATCTGTCTTTCCCCCTTGGTATCTACCTACCCCACCTTCTCAAGCCATGAGCTACCCATGAAGTTGGTTCTCCACATGGTGCGGGTGCCTTACCTGCCGAAGGAGGTGTGCTCTTTCTGCTGGAGTTGCCACTCTGAGACAGTGTAAACCCAGATCCTTGTCACTCAGAGGAAGAACTAGCCAGAGAATAAGGCCCAGGGAGGAGAATGCAGAGCCAAAGATGCAGAAAGGTGTTTCTGTCCACAACACATGAGCACCTGGATGCAGCCGCACCTGAAGCCATTTCTCCTTGGACTGAAGCTCTGTGGCCTTTTCTGATCTGGGGGCTGGGCTGCTTTACCACCTCTGTCTGCCCATTGTAACCCACAGCTTCCTGGCGTCAACACTGCCTGGCTGGAATGGGGACTGCAGTGAGGGAGGCTGGGGTGGGAATTGTAGAGTTTGCCTCTCTGAGCCAAACCAGAAATCTGAAACCCTGCCGCTCCCACCCCATGACTCCATGGCAGCTCCTTGGTGTCCAGAAACCCTTGGAAAGGGGGCCAGGGACAAACGTGGCCTGGAGCAGCTCCTGACCTTGGCTTCCTGGGGCTCTGGAAGGAAAGAGACTTCGTCTTCCCAGCCCACATGGGGAGGCCAGGAATCCATGCCATGAGTGGCCAGGGGACAAGGTGATGGGTGCCTGTGTGTTTGACTGCACAGATGTGTGCACACTTGTGTGTGTGTGCATGTGCACACATGTGTACTCCCTGGCTGCCCCTCTGCCACTCTCTCACGCTCTGTGACAGGTTTGACTGCTCCCCAGACCCTGGTCCCGGCAGAGGACCCTGTGGTGGGTGGGGGACACAGGCCTGCTGATTCTGTATCTAGTTCCTCCTAAGAACAACATGTGAGGATGCCCGGGAGCCCTGAGGGCAGGGCCTGTGTCCCATGCCCTTTCCAGCACCAGGCCTGGCACAGCACCTGGCTCAGCTTATGTGAAATGCGTGATTTCCATTTGGAAAACAGAGCCGACGAGATCTTGCTGAGGATGAGCATTCAGAAGTGTGCAAAGCCAGAGGGGAGGGGTCACTTGAGTGTCCCTGACGGCATCTGTAGGGTGGACCCCAGCCCCTGCTGCAGACCCATACGGCTGTACCTGAGCCCTGGTCGGAGATGGCACAGACCCACCTGGCTCTCTGGAGAGCTGAGTCAGAGCAGGCACAAGAAACTGCTCACTGAAACGTGGCACCCACTGAAACACAGAAGCTCAGAGAAAGAAGTGTGAGTGGGCGTGGTGGGCATGTGTATGATCCAGCACTTGAGAGGCTGAGGCAAGAGGATCGCCATGAGTTTGAGGTCAGCATGAGCTACAGAGTGACACCCCGTCCCAAAAACCCGAAAAATAAAAAAGAAGTATGGAAGAGAAGTTTCTTAATATGATAAAGGATACCTGCTGAATGCACGGACACACACACACACACACACACACACACACTTATGACTAAGATCGTCACTAATGGTGAAACACCAAGTGCTCCTCTCCTAATCACAGGATCGTGAAGAGTGTGTGTTTGTATAGCAGAACCTGACCATTTCAAGGAAGCGCGACCATATATTAAACAAAAAGGATAAAGACTGGGGAGGACACACAGTGCCATCATTGCCGCCATGGTTTCAGGTGACGGTGCTGTGCACGGAGGAGCTCAGCAGCCTCCGAGCTGTCAGCACCAGTGAATGAGTAGGCGGGTTGCTGGCTGCGCTCAGCATGTGAACTGTAGCAGGCATAGGCACCAGCAAACATTGGACAGGGAGACATTTTCAACGTCACTCACAGTGACACCCACGTTACTGAGAGCACACGGAGTAATCTAACAAGAGGAAGGGCAAAACCACAGCGTACCAGGCTGGGGACTTAGCTCAGTGGTTCCACCACCTGCCTTGCAAGCACAAAGTCCCGAGTTCAATCCCTGGTACCAAAGAAAAAAAAAAAAGAAAAAAGAAAAAGAAACCCACAGCACACTGCAGAGAAGTTAAAGGACTCAGGCACTGAGGTCAGCATGCCTGCACTGCCCGGCTGTGCCAACACTGTGTGGTAACGATGTTGCACTTCCCCAGTGACCTGGCTCAGACCCACCCAGGGTCCTGGCGCAGAGAACCTGCACCCACCTTCGGGCAAACGCAATCCAACCATAAAATACAGATGGGATTCAAGCCCAGGGCACTGTGTGTGTCTGGATGGTGCCCCAAGGCACAAGTGTCACCTGCCACCAGGGCCAGGTGAGAGCCCACAGCTCCGTGGCAGCTGCTGATCCCAGCCTCTTGCCATAGCCACAGTGCTGCTCAGACACTGGGGGGCCCATGCACAGGCATGCTGGGGTTAGGGTTTCAGTGTGTGCATCCTGGGCTGGGGTGCAAACAGCTAGCTCCGAACACATAGTTTGTTTCTGTTATGTTGAGCTGCTGTGTCGTGTTCCACTCTATGGGTTTGTTGTGTGGTTGAATTTCAGTGTGTTATTCCCTGTTGTTGGACATGTAGGTTACTTCTTGTTTGGGGCTGTTATGAATATGCATGCTGTGCACACTTAAGTTCCTGAGGGAACCTGAGCTGGCCCATTGGCAGAACAGCCTGGCACAGCTGACTGAAAATCCAGCTGGGGAGGAGGACTTCAGGAATGGCTTGATCTGGGCACCTCCAGTCCCATGGTGCCCATTCCACTTCCTACCGCCCTCCTGCTTTGTCTTGCTGCATGCAGAGATATTCTCAGGTTGCTTATCTCCCCATGCCCTCCTGCAGTCCACCTTTCTCCTGTGGTTATTGCATCAGCAAGCATTTATGGAGGTGGCCTTATGCCAAGCCCTGAACTCTGGGTGAGAACAAAGAGTAACAAAGATCCGTCCTGGCCCAGAGGAAGTCACTGCCTGCTGGGAGGATGGACAGATGCCACCTAGGCCCACCCATGACCCTGCCCGCGCCTGGGGCTGCACATGAGGCCAGCGGTTGCAAGACAGAGGACAGAGGCGTCAACAACATCCTGTTTGGGGACAAGCCGGCCAGACGCAGTCTTTGTTTCTCTCCTGGGACCTTCTGCTGTGTCACAATGAAGACTTCCGAGCATACAAGTGCAAGGGGCTGTTTGTGTGCCTCTGAGCAGGCGTGTTTGTCTTCAGAACTCAGCAGGGACAAGGTCCCGAGGCTCCTTGTCCTGGGTCGGGGACGTGGTGTCTGTTCGCTCAGTGCTCTTCTCTCCCCAAGGGCCGTCCACTCGCGCCAGGCTAAGGGGATGCAGTGCTCATTGGCTTTGCCTGCAAAACGGTGCTGGGGTCCCAGTCACATCCTGGGGTGGCCCTGAGGACAGCCCAGCACTGCGGCCTCTGTCCCCACGCCGCTGCAGGACAGGACGTTCTGACGCAGGGCTCGTCCTCCAGGGCATACAGTCCTTTCCCCGTTTCCTCCGGGCCCTGGGCCAGGCTTTGGGGCAGTGCGATGTCGTGAAGACTCTATGCTCTGTCCCCATCCCACAGTCTGGGCGGAGGGATAGTGTCACTGCTCCTGTGTCCCTGACAAGCATAACTATGGGTCTTGGGGCAGCGGGGGTGACTGGGCTTGAGGAGGGGCTGAGGATCAGGTGAGGAGCACCTGCTGGCAGGGGCATCGGAGCCCCAGAGGTCTGAAGGGTGTGTGTGGTGGTGGGGAGGGAGGGAGGCAGCAGGGTGGTGCTGGCGGGGTCGTGAGTGGCTGTGGGTCAGACCAGGACAGTGTAAGCCAGCTGCGTACTTTCGTCTGCACCAGGCCCCAAACCTTGCCCGGTGTGTCTGGTCCTTCTGCCCATGGTAGGGTCTTTATAACACGTCTCCTACTGCTAGGCGTGAGAGGCTGAGGCAGGAGGATGGCAAGTTTGAGCCCAGCCTCAGCAACTCAGTGACTCAACAACACCTTGTCGCTAAATAAATAAATAATAAAGAAAGAAATAAATAAAGAAAGACATAAATACATAAATAAATAGAGCTGGGATGTAGTTCATTGTGAAGGGCCTGGGTTCAATCCCCAGTGCTGCAAAAATAAAAAACAAAAACCCTCTCTCCCCTCATGCCCAGCCAAAACCTTGTGGCTACTGCCCTGTGACAGAGATGTCAGACCAGGATTGGGGTCACTGGCCAGCCAAGCGAAGAGCAAATGGGTGGTCAGATGTCCATCGGGAGTGACAAAGGACACCAGGCTGCCCTTCTTATATCTCCAGCCAGGCCTGAGCAAGGCGCTGTCATCGTCATCGTCACTGAGCAGGCTGTGATGACCATGCTGGGCATTCAACGTGCTGCACTGGTCACTGCATCCGTGTAACATGGCAGCCTAAACTGAATGACTTCCACCCATGACTGCTTTTTTTTGAGAAAGGGTCTTGCTGTGTAGCCCAGGCTGGCCTTGAACCTGTGGTGATCCTCCTGCCTCAGCTTGCCAAGTGCTGGATTACAGAGATGCATCACCATGCCTGACAATCATGACTGTTTGTGCAGCTCAGGGTTCGCCCCGGGCCCATCAGGTATGTGGCCCTCTGCTGCTTACAGCTCTGCCCTATGTCCTGCAGGTGAAGGCCACTGTATGTCTGAGGCTGTCTGAGGTGGGGTTGGCGCTGGGTCGCTGAATCATCAGGTTGCACTGGGCTTCTTCCTGGGGAGTGTCAAGGTCCTTCCGGGAGAGGGACGCTCAGCTGACCTGATGGGCTACGAGGCCATCACTGTGGAAAGTGTGGAGAGAGCGTCGCCAGGTGACAGGAAGCCCATGAGGGCTGGGCACAGGGGAGGTGAGATGCTGCTCAGCTGTGCAGGCGACCGCCTGACGGCCGTCTTCCAACTATACCTCAGCAACACACAGGAGCCTCATGAGGGGAGCACCTCATCACAGGCCAAGTCCTGCGCATGGTTGGGCTCATGGTCAGCATATAGCCCTTGCGCGGAGTTAGGCGGCCTCACATCACACTGTGCACTCCTGATGTGCAGACATCGCCAGTGCTTTGCCCACTTTGACCCACCAGCCCTGCAGAGCACAGCCATCCCTCGTCATCACAGGGTGGTTTCAGATCACTCGCACAGCTGTCTCTACTGAGAATGCTCACACCCCGTACACAGGACGGGCTACCTTCACGGGTCACCAGTGCGTACCCTCCTGCGTGAGGTCGTGTGCTGCATAACCAGCTTGGCTCACTGTGCACACCTCGGCCTGTGCTGCATGAGAGGCACCGTGTAACACCTCATACCATGTAGATACCACGGGAAGCCCCCAGCCATCATTTGTTGTCCCCAAGGGTGGGTCATGTGACACACAGGACACATACTTGGGCCCATGTTTGCTGAGTGACTGAGTGAACAGAGCCCCAGCCGCACAGGGGGACCAGATGTCAGGATAAGGGTCACAGGGTGGAACTGCGGAAGGTCATGCTCAGGATGGCAAGGGCCTCAGTCCTGTTCCATCCTCTCACCAGCTCCAGCCCTGGCCAGGCATGAACATACCACAGACCCTGCTGCCTCCCACAGGACCATCCCCTTCTATGGAGCCTCAGCAGCCTGGGCCCCAGCCCCACCTGGCTGAGCCCAGGAAGCCTTTGGCTCTCCTGGCCTCTGGACCCACTGCACGTATGGGGTCAACTCTGGCTCCCACTGCAGCTATCCACGGGCCACGTGATGCATCGCAGGTGCCACAGCCCCAGGGCCAAGCTGGGCCCACAGAAACAGGAGGAACTCATCAGTGGACAGCCCTCTCCCTGTTCCCACACATGTTCCCACCATGTGGGGCCCTATTGTGCTGAGCAGCCTGGTGTGTGGTCCTGTGCTGTGTGGGGAGATGGCACTGAGCACATGCTGCCTCCTCTCTATCCCAGTGGTGTTGCCCTCTACCCATACCCACCGCCTTGACTTGCAGGGAAACAGTGGTGCCTGAGCTTTGCCTCGGGGTCTGTGTCCAGGCAACCTAGCTGAAGATGAAAAGGAGAATCTGAGAAAATTGTCAAGTCACAACCACTCAGAAAAACCCCAGGTCTGATGTCCCAGTGTGGCAATGGTATGGAGCAGTGGGGACACTCAGAAGAGGCTGCAGAGCAGGAAGTGGAGCAGCCACTCTGAAAAACGTCATTTCTTAAGAGGTTTAGCACACACTGATCACATGGCCCAGTCTCCTGCTTCTCAGTATTTACCTGGGAGAAGGAAACTGGCAAACACATCCACGCAGCCTTGCACATGCATGCTCACAGCACTCTCTTCACACTCCATCGAGGCAGTGGCGCATTAGTACCTGGATCCCTGCATGGCAGGGAGACGATGGATGTTGATTCACACACACAGGCAATGCTCCAACATCCCAGGTCATGCCATGCAAGACCCCTCCGGCCAAGCACAAACCTCGTCTACCCTGATGGTTTCTGGTGGTTCGCTGTGTGCTGCACGGAGCACCCCGGCCAAGGAAGAGCATGTGTTTGGTTCCTTTACACAAAACCCTGAAGCACGCACTCAGGCCTGCAGTAGGCCAGGGCACAGGGCAGGGTGGGCCACAAGAGGACACCAGGGAGCTTCTGGGTGATAAGCTTTGCATCTTTCCCAGGGTCCCCGGCCATCAGTGAACCCACAAAATCGTCAGGGCAGCAATGACTCCGGTGTTGTTTAAAGCATTTCAGGCCCCGGTTAAGGAAGAGTGTGTCCGAATTCCTTTTATGAAACCAGCATGACCTTGGCACCAGGAACCTGGCGGGAAGTGTCCATGGAGAGGGCTGTGAGCTCTGTGTGCACACCTTGGGGTTATCACGAACTCTGTAAGCCGTCTGCACAGCAGCCGATCTCAAGGCGCAGTTTTGTCTGTTGATTGATGACAATGTGTTCCTGTGGATTTTTTTGCTTTTTTTTTCTTTTTCTTTTTGGTTTTTTGAGACAAAGTCTCACACAGCCCAGGCTGGCCTTGAACTTGTGATTCTCCTGCCTCAGCCTCGTAGGAGTGGGGATGACAGGCATGCACCACATTAACACAAGGTCAGATAAGAGGAGGGAAGAGGAGGCATGGTGGCCTCAGTGACTGCTGGCCGTGGGAGGGTTTCTCACAGGTGATGGGGACCAGGAGCCTCAGAGCCCCAAGGGCAGTCCCCAGTGCCCCTCACCCTGGCTCTCCCACTGGCCCTACTTTGTAACCCCACAGTTCCCACCTCAGCTGTCCCTTCACTCCACAGCCCGTGTTCTGAAGTCCTAACCTACAGATCCCCAAATGTGACTATGTTTGGAGACAGTGCCTTTATTTTTATTTATTTATTTTGGTGGGTTTTTTTTTTTTGAGATAAGGTCTTACTATGTAGTTCAGGCTGGCCTTGAACTCACTATGTAGCCAAGGGTATTCTTTTTTTTTTTTTCCAGTACCAGGGATCGAACTCAGGACCTTGCTCTTGCAAGGCAGGCGCAGCGCCACTGAGCTAAATCCCTGGTGCTATTGAACTTATAGCGATCATCCTGCCTCAGCCTCCTGAGTGCTATGATGACAGGCATGAACACTATGCCCAGCCCTGGTGACAGTGCCTTCAGAGAGGCAATGAGGTTAGAGTGAGGCCACTGGGGAGGAGGGTGCCCCAATCCAGTCTGCCTAGCGGCCTCATAAAGAGAAGACAAGGACACACGGAATCTGGGCGGCCTGTGGACAGAGAGGAAAGCACTGGTGAGGGAACAGAGAGACCAAGGCACAGGCACCTGGAGCTCAGACTCCAGCCCCAGAGCTGTGAAAGCGCGTGGCTATCGTCCAAGTCCCTGAGGGTGGCTTTCTGCCGCAGCACCAGGAAGCTCATTGCTCCCTCATCAGAGTCTGCACCCCTGGGGCCCAGGAAAGGGGGTAAGCTCAGGGCCGCATGGCCCAGTGCCACAGCCTCCTCCTCTACCTGCTGCCATGAAGCCCAAGGACAACGCAACTGTGCTGCATCTGCCTTTGCCTCTGCCCAGGGCCTTGTGTGTGTTTGGCTGGAGCACCCCAGCCCCGGTGACCTTTTAACATCATGAACACATTTGAAGTCCACTCTGCACTGCTCCAACCCTCCACATTGTGTTCCCACCTCTCCCCAAGTGCAGGGCACCCCTGGGCTGGCAGCACTCACACAGCCCACCCATCCATGGATGCCATCACACCCAGCAGAGTGGGCACAGACCTCCCAAGCTCGGGAAGAGAACTGGGGGCAGAAGAAGTCGTTGACCTGGAAACACTAACAAGAAGTCACAACAGAAACAGGCTCGGGAGCCCAGTGACCAGGAAAGGGCAGTGGGGAGTGGGCAGAAAGCACAGGGCCACACCTGCTGTGCTCAGCTACAGCATGGTGGCTGGGGTTGGTCTGGTCTGTGTTCCGTTGCTCTGATGAGATCTCTGAGCCTGAGCACTTTACAGAGGAGGTTTATTCAGCTCCCAGTTTCAGAGGCCCAAGGATGTGGCCAGTGTTGTGGACTGGTGAGAGAGTTGCGGTGACATCTCCACATGGCAGATGCCTCACGGTGAAGGTTCTCTAAGGGGGAGGAATCTGAGACAGGAAGCCAGAAAAATCCAGGACCAGGCATGTTCTTTAGAGCACAACTAACCATCTCAGGAATTAGCTAGGGCCCCTTGAGAGCTACACCAGTCTCTCCCAAAGTGACAGACCCAGTGACTAATCACCTCCCCTCCACTAACAGGGTACCAGCTGCTACCACATGACCCTCAAGAGCCACACTCAAGCCATATCCAATCAGTAGCAGGAGCTCACATGTTCACACTTGTCCAAAGGCCAAGGGGAGAGCAGCTGAGACCTTTCTGCTTGCTGGCCGGCAGCAGCCCTTCCCTTTCTTCATCCCTCTAAAGTCCCTCTGAAGTGAAGTCAGTGGGGGTAGCCTGTCCTTTACTCCCATCTGGCAGCAAGGAGCCTCTCTCCCTCTTCCACTGAAGTGACATCACAGGGAGTTGTGGAAGGTAGACCTGGAAGGTAGCATCACTCAGCAGTAGGGAGGCTGCCTTCATCAGTGTGACAATGCAGACCACACAGGGACCAGAGCTCTCAGCCCTGCTGGCAGGAGTAAGGGACCCCTGGCTGCCTAGCAGTGGGGGATAGGTGGGGACTTCTGCCTTCACTTGTGAATCATGAGGTGGAGTCACAGACAGCTTCTGTGGGAGTAGGGTCCATGAAACCAAAGGCTTCAGTGAGAGTCAGAGTGCCAACATCACTTGGCATATCAAGAACTGGGATGACCTCAAGTGGGATGAATAAAAGTTAAGCAATGGGTGTCAAGTTGTCAGAGATGATTTGGCAAAGATCTTAAAGCAATTATAATTAAAGAGGAATTATGAACAAATCCAAAGCAAAAAAGAGAAATAGAAATCCTTACAAAGAAGTAGCGGTAGAAAGAACCAAGTGGAAATTTTAAAACTTAAAGTAATCTGAATAATAAACTCAGTGAAAAAAGAGAGCAGAGTAGAGGAGATGGGGAGAAAAAGGAATTTGAATGACATCAGATTTCTCCTCAGGAGTCATGAAACTCGGAGAGAATGGCATAGTATTTTTCAAGTACTCAAAGACTTGGGATTTCATACCCAGCAAAAATATCTTTTAGGGGCAAAGGGGACAGCAGGACATGTCAAATGTAGGAAACTCTAAGAGTGCCAGGAGACCCACCCAAAGAGAATGGCTAAAGGAAGCTGTTATCTGGGTGTGGTTGGGCACACCTGTAATCCTAGCACTCAGGAGGCTGAGGCAGAAGGGTCCCTGCAAGTTTGAGGCCAGCCTGGGCTACATTGTGAGTTCAAGGCCAGCCTGAACTGCACAGCAAAAACCTATCTCAAATAAATAAATAAATAAATAAATAAATAAATAAATAAATAAAGCAAGCTGTTAAAGGAGAAAGAATATGATTTTTTAAAAAGGAATGCTGGAATATGAGAAAAGAGCAAAGAACATAATAAGCCAAAATACAGATAAATAAGTTTCTCTCTCCTCCTGATTTTCCTAAATTGTTTTTGATGGTTGAAGCAAAAGTTCTAACTCTGACTGCTTTGGTTTCTATCATGCAGAAGACAAATTTAGGATGGTTGTGAAAAGAGGAAGGAAGGTAAAGGGATATCAAGGTAGCTAAGGTTTCTTAACTGGAAATCATGGCACCAATAGGTCAACTATCCTGCTAGTTTGATGTTTATGTTGCCTTCTTTTGTAAAACCTTATAAGAAAAAAGATTAACAGGCAGTTTTTTTGCTGATCTACATTATCATATTCTATATCTTACATGTGGCCCAAGGCAGTTCCTCTTAAATGTAGCCCAGGCAAGCTAGAAGGTTAGGCCCCCATGAACCAGACAGGAAGCCCACAGGTTATGATGACATTTACATAGTGTGCCACCACAGCATCAGGATCCAAGGACCCAGAACATATAGCAACACAGACCATGTGCTGGGTCAGGAAAATCTTTCAACAAGGTTTTAGGAAGTCAGATCAGAGCATATTCTGTGACCGTGATGGAATCCAGCTAGCCACTAGTAACAAAAATAACAGGAAAATCTCCAAACACATGGAAAAAAACACTTTCTAGTAAGCCATGGGTCAAAGAAAAAGTCTCAAAGGAGATAAAAAATATATTGAATTAAATAAATATATAGTATATGAAAACTAGCTAATACCACACATGCACCAAGAAGGAGCTTGCAGTATTAAGTACAAATGTTTGAAAGAGGAAAAGTCAGTCACCTCAGCTCTCATATCTAACAACCTAAAAGAGAAGAGCAAGACAAATCCAAAGTAAATAAAAAGAAGAAAGTGATATAGGGCAGAAATGAATGAAATAAAAGTGGATGGAATCAGTGCAACTTGGATCTGGTTTTTGAACAAGTAAAACTGTCAAGCCTTTAGCGGGGCTGATAGAGAAAGGAAGAGGGAAGCCACACATTATGAACACCAGGAATGAAACATGATGTTCTAGACTATGGATCATCTACACAGACTCACAAACACAAATTACACAACTTAGAAGAAATGGACCAGCTTCTCAAAACACATAAACCACCTCGATTCACCCTATATGAAATGGATAATTTCAACAGTGCTGTAACTAGTAGGGGAATTTAATTATCATTTTCTAAAATGGCAAAATAAGAGGTTTCTGAAAAGTCAAGGTAGAGTTTGTACCACTGCACTGCTCAGCTTTCCTCCACCGTGGTGAGATTCCTGGCATAAGGAGCCTATGCAATGGCCTCACAGTGGTGGAGGCCCTGAGCCATGGTAGGCTGCCAGTTGCTCTTGGCTGGCAGTAAGGGCACGAGTCCTGATGGGAGTTGGGGAGTGGGGTGGCAGAATCACTACCTCAGGGCCAAGAGCAAAGGAAAAATGTTGGAGACTGCACTATTGATTATGCTCAAAGCAGGCTGTAAGTAGTGCAGGCTATAAAGAGTTAACCCCTCAATTGGCTCATTTTAAGAAGCAAGTCTGACTGAAGCTTATGTGACTCACAGAAGCACCTCATAAGCACTGCAGTAGTGTGCAAGTTAGCATGACCTTCCCGATAACAGTCACAGCAGAGACTAGAGAAATGCCCATGAAGCTGTGGGGCTTAATGTGAGATAACATAGCCAAGGTGGGAGTAACTCGAACCCAAATTCCTTTTCCATGACTAAACTAGAAGGACAAGGTTCTAATTACAACCCTGTATTTTGTCTGCTCTGTTCCTAATTTAAGAATGCTTTGTCTTTTCCTTTATAAGCCTTACCTGCATTAGCATCCATAGCAACTGCACAACTGCACATCCTCACATGTAGTTCCCCTTAGCCCCAATCTGATTACCAATATAAATCCGTGGCTTGGACTGGCCAGGGTCTTTGCTGGTTGCGCAGCACTGGCTGTCCTGGCTCCCCACTTTTTTCTTTAATTCTGTCTTTGAGTCTTTCTTCAGCCCTGCATTGTACACTGGGAAGGAGACTGAAACCTACTGCACAGGTCTCTGGTGGAAAAAGACAAGGCCTGGGGCCCTACAATCCTCTTGGGGTACAAGGTCTATTGCTCCAGAACCTCCCACAAGGCCTGTGGGGTGTGCCTGTGGGGTCCCAAGCCCTGCTGTAACCACACTTATTCCTTCTGCTTATTAAAACAGCAAAGTGTGTTATGGTGGCGGCAGACTCCATGTGTCTGCTGCATATCTTGATCACATTGTTTCTCTCTCCTGTGGCTGATCTTATCTCCTGTTGTCTGTTTGTCCTCCCCTGGAAACAATGGCATCTACACTCTGTGAATAGCTGCACGCATGAGCCGTGCCGTCTGGGTTTGTGCAAGCATGCCCTGTGAGGCTGCCTGATGGCCACGTCTCAAAAACACATTTTCCTGCTCATCATGTGAACATGATGTACTCACGGCCATTGCTGTCCTCGCTGCTGTGACTATCTTCATGGCTGTACTGGGCTTCACCACTGCCTCCATCTACCACCCACTTCCTGTCCCTACTACCCTCAGTGAGTGCCTCTGCTGCTTACAGTCCTTCCTTGGCAGGAGACCCAAATCTTCATGTCACAAAGGCCCTGGGCCCTCTGCAGTTCAGCTGCAACTGGGTTGCTACAGATTTCCACAGACGTCAGATGAGTACCAGGGGACAGCCTATTAACTCTCTTGTGTCTGTCCTGCGGACTTACAGCCACTGGCCACCCCTTCCCCACTTCCACACCCCTATCCTGAGATACCCAGCAGGGAAGGTACTGTATCACTTAAGCTATAAGTGACGCTCAGAGGTCTTGATCCAGGTCACATAGGAAGTGACAGACAAGCCCTGATCCACATCCTTCCATGATGCTGGAGCCCTGGGCCCCATGAACCCAAAAGAGCCCAGTGTTTTTGTGTCTTTAGCAAAAGGGGCCTTAAGGAACTTCAGAAGGAAGGGTGTCTGTCATACGTTGCTGGCCTTAAAACAAAATACCTAGCTGGGTGTAGTGGGACATGCATGTAATTCTTCCTACTTGGGAGGCTGAGGCAGGAGGATTGAAAGTTTGAGGTCAGCCTGGGAAACTTAGTGAGTCCTGTCTCAAAATTTAAAGAAAAAAAGAAAGGCTGGAGATGTAGCCTAGTGAAGCTCTTGCCTACTATATATGAGGCCCCTGGGGTCCAGTCTCCAGTACTCAACAAACACACAAAGCACTGGATACCTTATAAAGGAAAAAGAGTTGCTTAGCTTGAAATTCTGGAGGCCACAAGCCCAGGGTAGGACAGCCAGTCAGCTAAGCCCTGGTGAGGTCCTTGCCTGCAGCCCATGACCTAGTGGGTGCTATGGCAGGTGTGCTTGTGAGGGAGTGGTCAGAGCAGGGGTCAGGCTTCCCACTCCCTTCCCACCAGGCTCCCATGGGAACCACATAGATGCTTCCTTAGGGCGCAGCCCCCCTCCGTGACCCGAACTCCCCCTTTTTCCACACTTGAAGACTCAGACACTTCCTACACCCCTATGCCAGGCTCAGCACCCACACAGGATTCCCCAGGGCACAAAACACCATTTAATCAAGGTCGGTGAGCTGTTCCAGGATCTTGCGGCTGCAGGATCCGCCTGGAGATGGCATGCGATCCAGCCAGGGAAATCAGCTCACTGAGAGACTCCACTGAGGTGCCTAGGAAAAGCTTGGTGTGTGGAGACTGAGTGTACCCAGTGCTAGCTCAGAGTGGAACCCAGACAGGTGGCTGAGTCTGAGGGCGCTCCTGGAGGGCTGGGTGTCCCACTCCCCTCTGTGCACAGAGATGACGCCCCACTCCCCACACCACCTGATCTTGGGGTGAATCTGCCCTCCCTGAACCTACATAGCCTGGTGCCAGCTGTGCTGTTCCAAACAGCAGCAGAGGGCTTTGAGGACAAATAGATGTGCTCTCAACGCCCCCTTTTGCAGAGATGGAGACCGCTGTGTAAGGACTGCCCTGACAGTGAGGCTGGTGACCAGTGTCTGCCCTTGCTCTCTTCTCCCAGGGCTTCTCTGTGTTTGCTGTTAATAGCAAGACCTTGATAACTTCAACTCTGAGCCATTCAGCGGGGACTGGCATTCAGTGGGTGCCCAATAAATGCTGCAGGGACAGCCCTGATGCACACCCCGACTCCAACTTTGGTGGGCTGCTTGGTGACAACAGCCTTGTGCCACTCAGAATCCTCCCTGCTCGTCCCTGCCCTCATTTTCACCATGGCTTTACATAACATGACTGGCTTTTTTCTCCTAAAAAAAAAACAAACCCCAAAAAACCTAACTCAATTACTCTGTGAATATTTATCAGAACCAAAGGAATGAAAATAAGCTCCCAGAGCACAGAAACCCAGATGTTTGGGGTTAGTTTTCCAACACAGTCCTCAACTATTTTACTTATTTACTGTTTTACTTAAGAAACAAGGCAGCTTGTGCTGTGATGTGGACAGAGGCCCTGTCCTTGAGTCCCCTGTCCCTGTGGAGCGTGGGCATACAGGGCCAGCACCCCGGGTGGCTGAGGCGGGACAGGCAGGCAATGGGAAACAGCTGTGAAGCCCACACTGTCTCCTCAGCCCAAGGGGGGACGGGTGCTACAGATGAGGGACAGGCGGCAATGGATGGACAAGGAAGTCCCTTGCTGCTTACCAGGCAGAGCAGACCTGCCTGGCTGGGGAGTGTGGTCACTCAGCAGGGTCCCATCTGCCACACCGAGCCTTGTCTTCTTGGACGCTGGAGAGGGCATTGCCCAAGGATCCCTTGAGTGCTGGCCTCAAGCTAAGCTCCGCTTCACCGTGCTGTCCATAGCCTTCCTTGGCCCTGAAAATGCCACTCAGGGCAGGAGGAGGAGCTGGCCTGGGCATTAGGGGACAGATGGCATCTGTCCTGAGGAGGCCACATGTGCTGTGCAGCAGAGGACCCGTGCATGAGTGGGTGAGGTCATTCCAATAAAACTAGCCCTGCAGAAGCTGCTGGAGGGAGATGGGTTCCCAGCTTCTGTGCCTGTGCCTTGGCAGTGGGTGCTCCAGGCTGTGGCACAGCTTTTCCCTGCTGAGTCTGGAGCCCAGGCTCTTCTGCATGAGCAATTGGAGCTGCCTGGACAGCCGTTGCAGGCCTGGCCACGGCCCTCACCACACGCTGCTATCTCCCATGACTCAGATGTGACAGCTGTTTGGGTCTCCACGCCGATGTCACCTCCTCAGGGAGGCTGGCCCTGCATCTCCAGACATCACCCTCACCTCCCCGAGCCACTCCTCTCCACTGAGACCTGTTTTCCTTTCATCACAGCTCTCACACAGCCGGGCTCAGCCGCTCCTGTTTGCTTGTTCTCCAGGTCATCTTCTCCCCCAACCCTGCTTCCGGGGCCTCCTGTCCCCAAGTCGGAGCATACTGTGTGAGTGTGAGTCCGTAGGGGCCATGTGGCCTCCGATGGGCCCTCCTGTCCTTTCAGGTCTCCCTTCCATCAGCCACACTGCTGTCAAGGACAACTTGTAAAAGTGAACATCATGTCATGGCCTGGCTCTGCAGTAAGCTGTCTAATAATGTCCCTTGCTCTTAGAATAAATCTAGACTGCCCCAAGACCCACAAAGGGCACCCTGCTGCTCCCAGCTCCCATCCAGAAGAGTAAGCCACCCAAGGACCACTGATGTGACCCCAGAGGACACCACTTGGCTCGGGAGGTGTTTACGCATTGATATCAGAAAGCAGGTGCTGTTCCAGGAATTCCCTTCAAACAAAAGAAGGAGGCCATGAACACCTGACACCCAAAGGCTGGGAAGCCATCCAGACCCCTCCTGTCACCCCACAAGGTCGAACTTTCCTGTGATGCGTGCTTGGTTAGAAACAACAGATGGGTGCCAGACACCAAGAGGGCGAAGCCTTTGGGCAGAGGTCACAGAAAAGAGAGCTTTTTGTGCTGGTCCTGGCCTGGCTGAAAACTGCTGTGAGTGTCAGAGGAGGTGCAGCCGACACCTCACCCAGCCTGTGGTTTCTGCTGCTGTCTCCACCATTAAGATTCCAGACAAATTCTGCAGTGGGGAAGGGAGCTCAGGCAGCCCAGGGGCCACACTGAAGTGGAAGATTAGGAAGCCACCACCTTGCAGCCTCTTCTCAGATGCACCTACAGATTAGCATCAGAGTGACCAGAAGGCAGTGCCGAACACCCACGTGACGTCAAACAAGGCAGTGACAGAAGTCACGGTAGCCACCTTTTCCCATAGGACTCAACAAGGTATTTCAGTTTTCAGTGGGAAAACACGGCCCATGGCCTGCCTGCCTTTCTGACCTGGCCTCTTACCCAAGCACTCTGGGGCGCTCTGGGGCTCAGTGGTACCCACTGTGGCCATTGTCAGACCCAGCCTAGCACCCCTCATGCATGCTTCCGTCTATGACAGCAATGTCCCAGTTCCACTGTCCTCGGTCCCCTTCCCCTCATCTCCCCTGTGGAATCCGGATCCTGTCCCTGAGCCCTTCTCCCCCCCCCCCCCCCCGTGCCCAGGGGATCAGCCTGGGGCCAGGCGTCTCTGAGCAGGGCTTCTGAGTGGTCACGATGCCATTGTGGACAGCAGGACAGACAGGGTCTCCCTCAGGGATTATGCGACTCCTCAGCAACATCCTGGCCCTTGCTTCCTTCTTGCCAGCACACCTCCAAGGACACACACTCCATCTTCCTGGATTGGCCTTTTCACTTTCTGACAACTTTATCAGAACACTTGAGCTGTCACCAGGCTGAGAGCCTTGGCGTCATCTGCTTCCTGCAGCATGATGACAGAGTGCAGGAGGCTGCAGCAGCTGTCAGCTGTGCCGCCCACCACTTGCAGAGGCCAGCGCCTGGCCTGCAATGGAGTCAGTCACTTCTGCCTTTCACCAGCACAGCAAGTTGGCTTCTGCCGCCGGCCATTCACACTCAGCAGGTAAGTGCTGGCCACAGTGGAGTCTGGGGCATGGCAGGAATCTGGGCTGGCCAGATATAGCCCATTATCATCACAGTTCCAGTGTGCAGACTCACTGAGGATTTACAGGACACTTCATCCACACCCGAGGCCTTCCCGGGAACTTGGGCATTGGGTTTGACATGAAGGAACAGAGGCTGTGGAGATAGGAGGGTACTTATCAGCCATGGTTCCCGAGTGAGGTCAAGCATCAACACCACGGCCATCTCAGGTGAAAACAAGTCCTAGAGCCCCAGGGAGGGAGGATCCCAGAGCCACTGTGGATGGAGGAAATGAGACCCAGCAAGGGGATCAGAGGAGACCACGGTCTCTAGGGAGGCCATGCAAGACTCAGGTCTCCTAGCAACAAAAGAAGGCCCCTTCCCCTTTGTAAGCTGGACCAGGGATACAGAGGGGAGTGGAGGGGCTTGGGGGTCTCGATGCTTCTCACATTCCTCTGAAACAGAGGTCCAGACAGAGTCAGCAACAAGCTATTTCTCTAGAATTCCAGCTCATAACCCTGATTTCCGGATGTTGTCTTGAATGCATCCCTGAGATCCAGGTGAAAATGGGATAAATTCATTACTTGTTCACTGGGCGTGGTAGTGGACATCTGGAATCCTAGTACTTTGGAGGCCAAGGCAGGAGGATCACCATGAGTTTGAGGCCAGCCTGTGCTACACAGTGAGACCTTGTCTCAAAAAACCAAAAACAAAAAAATTCATCACGTGTTGATTTAATCTCTCAATTTTATTGGATCACTGCCTCATCCATTCCTCCGGCAGGCTTGTTCCAAGCATAGAACAACAGAGTGAGCCATGTGCATGGTTTCCTCTTCCATGAGCTTCCTGTTCTAGATGGGGAGATGGTCAATAAGCAGAGAGAACATCGGGGAACAAAGCAGGCTAAGGGCGTCGGAAGTCCTGAGGGAATGCGTGTGCTGTGGACAGCAGGGTGGTCACGAAAGGTGGTTTTTTTTTGGTACCGGGGATCGAACTTGGGACTTTGTGCTTGCAAGGCAGGTGCTGGAACCACTGAGCTAAATCCCTGGCCCTAACGAAAGGTATTATTGAGAGGCTGACATGTGCAAAATTGGAAGAAAGATAGGGTATATGTTGGGGGTATTGTGGGAAGTTCTTCAGGAAGAGCAACCATGCAAAAGCCCTGGTGCAGAGAACATGTGGCATATCCCAGGAACATCAGTGAAGCCAGGGAGCAGAGGAACAGGAGGTGAACAGACAGAGCTGGAGGCAGGGCTTGTGCATCACTGTGGAGACTGGGGTTGTCCTGGGCATGTGGTGGAAGTTGCTGGAGTTTCTTGAGCCGAGGAGTAAGATGGCCTGGTTGACTCTGAAAGGTCACTCAGGCTGCAGGGCTGAGAAAGAACAGCAGGAAGTCAAGGGCACAAAGACCATTTCCTACAATATGGTGGACTGCCTGGCCAAGGAATCAGGGGAAACCAGCATTTGTGGCCTAAGCTCAGTGTCGCAGTTGCTGCTTCCTGAGGTGGGGAAACAGGGAGCTGAGCAGGGTGGCATGAGGAGAGTTGGGAATTCAGTGCAGGCTGTGGTTTGGACAGGAAATGCCCCAGAGACCCACATGGAGGCCTGGTCACCAGCCATGGTGCTAGACAAGGTCATGCAGCCTTCAGGAGGCCTCGTGGGAGGAAGCCAGGTCTCTGGGGGCATGACCTTGAGGGGGTACTGGCATCCCAGTCCCTTCTGGTCTGTTTGTGCTTCTTGGTCACCATGAGGCCAGCATCTTTGTCCCACCATGATGTTCTGAGTCACCATGAGTCCAAAGACAATGAAGACAGCTTTGACGAGCTCTGAAACCATGAGCCAAACCACTCCTCACTGGAAGTTGGTCCTGTTAGGTATTTGGTCACTGAAGCAGGACTTAAAGAAAAACAAGTTCTTCCCAGCCTTGGGCATCTCCTCCCATCCCCCTTCTCTCCCTTGTAGCTGTAACTCCTTGTTCTGGTACAGATAAAATTGACAACTATGTTCCGTAAACAAAGTTTATGACACCCTGTTCTCATATGATTCATAAGACACTCTCTTCTTACAAGGCTGAATTACAAAGCTGCCTGCCCTTGCCTTGTTCTGGTAAACTCACATGCTGTGTCATCAGAAAGACCACCCCCCTTTGACCAAATGTATAAAAACTGGAACTTCTCTTTGTTTGTCCCTCTTCCTTTGGACGGAGTCTGTTGAGCCAGTGTTTACCTAAAATAAATCCTCCTGGTTCCCATTGGTCTCTCCTTTCCCTAGGAATTCTGCAACATCAACAAGGGAAAACTGACCAACCTGTTTGGGACAGGCTGGGTTTGACATATCTATGAGGTATGATTAGAAACCATGTGAATATTAACATTTTAAAAATTTATTACAGTAAAAGACTTTCTTTAACCCCCCTCTAAATCCTCCCGCTCTCTTTGAACACACTTATCCCACCACCCTTGCCACTTCCTGAACGAGTTCTTGAAGCCCTCTTTCCTGTCTTTCGTTGCACTGTCCTGGTTGCCTCAATGTCCTGAACTAATTCAAAACATTTTCCTTTCATGGTCATTTTGACTTTGGGGCAGAGCCAGAAGTTGCACAACACAGATCCAGTGAATAAGGTGGATGAGGATACAGCATCACATTTTTACAAGCCTGCCTTTCTGTTGGATGGCACTGGGCAGCAGTGTTCACTGTATTTCTGATCACATCTTGTAAAGACACTCAGGAAAGAGGACTCCAGAACTGCTGCAGAAAGTGGTAAGAATGATGGGGTAAGTGTGTTCAAAGTGAAGGCGAGGACTTTGAGGAGGATTCAATGTTTCTTTTTACTGTAATAACTTTTAAAAACGTAAACATTCACCATGACTTTGATCGTCCCCGTCTAATCATCCAGGTGGAGATTGCAGGGTGGTGGGGTGAGCAGTGGAACACACTGTCCAGGAGTCTGAGAAGAGGCCTAGGTCAGGGCGTGGTGTGGAGGGTGTCAGCTTGCAGGAGACACTTACAACCTTCCAGCCTAGATGGACGCCGGCATTGTCAGGGACGGGCTGTGTGGAGGAGAAGGAGGGCTGAGCCCTGGGCACCACACAGCATTCGGAGGTCCAGGCAGTGGGGAGACACTGGCAGAAGGACCGAGAGGGTCTGTGAGTGAGGAGGACGAGTCAATCTGGAGGGCAGCAGACAGTGCTTCGGGAAGGATGGGGCTGGCACCGTGTCCAAGGCGACGAGGAGCAATACATGGGTCCGGCAGCTTGGAGGCCAAGGCCATTCTGCACGGGGAGCTTGGGCGTCACCATGGGTACAGAGAGCCTGAGCCTGAGACTGGGAGGACAGCAATCAGAGGCGGAGGAGAGATGGTCCTTTTCCTTTCCTTTCTGTTTTGCATAATTGGGGTTGAACCCAGGGCCTCCCAGCAAGCTACCTCTCTACCCTCCCTCACTTCCTGCTCCTCCCCTCTGCCTTCCTCTTCCTCCTCTTCTCCATCTTCCTCCTTCTCTTCTTCCTCCTCCACATCCCTAGCTCCTCCTCTTCTTCCCACCTCCACCCCTCCTCCTTCTTCCTCTTTTTCTTTTTCTCCTTCCTCTTTTCCTCCCTCCCTTCTCCTCTCCTCCCCTTCCTTCCCCTCCACCTCTTCCTCCCTTTCTTCCTCCTCCTCTTCCCCTTCCTCCTCCTCCTCCTCCTCCTCCTTCTTCTTCTTCCAGGGTCTCACTAAGTTCCTGGCCGCAAACCTGTGTGTCTCCTGCCTCAGCTTCCCAAGTAGCTGGGATTATGGGTGTGTGCCACTGAGCCTGGCCAGGATGGTTCTTTTGAAGACTTTTGATGTCAAGAGAAGTGAGAAACGAGTGAAAGGGGCTATGGGGTCAAAAGAGAAGTCCTCTCTCAGAGTTCTCACCTCCTGTCCGCATCACAGGACCAAAGCTGCACCTTGACTTTAGGCCCATGGCAATGTTTCTGTGTGGTTTACTAGAGACAGAGCCTCACCAGAGAAACCTGCCAAGCCATGGCTGGCCGCCGTTCTGTGAGCAGGAAATAGAACTGCAATGTCCCCTGGGAGAGAATAATGGGGGGACATAGGGAACTCCGAGAAGCTCAGCAGAAATGGCTTTCATGCTAAACCTGGAGGGTCGGCAGCCAGGTCACAGAGGGAGGAGCACAGGACGGGCCCGGGGTGGGAACAAAGGTGGTAGCATCCACACACGGCTGCTGCTGCTGATTTTCTCTCCAAGTGGAGCAGGCAGCCGTGTGGGAAGCAAAGCCTCCTGTCCGTCTAATACGGTTGAAAGGGAAGAAAGACATGAGGCTTCTTCGAGGAGGGGAGGAGGGACAGGTTGTGTCTCAGCCTGGGCTCCCCTAAAGCAGCCCAGCCAAGGAACTGAGCTGGGAATAGTTTACCTCCTGCCGAGGAGGGCTTGTGGGAGCTGGACTGAGATAAGGACAGAAGGAGTGTGAGGAGGTGGGGTTGCCATAAAGTTACCCTCTGGGAAGTGGACTCAGCCGCCTGGAGCCCCAGATGCCAGCCAGGGGCACAGTGGGGTCCTGGCACCCTGAGCGACCCCCGGCCTGATGCACACTGCCGGCAGGGAGAGGCAGCCCCAGCAGCTGGAGGAGCCTGGGCACTGATGCAGGGCTGGCAGAGGAAGGCAGCCAGCTTGCGCAGGTGAGTGGCCTGGGGTGTGGGTGGGACTCTGTGCCCAGGGTTAAGTCCTCTCCTTCCTGCTGCTGATTCTTCTAGGAGGTGGCCAGCCACAAGTGCAGCAAGGAAGTTAAGAAAGAGCAGCGATGGGGCGAGAGGAGGGCCCTGCTGCTGCAGTGGTCCCAGGTCGCGGCTCACTCTGTAGAGCCCTCCCCCACCCCGGCACAGTGGGGTTGCTGATCAGTGGGGCAGCTGGGCCCCTGGTTGCTGAGCACTGGTCAGACTGCAGTTGTTACATTGCCCATCTTATTGTCACTGGGCAGGAAACCTCACAGAAGCCCCGAGAATCCTGGGCTCTGATAACTCTTCCCTGCCTCACTACCTAGAAGTGGCCCTATTCCATGATAATTGGGATCCCACACCTCTACAAGCATAGAAACTCCCACTGACTACTGCCCACAGTGACAAGGGGAGACGCAGCTTTAGGTGTCCCTAGAAGAAACAGCTGCATTCACCCTCAGCCACACTGGGTGATGAAGACGACCAGTCTAGCAAAGCCCAAAGTCGTGTGAGTTCCTGAAGTGAGTGACAGACAGATCCACCCACTGGCCAGCACCTTGTGGAGAGAAGCCGGCCTTCCACAGAAGGGGCTCAGGTATGCCCAAAACCCATCAGAACCAGCTTTACTGGAACTAGAAAAAACTAAACGTTTATAGCAGCCATGAAAATCCTCAATCAAGAAAGAAAAAATTAAAAAAACTCCACCAGCACGTTGACAGCAGAGCTCTGTGGTGTTTAACCCAGCTCAGCAGGCCTTGGTGAAAGGCATCCTCATTCTGGGCACAGGTCTAGGTACAGAGGGCAGCAGAATGGTCTGCTGCCCAGGAATCGTGGCTTCCTTCTGACCTCTCTGGCAACTCCCGAAGGGCAGTGTCACCTCTGAGCTCTCTCTGAGGGCTGAAGCCGTTTCCCAGGAGGCGTTTGTGAAAAACATCAAAAGGCAGGCACACTAGTCACTTCTACTTGGGGCACCAGAGAACAATTGGGGCAGACTGTAGGCAAACCAAAGACTCAGGAAGACTGGAGATCAACTAGGACACTTGGGGAAAATAGGGCTTTGGGTAGCTGTCACATCTGCCAGAGTGCTGCAAGGATTTGGAGGTGCTTTCCAGTGCACGCATGGTTCATCTTCGAGTACTGAGAGTTTTTTTCATGTTTAGCTCCAGACAGAAAATACTTCTATTTTCTAGACCACTTGCCAACAGCAAGAACAAAGACCCTGTGGCTGCACCTGACAAAGGACAGAACCTTCATGGAGTTAATTGAGAACAGAGAGCTAAGCAAATAACAACCAGCAACAATAAACTCTGGTGAGGGGAGGAAATGTGATTATCAGAGTTGCAACATTATAATAGGAAAAATGTTCACTTTTCAACAAAAAATTATGTCATGCAATGAAACAAAGCACGGCCCACACACATAGGGAAAAGCGAAATGGAGGTGGCCCACAAGAAAGCCAGGACTTCAGACTCACTGAACAAACTCCAAGACAACTTCAAATAAATCCAAAGAATTACAGAAAGCCACGAGGTTGATACATCAATAAATACAGATCAACAAGGAGATAGGATTTATAAGGGGACCAAAGAGCATTCTGAGGATGAAGTACAATAACTGAAGTGAAGAAAAGTTTTCAGAGACTCAGCGCTTATTGAGCAAGCTGAAGAAAGACTCAGCAAACCTGAAAGTGATTAGCTGAGAGTTCCCAGTCTGAGAAGATAGAAAAGATAAAGGAAAATAAGCAGCACCTAGGAGATGGGAGGGACACCATGGAGAGCACCAACATGTGCCAGCAGGTGGCAGGGGGAGAGCCAAGACAATCAATGGTGGCCCAAAATGTCATCAAAGACATCATGCTGCACGTAGAAGAATTGCAAGGAGACCCAAGATTCTCACTGAGACGCATTGCATCACACTGCTGAAGACTAAAGCTAGCCCCCTAGAAGCAGCCAGAGAGAGAGATGCCTCATCATGAAGTTGTCCTCACCGACACCAACCTGATGTTGCCTCAGAAACCACAGAGGTCAGGGGACACTGGATGACTTATTCAAAGTGCTGAAAGAATACACTGGTCAGCCAAGGATTCCTTGTGCAGGAAGTTATCCTTCAACAATGAAAGAGGAGTGAAGACATTCCCCAGTAAACAGAAGCAGAGCGTGTTCTTTGCTGGGAGACCAGCAAAGGTCCTTCCGGCCGAAACAAAAGGATGCGCTTTAAACAGTGACATGAATCCATATGAAGAAGCAAAGGCTGTCAATAAAGTAATTTAAAAAGACTAAATACAGAGATACCATGGGGCCCAAAACAATCAGGCCCATGTGCTGCAGTGGTGCATGCACACCCATGTCTAAAGCAATGCCAGTCACATTGGCTGAGCTATGGAAACATCCTAGATGCCTGTCCACAGGTGAATGGATAAAGGCACATGCACACAATGGACTATTACTCGGCCATAAAGAAGGGTGTGATCCTGTCATCTGTAGGAAAATGGACAGGCTGAAAACCATCATGTTCAGTGAAATTAACCAGACTCAGAAAGATAAATATCATGTTTTCTCTTATATGAGAAGCCAAATAAATAAATAAATAAATAAATAAATGAGACAGGACAAGAAACCAGGAGTGGACTTGTAGAGATGGGGAAGGGGCAAGCAGGAGGGGAAAGAAAAGAGAAAGGGAGGGCCGGGGATTTAGCTCAGTGGTTTTGCCGCCTGCTGCGCAAGCGCAAGGACCCGAGTTCAATCCCCGGTACCATAAAAAAAAAAAAAAAAGAAAAGAGAAAGGGGGGTAAGGGGATTGAAATTGATTAAGATGTGTTAAATGCATGCACCAGCTCCCCAAGATAAACCACACCATCACATAATATTAACATGCATCAATAAAATACTAAAAATTAACTATTATACATATAATTATGTTAATATGAATAATATATAAAATTAATACTTTATATTTTATTTTAAAACTTTATATTATATAAAAACAATGTATTTATTGCTTTATAATTAAATTCTATTTAATAATTATAACTGTAATAAATCTACATATAATAAATGTATCACTATTATATACTTATAATAATGAGTAAATGTGAGTCAGTCCTAAGGCATCTATGGTTTGTAACTCTTTTTTTTCTATGTGATTTCTAAACTAACATAAAACAATGATTTTTTTTTTTTTTTTGTACCGGGGATCAATCTCGGGACCTTGTGCTTTCAAGGCAGGCAGTGGCACTGCTGAGCTAAATCCCTGGCCCCAACAACAATTATTAATATGTATTGATGGGTGCACAATGTATAAAGATACAGTTTGTAACAATGATACCGTAAGTGGACAGAGAAGACGGAGCTACATAGAAATAATGCTTAAGGGGCTGGGGATTTAGCTCAGTGGCACCGCACCTGCCTTGCAAGCACAAGGCCCTGAGTTCGATCCCCAGTACCAAAAAAGAAATAATGCTTAGGATACTATTGCAGTTAGTTGTATTAATTGAACTAATTTAATTGTTACAAATTAAGATGTTAGTTGTAATCCCCTGACAACAACTAAGAAAATAACTGAAAACATACAGACACACAGAGTGAAATTAGACAGACTTGGGAAGTCAAATATTGCAGCGAGAGAGAGAGTGCTAGAGAGGGAAATAAAAATGTTACACTAGGAAAAAAATCTATCTAATGAAAGAAAGTAACGTAAGAGGAGTTGAAGAACACAAAATACGTAAGGCACACAGGAAAAAATAGCAAAACGGTAGAGGAAAGGCCTTCCTTACCAGTAATTACATGAAATGCGAGCAGTTCAAATTTTACAATTAAGAGACAGGCACTGAAAGAATGGATTAAACAAACAAACCATGGTCCAGCTACACACTGTGTACAAGGGACCCACACACTTCAGACCCAAGACACAGATGGGTGGAAGGCAAAAGGGTAGGAGTGAACGTCCCACGCACCCAGTACCTGAAAGAGCTGGGAGGGCTATGCTGATACCAGAAAAAATAGACTTTGAGATGGAAATTGTTACAAGAGACAAAATGGACATTACATAAGGATAAAAGTTCAATTTATCAAGGAGATATACAAATTACATGCATATATTCACCTAACAATGGAGACTCAAGAGTATTTGAACAAACACTGGGAGAAATATATTATTCTCCAGTCACAGAGATTTCAACAGCTCATATTCAATAAAGCTGAAGTTTAAAAACCTCTGACAATCTCAATTTATAGGAGAAAGGACTTGTGAAAACTCAGTACCCTTTCATGTTGAAGAACATTCCACTAGGAATAGAAGGGAAATTCTTCAACATGATCAAGGGCACCTGTAAATAATCAGGGTTAACTTTGCACCTCATGATGAAAGGTCGAATACTTTCTCCCTGAGATCACAAAGAATTAAGGCACCTGGTTTCACCAATCCTGACTCCTATGAGTCAGTTTTCTGCTGCTGGGACAAATACCTGATGTACAGAGCCCAGGGGAGGAGAGGTTTATCTTGGCTCCCAGTTTCAGAGATTTCAAGGCATGGTGGAGGAAAGCTGCCCACTTCATGGTGAGAGCAAGGAAGGAGCCAAAGAGGAAAGGGCCAGGGAGCAGGGACTGTCTTGAAGTCATGCTTTAGTCATCTGTTTGGCAGTTCTCACAAGAATCAAGCTGGCAGGTAAATTACCCATCACACTGTTCAATGTTGTATAGTGTGATTTCTGCCCAGGGCAGTTTTGAGGGGAGGGGAGAGAGAGGGAGGATGGCGCAGGGCGGAGGGGGGAAGTGGCAGGGACAAGAAGGAAAGGACCTACAGATGGCAAAATACTCCCCAGTGATCAAGAGATTCAGGGCAATCACACAGAATTCCAACTGCCTATTTTATCACAAATGGACAACTTGATCCTAAAATTCATATTGAATTTTAAGGGACCCCAAATGGTCAAAACAGTCTTGAAAAATATGAAGTTGTAGGATTTATACTTGTCAATTTCAAAACTTACTAGAGGGCTGGGGATTTAGCTCAGTGCTGCCACCGCCTGCCTCCCAAGCAGAAGGTCCCGAGTTCAATCCCTAGTACAAAAAAACAAACAAACCAAAAAACCCCCCAAATTTACTAGAATATTACAGCAATCAAAATAGCATGTTAATGTTCCAGGATCGACACATAACCAATGGATTAGTGCGCAGAGTGCAGAAACACACCTGTGGCCAACTGATTTCCAACAAGTGTCAAGGCCCTGAAGTGCAAAAGAACAGGCTGTTCAATGACAATGACAGGGCAGGCACTCTCAAAAGAATGATGTGGGATCCATTAAAAATTAACTCAAACTGGATTGAATCCCTAAACCTTAGTGCCAATGCTGGAAAACTCTTAAAACTAGACATAATAGTAAATTTTCATGACCTTGATTTGGCAATACATAGATTTTTAGATATAACACCAAAGCACAAATGATGAAAGAAAGATAAGCAAGCAGGACTTCATCAAAGGGTGAAATATCTCCATGAGAAATGAATTATCACAATGAGAGAAAAATCTCCAATTCATTCATATACCTAAGAAGGAATTGATATCTGGAACATAGAAAGAACTCCTAAAACTTAACAACAAAATTACTCAAAAAAATGACCATTTCTCAAGAGCATACCTAGGAATAGCCAATAAGCACATGAAGAATGCTTGCCATCAATGGTCACGGAGAAATGCTGATCAGGCTGGGTGTGGTGACACACACCTACAATCGCAGTACTCTGGAGGCTGAGGAAGGATGTTCTCTGAGAGTTCGAGGCCAGCCTGGGCTACATAGTGAGTTCAAGGCCAGCTTGAACTGCCTAGCGAAACCCTGTCTCCCCCCCACACACACACTCCAAAAAGAAATGCTGATCAGAACCATGATGAGACACCATTTCACGGCCACCATGATGGCCCTGATTTAAAATATGAAAAATGACAAGTGTTGGCAAAGATGCAGTGAAACTGGAGCTTGTATATATTGCTGGTGGGACTGTGAAATGGTGTCCCTGCTTGGAAAAAGAATTTGGCTGCTCTTTAAAAAGTTAAACAGAATTAGCATATGACTCCACAATTCTAACCCTAAATATATGTTCAAAAGAATTGAAGATACGTGTTCAAAGTAAAACTTGTAGAACAATTTCATAGCAGCCCACACTATTCATAATAACCAAATGGATAATCATGATACTGTATATTTATGCAATGGAATATTATGCAGCCATAAAAGGAACAAAGTACTGATCTATACTTCAATATGGATAAGCTTTGAAAACATGCTGAAAGGAAGAAGCTAGAATTTCACAAAAGGGCACATTTTGTTAGATTCCATTTACTGGAAATGTCCAGAATAGGTGTATCCATAGAGATAAGAAGCAAGTTAATTGTCAGAGACTGGGATGAGAGAGGAATAGTGATTGACTATTGGAAGGGTGCAAGGATTCTTTTGGAGTGATGAAGACACCCTGGAATTATTATTAGACAGTATTGTGAATGCACTAAAAGCTACTGAGTTGAGTACTTTAAGTGACTACAATGGTGAATTTCATATGAATAAAAACATACAGCTCCTCTGTCCTATGGAGCATCAATACTGCACGGGTACCGTGGCTGTGCGTCTGAGCATCCACCCAACATCTAGCAGACCAGCAAGCAGGTTCTGGGAAGACCAAGTGTCTGTTTTCATGAATCTCCACGATGTAGTGGGTTTCCTGGTGCAGTCATGTGGCAGCCCCCGGAGATGAGCTAGACAGACAGTGGGGTCCTGGTGCTGGGAAATGTGCTGTCCTCGGACAGGAGTGACCTCCACATTATGAGCTCAGTTTTTCTATCTACAAAAAAACGGTGAGGACTGGGCATGTGGCTCAGCAGTAGAATGTGCTCCGCAAGGGTGAGGTCCTGGGTTGAACCACAAGTATTGCCGGTTGGAGGGCGTCCTTATATTTAAATCAAGACAGAGGCACTAACACGAACTGGGACCCTGAGTCGAGGGACTTGATTTGAATTCTGGCTTTGCCATTTGTACAGCAAGCCACTTCTGCTCTCTTCCAGCCTTGCTTTCTTCATCTGCTCCCAACTTGGAGAATGTTGGGGTCTTCAGACAAACCACACGTCACCCCAGCCCATGGTAGACAGCACTAACTGGGGACTGTTTCCATCGGGGCTGTCGTCTACTCTGAAACCAGGGCCGGATAAGCTGATATCACCCAGTTCCTCCTGCTCTGATCTACCTCTCAGGGCTCCTCCAGCCTCTCATCAGCTGTGGTTTTTCTTCGGCTGAAGCCACATCCAGAGGGACCTCAGGGGCTGCCTGATTCCCCTTCAGACTGCAGAGCCCACAGCCCATGCTGTTGTTCCAAGGTAGGAGAGAGGAAGTAAAGACAGGTAGGAAGGAGACAAGGAAAATCATGATTTAAAAAAATTGTACTTTTAAGAAAACTGCCACTTCCAGGCTCTGGGGAAAGTTATCGAGGTGCTCCACATTGGCACTCTCTTGGTTAAAATACACTTCTCTCCTTGCAGACCCGCCCCCGCCCTCCCAGATTCCTTAAGGGTTCTGTAAGTCCATAAATCAGCTTAGTCCAGGAAGTAAACTGTGCAAACCTGATCTGAAGATAAAGGGACTCCTTGAGAGAATTCCAAGAATGCCTAAATAATCCATCTAAAAACTCAGGGCCCTTACTGTCAAAGGGGCCATTTTCCTGCTGGGGGATGAACCGACTTTCCCAAAGGTTTCCACCCCTTCAAGAGAAACATAAATGTTCCCAGCTCCAGAAGAAAGTGTGCTTCTCACTTGAGGGCCTGCATTCTACTTCTTTAAGTGTGTACTTTTGAAATTCTTCCTCATAAATCCCTTTCAGGCTCTTACTGACTGGGCTTGAAAATTCTTTTTCCACAAAGGGAGTCACAAGCTTATTCAATGGGGGGAAGAGAGGGCAGCATCCTCCTTTCTGCTTTGGGACCCTGCAGGGACCCTGCCAGGGACTTGTTCTCTTGGTGAGCCAGCAGCGGGATGTAAAGAGGCACCAGGACTAGGACTTGGTAAGTCCCACTGAAGGCTTTTCCATGTTTTCTTCCCCACTTCCTCAACTTCGTGCCTCTGGAATGCAGCCTATTTCTTGCCCTCCTTTTCCTGCTTCTTCTTTCTCCCTCCCTCTCTCTCCCTCTTCTCTGCAGCCTTACATTTTTTTCCCTTTTCAGCAAGTAGAGGCTCCCAGATTCCTAGAAAATGGGTGCTTACATATAAAACACCATACAATTCGGGATAATATGTGTCTGTATGTGTTGGCTTGAGGTACACATATTTCACATTAACCTCCAAGAGTCCTATTGAACTTGGATAATAGGGTAAGTGGACACTGATGATATAGCTCAAATGCCTTCTGTCCACAAGGCTTAACAGTGAGCGCATTTAAATCAGTCCCAAGATAAGAGCAAGGATATCTTTACAGGTGGTAACCTGTTTTCCCCAGGCCATTAGCCAACCAACATAACATTTTTTTCTTTAAAAATAATTGGTTTTGTAAATGCAATATCCATTGTCTTCTATGTACAATAACTCCAGAGCTTTTCCCTTGGTCAAAGAGAATATTCTATATATAGCTTAAAATGTTAACTATGCTATGCTTTGATTCTCATGAGTAATCTAAAATAATTGTTTAAATGAGTAAATATAAATGAGGTCAATGGTTATAAATATTTATAACAACACTTGAGTCATCAGCTGCTAAATTCCAATTTTCTTTGCTTCTTAAAATATAATGTATTTTGGTCTATTAAATGTGTTTTCATACATTATTAATATATATAAAAGTTTAAGATTCTCTTAAGTTTACTAAGAAAAGCTAACATTTAAGTTAAAATTCTAATATATAATTCTATGTTTAAAATCTCCCTTAAGTGAGGGTTCCCTGGGCCTGAGGAACTCCTGGACAAAGCTCCTGCTTTGGTTCACATAGCTGCTGCCTGACAGTTGCTAAGGTTTCCTCTGCAGAGAGGCAGCTTCTCCAGTTTCCCCCATGGTCTTATTGTGCCTCACTTCAACAAATGTTACGAAAAATTATTAGTATATATAATTAAGTTGGCTATAATTAAAAAGATCAAGTTTTCTATGTCTAAAGCAATAAAGTTTTCTTAAGATTAAAATGCTCCTTGTTAAACTTATAAAAGCTAGATTAAGAAACAAAGGTTTTATGTTTTATCAAGATAACTTCTTGTGTTCTCCATTGTTTTCAGATTTTTTTTTTTTGGTACTGCGGATCAAACTCGGGACCTTGCACTTGCAAGGCAGGTGGTGGAACCACTGAGCTAAATCCCTGGCTCTCCATTGTTAATGCTTTTGATTCTTTAAGAAACCAAGTTTTGCCAGGCATGATGATGCACACCTGTAATCCCAGCACTCTGGAGGCTAAGACAAGAGGATTACTTGAAGTTCAAGGCTAGCTGGGGCTACATAGCTAGTGAGGGCCCGTCAAGAAAGACAGAAAGAAAGAAAGAAAGAAAGAAAGAAAGAAAGAAAGAAAGAAAGAAAGAAAGAAAGAAAGAAAGAAAGAAAGAAAGAAAGAAAGAAAGAAAGAAAGAAAGAAAGAAAGAAAGAGTTTAAGGGTTAAGGTTTACTTAAATGTTGGTGCGGAATTCCTTGCAACACCCAACAGTTGATGTCTGCTCAAGTTGACTTGGGAGGCGGGAGATTTGTGACCCTGAGGACCCAAAACATCTTGAAGATGGGACGTTTGGACAGTTCAAGCAGAGATGGATCTTACTGCCCAGCTGAGGGGACAATCAGATAAAAGTTAATTATTCAGCCAAACTGTCACTGTCGCTTGCTTGCCTGCCTTGCTACCTAAAACAAACATCTGCTCTCAGCAAAGCTCTATTGCCTTTGTTGTTCCTCAATAAATCTAGGGGTTTGAGTCAGTTCAGGGCTTCACTCCATTCCTGTGAAGACCCCTGGCCCCGGACAAAGATATTCTCCATCTCCTCTCTCATGTCTTTATTGGTCTCTCTAATAGGATTTGCTGGCCCTAACCCAGGAGTTGGCTTGTTGTAAAATGTTTTCAATAATCAGTTTATAACTGGTTAAATGAACAACTATTATATTTAGGTTATAGGAGAGATAGAGATAGAAATGCAGATTTGGATATAGATATGGATATAGATATAGATATAGATATATCTGGGACAAGAAATGTGTATATATCTGAGGATGGAATATTCTGCAAATGTGAGCTTCTTCTAACATTAAGTTTTTAGAATTAAAATTACATAAGTTTAATGCATGCAAAATTACCAATAACTCTTCTCTTTTATACAATATATGTTTCATTTGGACCTTAAACATAAAGTTATCAAAATTTCTAGTATCCCTGCTCTTAATATTTGATACAATTTAATTCTGTCATTTAAAGCTTGATCTACATCTATTGGCTTTGACTGAACAAGATTTCATTACTGCATAAATGAGATACACTTATATATTGGATAATAAGGCTGTTTGTGGTCATTAGCAATGTTCCTAAGCTTGTCAGAGGTCTAAAGGTATCCTTTGACACTTGTCAATGCTGTTATGTTATGTAAGCCTGTTAAAGGAGTCTACATTTCCCCTTAAGAGTAAAAACTAAGCTGGGTGTGATGGCATATGCCTGTAACCCCAGCACTCAGGAGGCTGAGGCAGGAGGATTGCTGTGAGTTCAAGGCCATAGCAAGTCCCTGTCTCAAAAAACAAACAAAAAAGGTAAAAACTAAGCATATATATATATATATATATATATATATATATATTTCCTATATAGCCATGATGCCAATTATTGCTAACTTCTTCTTGTATATTGAATACATTTATGTTCCCCACATGTATAAGCTTTCTAAAATGTGAAACTTAGGACACCTCACCATACTGGTGTCCTCAAACAAAATTGTTTGTAATGATAGACATTTGTGGGCTTATGTTTATGTGATTGTTCTGTAATTGCATTATGATAGATGTGCACAACTCTGTGGGTCCAGGCAGCGTCACGCTAATGACCACAGAGTGGGCACTTATCACCTGTAAAGTGCATCTGTAAACAAGTGTGTTCTACCTAGACACTTTATTTTAAAAGTGCATAGCAGCTAGGCATGGTGGCCCAGGCCTGTGATCCCAGCACTTGGGAGGCTGAGGCAGGAGAAGCACCATGAATTCAGGGGCAGCCTGGGCTACATGGTGAGTTCAAGTCCAGCCTGAACTGCATAGCAAGACCCTGTCTGCAAAACAAACAAACAAACAAACAAACAAACAAAAAACCAACCAAAATAAAATCACCAAAAAAACCCAATAATAAAATAAAAATATATAGCAAATTTAGGTAAGAATGTATGTCATTTAACATTTTGTAACTGGATAACAGTAATCTATTGATGTTATTTCATGCTAAAATGTGAATTGAAATGTATTTTTAGAGACAATAAAAAGAACCTAATGATTCTGGTATAATGACACATCATGATTCTTATCCTAAAATGCTATGTTTGATTTTTTTATTTTGAATTTTCCTTGTAAACCTTTATAACTGTTATCTATTATTCTGCAGGAATATGACTCCTAAAAGACACTTAGAGGACAGACAGAATGGGACACTGACTCCTAATCCTAATGCTGACTATGATTCATTAAAGAGGCAGCTTTTCCCCAGCCACACTTTATATTTCCAAGTGCTCCAATATCTGAAAAAAAAAAAAAAGCTCTAATTAAGATTAAGATCTACTGCTGTTACTTCAAGACTGGTGTCTTAGTTACTTGGGCCAAAATACCCGACACCCACAAGTTAAGGAGGAAAGGTTTATTTAGCTCACAGTTTGAAAAGGTTTCAGTCCATAATCGTCTAGCTCCAAGGCAGAGTGAAACAGTTCAGGGTGGGCAGAAGGTAGCAAAGCAAGCAAGGGAGGAGACAAACCTCTTTCTGTCCCTTATACTGCATCCAGGCTACTGGGATTAGGGCAGTGCCAAACTAGTCAGTGGACTGATTTAGTAATCATCCACCCTTAATCCTAGCACCCTTAATCCTAGCATTGCACCATGAGTCAATCACACACTCTGAATTCAGCCACCTCTCAAAAAGCCTCACCTATGACCACATGAGGCTTTGAGGGGACATCTAGACACAGCCATAACAACTGGTGTAACTGAGCTTATGAGTGTTCAGCGGAGGCCTGGAGACCCAAGCTAAGGAAGATAACCAGGCTAAGAGGATGGCCAGTATTTTGGTCCTTGACCTGGAAGGTTAGCCAGGACACACAGCTATGATGGGACCCCTTTGAAAGGGTCCTGCCATTCTGGTGGGTAACCCACCCTCTCATACAGGGGGATTGTTGGACCCCCGAGGACAGGAGTCAACCAGTGTACATTTCGCAAAAAAAAGGGTCACTAAAGAATGTTCCTCATGCTTCCAATGGCAGCCATGGGTCCCACCCTGGAAAATGACATGACTGGTAGAGTAAAGACTAGAGGAATTAAGAGGCTCTGCACTTCACCCCAGCAGTAACCCTGAGGAGCGTTAACTGACCTTGGTGATATATCTAGCAGGGAAGTATAACAAAAAATTAGAATGATAGTAATATTAAACAGAAAGCTAGGCTAGATATAAGAAGGGCTCCAAATATTGCACCAGCGCCCGTTGGTGTCTCCAGCTACGCCTATAACATCTATAGCTGTAAGAAGTCATGATTCCCAGGCCTACGAGCCCTTCCAAAAACATATCCTTCAGCCTCTCTTAGTGTATTGACATTACATTGTTTTAATATACTTTGAAGAACCCCCCAGGTAAAGGTTTAGCTTTTTGAACATGCCTATAAAATGAAAATGGCAATATAAATATTCTAGCTACTAAACTTTGTTACCTTTGTGGTATGAACTAACTTTCCATTATCTACCATGGATTTTATGTTTATGTTATCTGGAGCCTGTTACTACATGTTGTGGCTTGTGTCTAGACGTCCCGAAAAGCCTCATGTAGTCTTTTTTGGAGGTGGCTGAATCTGAAATTTGTGATGCTTGGATTAAGGGCATGCAATTACTAAACCATTACATGTGAGTGATTGGTTTGGCACTACCCTAATCCCAGTAGTCTGGATGGGATAAAGAGGGCAGAAAGACGCCGTTAAGGTCCCTTCTTCCCTTTGCCACCTTGTGCATGCCATGTTATTTCTATTCTGTGATGCCTGTTTGCCATCCCTGCCTGGGAGCTAGCCGATTATGGACTGAAAACTCTACAGACTGTGAGCTAAATAAACCTTTCCCCCTTTGACTTTGGGTATCGGGTATTCTGTCTCAGCAATGAGAGAAAAATAACACACTCATAGGGTCTCCAGGTCTATGAAAGAGAAACCAGATCCAGATTCTCCGCCCTGTAGTAAAAACTTTAATGGCCCAATAATCACAGAAAAACAGATCTTTATTTAGGGTATTCCTTTGCTATTGTTATAATTAAAATAGAACATTCGAGTTCTTTGACAAAACAGGGAGGAGTCTGTATGTTGTTAAACCCCACATGCTGTGTTTGGGTAGACACCTCAAAACACATAGAGGATAATATTAAAGATAAAAGGCTTCTGCCAAATGCTACTTAATTTTTCCTGACTCCTACAACTTTTTGGGGCCACAATCCATCAATATTCTACTTTAAATTCCTGCCCCCTGCTTTTTTTTTTTGTACCAGGGATCGAACTCGGGACCTTGCACTTTCAAGACAGGTGCTGGAGCCACTGAGCTAAATCCCCACCCCTATTTGTTGAACATCGTTATACAATGAAGTTTAAAAGTCAATGACTTTCTAATATCCTTGCCCACTTTTCCAGACTATCGAAGATGATGCTTCATCAAACAAACAAACAAACAAAACCCTCATCTTCCTTTGCCTCTTTTAGGTCAGCCAGAGTGAGACTTCTGATCCCTGGCTGGGCAGAGCCAGCATGCCCTCAGCCCAAAGCAGGTATAAGAAGACAGACCTTTGGCCCCTCTTCATTCCTTAAGAGGGAGTGGCCAAAGTCTTGGGGGAGGGAGGGGGAGGGAGGACAGAAGAAATAAAGGCTAAGTATAAGGAGACAAGGAAAATTGTAATATAAAAAAATTATACCTCTAGGAACTCTGCAACTTCGGGGACACAGTGAAAGTTACCCAAGGCGATCTGTATCAACATTCTTGTGGTTACATTATGCTTCTTTCCTTCCAGAGCCATCACACCCAAAATTCCTTGAGGATACTGTAAGTTCATAAATTAGCTTAATTGAGGAAGTAAAGAGCAAAAATCTGATCTTAAGATAAAGAAACATATTTGAGAGAATTCCAAGAATGCTTAAATTATCCATCTAAAACAACACTTGGGCCTATACCTGTAAAATGGGTCATTATCTTTCTGGTAGGTGAGCTGTCTTTTCCAAAGATTTCCACCCCTTCAAGAGGAACATGAATGTTCCCAGCTCCAGAAGAAAGCATGCTTCTCTCTTGAGGGCCCACACTCTACTTTGAGTGTGTATTTTTGAAATTCTTCCTAGTAAATCCCTTTTGGGCTCTTACTGATGGGGCCTGAAAATTCTTTTTCTTCGATGGGAGTTGGCAAGCCTATTCTCTGGCCAGGGTGGGTTTAGGTTCCCCATCTCTGTGCTGGGAACCACGGGGGACCCTGTCCAGTGACAATTCCTGTTGAACGCTGTTTCCTCAAGTGCGTATGATGTGCCCTCAAACATATAATGCCCACTGCTGTGGTCCGAATGTCCCCTTCAAGCTCATGTTGACACTTGATTGCCACTGTCAGAGTAAGGAGAGGTCGGACCTCTGAGAGGTGATCAGGTCACCTGCCAAGTGCCCTGCCCTTGGTGCTGCCTCTGTGGGAGTAGGTTGGTAATCAGGAGTGGGTTTGTGGCAAGTCTGGGCTCCTTCACCCCCACCCATCTCTGTGTGCTCATCTGCCCCCGGCCCCATGATGACAGAGACACTGGTGCCATACATTTGCACCTCCTATCCCCCAGAGCCACGAGTCAAACAACTTTTTTGTTTATAAATTACCCAGTCTGTGGTATCCTGCAGAAGCAGCAGAAAATGGACTAGAACAGAGCCTGCCTTCCTCTGGCATCCGCAGTCTGGTTCATGGGTGGCAGCAGACACAAAGCTGTCCTTTCCTAGCATGTTTTGAACCTCAGACTTGGTGAATCTTGCAGGATCTCACTGCAGAACCCTCTGCACCCGGCCCTGCTGCACGGGAAGGACTGGGGTCCTGAATCTTGGGGTTGGAGGGAAATGAATGGTGCTTAGCTGAGCCCTTCCTCCGCTGCTTGACCTTTCTTCACTCTACTCTCTGCCACTCTGTCCAGCGTATTCTTAGCTCCAAGGTGAGGCTCTCACTCAGCAGAAGGCAGCACTTTTCATGACCCACATGGCTGCCAGGCTCACCTGAACAAAATCTTGACACTCAGCAGCCACAGAAAACCTTCTGGAGTAAACTGTCTGTGAACGATAGTTCCAAAGAACAATACTGCATCCTTGTCCACTCCCTCCCCAACTCTAAACTTTGTGCCATAAAAATGGAGATATAGCATTTTTTCTCTAGAATAACGAAACTTTGTTTCTATTCACCCACCCTCTGCACTTTCCTGTGAGGATCTTCTGCTTGTGATACCCACAGGGGACACACTTTCAATTCTCAACGCAACTGGCTGGCTTCCAGAAGGGGCAGGAGCCTTTATGGGCACAGATAAATCTTACCCTTAGCCAAATACCCTCTTCCCTTCCAACAGGGAACACAGGGAACTCAGAGCAATCTCGGGACACGAGTCTGTGGTAACAGAGAGCAGAGAAAGTCACTCCGCAGATCCCGGGAAGGTATGTGCTACATCCCAGGAATCCAGGACCTCCCAGCACGGCAGCTATCTCTCCCAAGACAAACGTTTGTCTTGCTAGCTGGGGCAATCCACTGTGCCCCTTGCAGTGGCTCTGGAGGGTGAGACTGTAAATAGGGAAGCAGGGTTGGTAATAAGTCCAGTGATTAACTGGCAGAGAAAGCTTTCAAGTAGGGCAAGGATCCATGAGCTGAAGAGAAATAAAACATCTTTGAAGAAATTTCCTGCTCTCATACATTGTTTTGATTCTCCATGCTCAGTCTCTTTGTGAGACATTTTTGAAGTGGGTTTTTACTTTGTTACTTTGTGTTTTCATTTTTCTGGCAATGATATTTGATTGGATCTCCAGCGTAGATTACTTCTCACATTGAATTGAACTTGACCTTTGCCCAGTGAAGCTGAACAGCCTCTTGCTTATAAGTGGGACCAAGAGGCCATGAAATAATAAAAAACCCAACCAGGAATGGCTGAGCTATAGCATTCATGCCTCTGCTGGGAGCGTTCACCAAGGGTTAGTGCTAAGGTCGGAGACACAGATGAGCACACAGGCTCCAAGGGAGCCACCAGGAGGGGACCAACTCACAGGAGCTCTCTTCCTTGTGGCCCCTGCCCCAGGGGCAGAGAGAGCTGGCCATGTGCATGCTGTGTGACTTCAGCAAGCCAGGTAAACTTTCTGGCTCAGCTGACAAGCTTGAGAGTAGACCAGGGTTTCCTCAGTGCCTAGCAGACAGCAGGCACTCAGCACACATTTGCTAAGAGAATAAACTGAAGAAGGATGCTGTTGGCAGTGTTGTAGGATCATGTGAGGATTAAGTGAGAAACTAGGGGGAAAAGCCCAGGAATTGCACTCAGCACACACACCTGCAATCCCAGTTATTCAGGAGGCTGAGGCAGGAGGGTTGCAAGTTGAAGTCCAGCTTGGGCAACTTAGTGAGTTATTATTATTAAAATAATAAAATTTTAAAACTGGGCTGGGGGTCTGGATCAGTGGCATTTGCCTAGTATGTGTGAAGCCCTGGGTTCCACCCCCAGCACCACAACAAAATGCACAGACCCTTCAGATATGTCCATCACCACTGGCACAGCCTTACCTTTCCAGCCTCTGGCTTCAGCACTAAACCAAGAAGGTGCCATTGAGAGCCCCTTGGTCTGCAGATGAGAAACCGACCCTGGCTTATGTAGCCTGGCTGTCTCTTCACTCGCTCATTTCCCATCAACAGAGGCGGTGCCTGATGTTGGTCAGGTACTGTCCTGGGGATATAATGAGGCAGGGTCTCCCTGTTAACATTTACATACAAGCAGGAGACAAACATGTTCACAAGAATAGTTTCGGAGACAAAGAACTAAGAGAATAAGAAAATAGGTAACGCAGCAGGCGGGCCCGGTGTGGGGGTGACAGGGAGGGTCTCTCTGTGGAGGTGACACAGGAGCAGAGACCTACATAGCTGAAGAGACAGAGCCACACTAAACTTGGAAGTGAGAGTGCTCTAGGGCACTGCTTTTCTGGTTTATTTTGGAGTTGGTTCTCATCAATCTTTTCTTTCATGAAGGGAGGGGGATGACTTTTGTCTTGATATTGTTTTGAACTTACAGAAAAGTCCCCAGAATTGCACAGGGACCTGTCTCCTAGACTCTAACTGCTTATGTGTTGCCACATTCTCTGTCCTGTCTCTCTCTGTAAATATCTAATGACACATTAAACACACACACACACACACACACACACACACACACACCCTTACCTTGGACACACCTGTGTGAATGTAACGTACACACACTGCCCTTTAACTCCTACATTCAGTGTGGACCCTAAGAATATTCTTCTCCTACAGAACCGCTGTCCATAGCTCATCTGCAGTCCATGCTTACATTTTCTCCATTGCTCCAACAATAATCTTTTTCAGTTAAACATATTTTCCAGTCCAGGGTTATGTGTTGTTATGGCTTGAATCTAGATGTTCCCCTAAGCCTTATGTGCTCATAGGTAGGGCTTTCGCTCATAGGAGGCTGGATCATGGATGTGTGAATACAGATTAAGGGTGTATGCTGACTAGATTAGTCTTCTGACTGCTTTAGCATAGTTCTGGGTGTGGATGATGGGAAGGCCCACCCTGGTTGTGGGTAGCACCATCCAATAGGCTTGTAGCCTGAATAGGACATAAGGGGAAAAGAAGGAAAGCAGTCTTGTTTCACTGCCTTCTGCCTACCCTGCCATGGACTGTTTCTCCTCTGCCAAGCCACTCTGCCTTGGAGCCAGCCAATTATGGACTGAAACCTCTACAAACTATGAGCTAAAATAAACCTCTCCTCCTCTCACTTGTGTCCCAGCAATGAAAAAGTAACTAAGACATGTGTTACATTAGCTGTCCTGTCTTCTTGGTCTGCTTGAATTTGGAATGGCTCCTAACTGTTCTTTGTCTTTCTGACCCTGACATTCTTTAAAGCATGCAGACTGATTACTTCGTGGACTGTGCCTCTATCTGGGTTTCCTAATGTCGCCAAGGACTTGACTCAGGTGACGTCTTTCTATGCAGGAGGACCCCAGAGGCAGCAGGGGCAGCTTCTCAATGCCCTAGCAAGGGCACATGTCAGGGTGGTCCGGGATAGGTCATGGGAACTCTGTGTGACTGGGGTCTTCTCCACTATGAAGCCTCTATTTTCCCACTGTAATTAATCCGTCATTTATGGGGAGTAATTTTACAGTGTTGTTTTAGCATTCACAGGCGACTTTCTCTTTGTTTTTACGTATTAGTTGGCATATTAGCCTGCTTTCCACTGCTGTGCCAAAATACCCAAAACAACCAACTTATAGAGAAGAACTGTTTATTTTGGCTCAGGGCTCTAGAACTTTCCATCCATGGTAGCCTGGCCCTGCTGCTTGGGGCCTGTGGTGAAGCAGCATGTCATGGCAGGAGCATGCTGTGGAGGAGCTATTCACTATCTGGCAGCCTGGAAGCAAAGAGAGAAATTGGAAGGTGCAGGGTTCCTTTATCCCTTTCTAGGCCACACCCCCAGTGACCTAACTTCCTCTACAGGCCTCACCTCTGAAAGTTTCTACCCCTCCCCCAACAGCACCATGGCTGTTGAAGCCTTTAACACGTAGGCCTGACAAGGCCTGGTGGCACACACCTGTAATTGGGAGGCTGAGGCAGGAGGATCTCCATGAGTTTGAGGCCAGCCTGGGCTACACAATGAGTTCCAGGCCAGCCTGAATGACATATCAGGAGCCTGTCTCAAAAAACGAAACAGCTGGGAATTTAGTTTAGTGGTTCTTAGTGATTCTTAGTGCCTGTCTTGCAAGTGCAAGGACCCGAGTTTGATCCCCAGTATCAGAAAAAAAAAAAATCTAACAAAACAACAAAACAAACAAACAAAACAAAACATATGGGCCTTTGAGGGACACTTCAGACCCAAACTACAGCAATTGGCATCCTACTGTAAGGAAGAGCTTACCCTTCTCCCACATTTATTTATACAATCATTTGTTTCTGGGAAAAGGGAGGGGAGGGGAAGGGGACGCAAAAAGAATAAAGATGTGTTATGTGCATGTACCAACTCCTCACAATGAGTGTAATTATTCTATACTGCAAACATGTACTAATAAAAATAAAAGTTACAAAAGAAAAAAAGAAAACTAGCTGGGCATGGTGGCACATACCTGTAATTGCAGCCCTTGGGAGGCTGAGGCAGGAGGATTGATGTGAGTTTGAGGTCAGCCTGGGCTACAGAGTGAGACTCTCAAAAGAACAAAACCAAACAGAAAGAAAGAAAGGAAGGAAGGAAAGAAAGAAAGGAAGGAAGGAAGGAAGGAAGGAAGGAAGGAAGGAAGGAAGAGAAAACTGAGGAAGGATTGCTTCTTCTAGACACAAAACAGAAAAATCCTAAAGGGAAAAAAGCTAGAAGTAACAGGAAATGAAGTTTGGAATTCAACTTTACATGGCAGTACTTGATGGGAATAAGTACATACTTTAGCAGGATTCAATAAGTAGGTCTTTTAAACTATTTAAAAATAGAAACCAATCATTAGCTTCTTTAGGTAATGAGGAACCCGTGGATTTGTAGTTCATGCAGTAAACTCCATTAGCATCAGATTCACCTCAGAGCAGGCTGCTGCACTCCTGAAACTGGCTCCTGTGCCTGATGTGTGTCCATCATTCTGGATGCACTTCCTTGCTTCCTGGTACAGTGTTTCTGGCTCTTCAGGAGCTTTCCCTGCCTCTGCTTTGAAGCAGCCATTCCTCCAGTGAGCCCAGCCCTTTGGGTGGTAAGGATATTTAGGGTGCACAGCCTGGGTGTGGGGTGGCTCCTGCTGCCCTCCCAGGATACAGGACCAGAACTTGCATTCCAGAAGCGCTCCACTGAGAAGTGGCAGCACAGGGAAACACCAGGGGAGGGCTTTTTTTTTTTTTTTTTTTGGTACCGGGGATTGAACTCAGGACCTTGCGCTTGCAAGACAGGTGCCAGAACCCCTGCACTAAATCCCCAGCCCCATGGGATTTTCTTTTTTAAATACTGATCGATCACTAAGAGTTCAGACTGAGGGTGGGGATTTAGCTCAGTGGTTCTGCTGCTTGCCTTGAAAGCACAAGGACCTGAGTTTGATTCCTGCTACAAAAAAAAAAAAAAAGTCCAGACTGATTTAATGGTCGTTGGCCTAGCCACAGCCTCCAGGTGAGCTCCATAAGCAGTTCTGTTGCTCAGTGAGATGCAAGAAGATCATTTGAGGAAGAGGCAGGAACCACTGGAAAGATCCTAGGAGGGAATGAGCCTGACATTTTTGAGGAATAACAAGGGGGCAGTATGGTGGTGAGGGATGTTAAAAGGTTGTGAGATGTGCCCTGGGTGTCTCCACCATCCCTCCCCAGCCACCCGGCCAACTCCCTCCTACCTGTCCAGGAAAGGAAAGGATGAAGCAGCCTCACAGCATTTCCTAAGTGGTCCTTATATTTTATTGCCTGTGGATTTTGTTCACAGCTACTTTTCAAAGCTGAAGGGAGGGGACACTGCTGATGACATGTTGAGATGTTAGGTGTGCTCTCCCTTAAGATGACTTGCTGGATTGCACAGCAGCATGGATTTACCTAACACTGCTCATCTTCAACATGGCTTAGGTAAAAAATTTTGTTATGAGCCTTTTACCACAATAAAAATTTAAAATAAAAAAATTCACAAGTATTTCTTGAAAACCTATTTTGTGCAAGTGCAAGACTATGCTGATGGTATAAAGAAGTAGAACGTAAACTGGCCAAATTTTGCACATTACCCACGTCCTGAAGAACTTTCTGAGATGTCCAAGGGGCGGACTGGTCCTGCAAAGATGGGTCACATCAGGCTAGGGTGTGGCTCATAGGTAAGTGTGTGCCCAGCCTATGTCAAGCCCTGGGCTCCATCCCAGCACTACAAGAAAAAAAAGTCACTTATACCAAGACAGAATTAAAGCTTTGGAGCAGAAGATACTATTCTTCATATGTGTGAACTATAAACCTGTCAAGAGGGCCGGGGATTTAGCTCAGTGGTTTCACTGCCTGCTATGCAAGCACAAGGACCCGAGTTCGATCCCTAGTACTAAAAAAAAAAAAAGCTGATTCTATAAACCTGCCAAGCACTGAATCCTTCAGTGCGCTCATTTTTGTTTTTCACGTGTGGAAAACTGTGTCATGCCATTAAGAATTTAGGCCAGGTATGAAAAGAACCCAAACACCACTGTATGAAACCATGAGGTGGGAGACGGATATAGCAGAGATAGTAATTCACTGTAACAGTGGTTCTTCCGACATGTGGCACTAGAGAAACACAGGGAGAGTCTATGCCCATCCCACCCTGAATGCACCTGATCTCGTCAGAAACACAGGAAGCCGGGGAGAGGCCGACTGGCCGGACCTGATGCGCTGCAGTTCCAAGACAGAGACCATCACCAGGAGGCTCTGATTATCTCTCTGCCCTCAAAGGGCATTGCACAATGAGTGTGCAGGCTTCAGTCAGGGTTCCTGTGACATGATTCACGTTCTATTTCGATTCTGGCAGCTGGTGGTCTTTCTTTTAGGAAAGTGAAAAACCCCGGTGGTAATGTCCTGCTGTTCTGAGCATGTGAGGGCAGTGAGCTGCTGTGTACACATGAGCAGGGGCAGCTGTGGTCCCCGGGGGCTCTGGCCACTCTCCTGAGGCTGCCACCATTGTCACCTGCCATGAAGACAACCTGACCTTCGTCTTGAACACTGGAGCCCTGGGATTTTTTTCTGGGCAGGAGCTGACAGTGATGTCACTGTCTCGTGACACTGTCCGGTGACCTTGCTCATCGAGCTGGTTCCACTCACTTTTGTATCTGAAGCCCAGCTGGGAAGAACATTACTAACAATCAGGGCAGTGAGAGCAGAGGGGTCTAAAAGGAGAAGTCCCTTCCCCTCAGATTTCTAAACCCCACCATGACTCACTGTGGTCCATCCCAGTTTCCAACTGTTCTCGGCCTGAAATAAGGACAAAGGAAAACCAGCAAAGATGACACTCAGGAGAATGGTGTAACAAGACACACCAAGACAGAAGCTGTGAACTCATGATGACCAGGCTGACCCTGGGTATAAGGACAGATAGCTATTTATGGTGGTCCCTCCATCCTGGGGACCATCGACAGAGGCCTGAAGGCCACTAGGAGGGGACAGGAAGCACCTTACAGAGCCACCTGCATGGTGAGGGGAGCAGACACAGCAGGGTCCCTATCCTGTGCCAGGCCCCAGCTGGAGGGTTGGGGACATCATCTAGTCCTAGGCCCTCTTCCTGAGGTTGGCACTGCCACTACCCCATTTTAATGAAGAGGAAATTGGGGACCAAAGAGGCCAAGTCTGGTACCCAGCTATTACTGGGTAGTGGTGCTTGGCTTCGAATGTAATCTGTATTCTTACCTAGCAAACACAAAGGTTGGCTGTTAGACACTGCACCCAAGAGTTTCTCAGGAACTGTGAAGCAGGGCTCTTTCGATCAGTGACAGTGATCCTAGGCCTTCTTCAAAACATGCTGCTTAAGCTGAAAGAACACCACAGTGAGGACACTGAGGCAAAGAGCAGGAACAGGATCTGCTCAATGGCATTGATGATCTGATCTTGAACTTCAACGACAGCTCCATGGAGCCAACACTCAGCTGCGTGCACAGGGCCCACTGTGGTGACACAACCGCCCAGCCCGGGACACACTCCAGTGGGCAATTGCCTCTCGGCTCAGCATCTTGGGATGGGGCATTTTTAGGGGCACTTCACCTCACAGCTTCCTCCCTGGGCCTCCGGACCAGGCTGCTTTCTCTTCTCCCCTGCAGGAGACAGTGTAGGGTTGGCGTTGCACACACTGGATTTAGGGAAGTAAGTGGCATAAAGCTCTCAGACCATCACAAGTTGACTACAAACCAAAGTGAGGTTGGAAAGCAAAGAGCACAGCGCCTCCTGGTGTCCCTTGCTTGATCCTGGGAACTTGGTTAAGAGGTGCTAGAACTGGTGTAGTGTTGCACAGTAGGGTAACAACAGGTGACTAACATACTGCACTTCAAAAAGTTAAGGTAAAGGATTTTCAAAGTTTTTTTTTCTATTACCAGTTAGATAACCATGTTTAACTTGGTTTAAACATATATTACATATGTTACTAAAACATCATTTATCCATTAATATGTATAGCTTTTACGTACTAAAGATATATAAATTGAAAATAAATATGCATAAGTTGAAGTGCACTCCTAGCTGGATTACTGACAGCCCCTAAGGAGTGAACTCAACTCCCTGCATTTTCTCCTGAGACAGGTGAAACCAGAAAGGCCAGGCTCCTAGAGATGCACACACAGCAACAGGGGGCACCAGCAGGTCTGACCCCAGCCCTCTTTTCATGGGCCCAGCAGAGGCAGGGAAGCTGTCATTTGGCCATACAAACATGGGCAAATTTGGCCCAAATGGCAGCTGTTAATTAAAAAGGAAGATGCCTTCTTTCATTGAGGGGGAGATGGTGAGGTGGAGGCATGATCAAAGGGAGTTACAGAATGGGGTGCCGCAGCACCTGACCCATGCCAAGGGACTTCAGGGATGGGGCTGGCTGTCCAGCCTGACTGAACTTGGAGAGCTGGAGTAGCGTGTGGACTTGGGCTCTGTCACTCTCCTGGGCTTCTCATCTCCTCTGTCCTCTCACCTCCCACGTCTTCTCTGGGGGCCACTTCTGCAGCCTGTGGGCCTCCTCGCTGACCTCTGACCCAGCAAGACTGTCCTCACTGATCTGCCCAATCTCCAGTGACTGCCCCTCTGCCAGCCCAAGGCATTGCAATGGGAAGCAGCGTGCTCTCCCCCAGCGCTTTGCCACTTCCCAGTCCTCAGACCTCCCTCCATGACAGATGGCTGCACACAGTGGACACCTGAAAGTGAGCTTGCACTGAACAAGTCAACTTATTTCAAAGTCATGATTCTCTTGAAAATGCCCTGGGGAGACTGGGGACAAGTGGAACGGGCAAGATGTCATGGGATTAGACGCTGCGGCCAGGTTCCTGACCCACTCAAGGCCAGCTTCCTGCAGCGTGGTGGGCAGGGGGAGCAGTGGGAGGAAATTCCTCTGCGGCAATCAGTACCCAAAAGTGCACACCCAACAAGCAACCACAGCAGCCAAAAAAATAGGAATTTACATGCTCTGGTTCATTAAAGTTGAGCAACGGATCTGGAAGGAATTTAAAATGCTTGGCCTCGCCATCCTCATTTCCTGGTGTTTGTTTTCCATGTAAGCCGATAACCAGTTGGGTGCCCACAGTGGGTGTCTCTGGACGGCCCCAGGCCCGCGGTGAAGGGGCCAATGGCAGCGGGTGCAGAGGTGAGGGGGACCTTCCAGCTGAGGGTGCACCGCCCATCTTCTTGGAAAGTGCCACCTGCCCCTTCTGCCCAGTGTTGGCCACAAAGTGCTACTGCTGTCCCTGGCCACTCACTTGGCACTGATCAAGGACAGTCCTGGCCAGGCCTCGGACAGGGGCTGCTGCAGAATGGCACGTTGGGTAGGGCTCTGTGCTCGCCAGCTCCCTGACCCAGGAACTCTGAGTACCCCAGAACCACTGTTCCATCGATCCTCCTGGGATGTGCCAGCTTGTGACCAGGTTAAAATCACAGTAAAGAAGTATGTTCCAAGAAATCTGTTACTAATAGTAGAGTACCAAAGGGATTTACTTTTCTATAAATTAGAGCAGACCGAGTTAGCCCTTCCCGTGGTGTCCTGAGAATCAGGCCTCTCCATCAGCAAAGGGGGAATGGCCCAGCTCTTTGTTCCCAGGGTGGGCACCGATGCAGGCATGGCCAGTCACAGCCCTATCCTCCTGGCTGTAATGACAGCCCACAGATGGCACAGGGGCTGGCCGGGCAGAACAGAGCCTTGCAGCCAGGTCACTGGGACATCTGGACTGGCCCCAGAACAAACGAAGTCCACTGAGCTCAGCAATGCTGCGTGGCAGAAACATCCTGCCAGGACGACTTCTGGAGATGCCAGTTATCTTCCACCTTCAACACAAGCAAGTCTCGATCAGCTGGCAACTGCTAACCTCACTCTGGGCGGCAGCTGGGCATTGTCTGTAGCAACAAATAAAAGAGTAGGAGAAGCCAGATGCCGCCTCCTCATGGCAGAGGGACAATACATCTAGTTTGAACAGGTCTTCAAAACTATCTGAAGTGTGAAACTGTCTGAATGTAGCTAGTGATCTTAGGTTTGTCTATAGGCAGACAAGCTACTTGGGTTTCAGTTGGGACACACTTCATCTCAAGATGGTTCTCTGTTCGGTCTATCCACCTTCCTCCGTGGGAGGCGAAGACAACTCAGAAGGCCAAGACAGGGTCTGGGTTGGCATGAGCTGATGAGGCTTCCAAAGGAAAGACCATCAGGAGGCTCCCTAGAGCTGTGTGACATCGTGCTGCAGAGACCACTGGTCACTAGCTCCAGTGACCAAGGGCCACCCAGCAGGAGGCCAGAACGGAGTGCTGTGCAGCCTCCAAGGTCCAAGGTGTGGCTCCCAGAGGCCTTGCCCAGCACCCTGCAGAAGTGACCTTGCCATCTGGCTTGTGGTGGGGCCTTGTGGTAGCCTCCAGAGCTTATAATGCATCACCTCCCACGCCAACATGTGGCTGTTCTTATACTGTCCCTGCCCGTATTAATAGCCAAATGAGCAAATTCTCATACATTTGTGTCTGTGTGTGTACCCACAAAAGATAAATGCACTGCAGCGGGGTGATTTAGCATGCCAGAGTGAGGGCTAGGGCAGTCATGCCTGGGCCATGGACACTGGCGTGATTCACCACAGCTGGGCTCTGCAGTGTGCCTGCACAGGCTCACAGGCAGGGACAGGAGTCACACCCTGCTGCCCCAGGATGCCACAGGGCCTACAGTGACTTAAGCTCTTTTAGCTTCGATCTCATACCACTGCACAGTACAGCTGCAAGCATTACATTTTTGCAAGTACACAACGTGGAGTCACCTGAGGCATCCACTGTGCACTTACATCTTCAGAACACTCTAAGCTGGGAAACAGACGTTGTCCACCTGCTCCACAGCAAACAGGTTACTAAACCTGAGGATGAGGTGCAGAATGGCAAAGGTGAAAGGAAAGTCTCTGCCTCCCTGTACAAGATAAAACTGCCATCAGCTCACCCAAGAGTTTCTCTCTTCTCCATTAACTTGCAAGGACAGGTACAGTAAGCAAGGAAAACAAACCCTTTTCACATGACATGTGCAGAAAGCATCTTTCTTGCAGCACATGGCTTGGAATACCACGCCCACGTGAGTGAGCTGGGCTCGGTAATGGTTAGCAAACAGCCAGCACGTGTACAGACGAGTCATCCGCAAACTGCATTTCCCGTGTTTCATAATGGTTCTAAACCCTGACACGAGGGAGACAAAGGTGAAGAGACTGTTAATCCGTATCAACTTTCCCTTTTACTTTTTAAACACAGAGTTCTGGATGACTGATGTTAGAATTCTGTCACAACAGGCCTGCTTTTAGCCACTTCCAGCTTCACTGTGCACTGAGAAATGCTTGCTGTCTCAGGCCCGTCACTGATGGCCTGGGATCCAAGGGAAGAAATGGTTTCTTCAGTCATACAGCTAGTGTAGTGTCAACAGCAGAACTGTGCCGTGTGTTCTGTGAGAATGGTGACATTTAAGATGACATGCTGCCTGCCCTTAGCCCTGCTCTTACTTGGCCACAACCCCTCACTTAGGCACAATGCCCCAAGCCCTTGGGGCTCTATATATGGCTCTATTCCATCAGCATTGAGCTCCTGCCCTGTGACTGGCAGGTGACAGCGCAATGATGAACACCACATGATAGGGGACTTTGTGCCTCACTGTGAACCCGTACACAGTGAACATCAGACACATCCTTTAAGAACTCATAAGACAGGAGGCTATGTTAAATTAAAAAGGAAACATCGAGTTTAATGTAAAGAGCAAATCAACTCCTGGAAAAGAGTCCAGCACCTTGGTGAACATGTTTAGTGGAAGGCTAAAAGAAAAACAAAAATGCTACTTAGCTTCAAATGTTGTAAGGTAAAACAAAAACAAAAAAGGGCTGGGGATTTAGCTCAGTAGTTCTAGCGCCTGCCTCGAAAGTACAAGGTCCTGAGTTCAATCCCCGGTACCAAAAAAACAAAAACAAAAACAAATGTTGTAAGGTATTTGCAAATCAACTCATTTCGGGGGTGAACAAATCCTCTGGCTATTTCTCAGTAGCAGTGTGTGTGTAGCTTTGTCCTCTGAATGTCTTGTGTAGTTAAAGAGGCAACTGTTTCCACACAGAACAGATTCTCCATTTCAGCCAACTCTTAGTGGAGGGGCAACCAGCACAACACCATCTCCCCGGACAAAGAGCATCGGGATATTCCGTTTTGTTGACTGGAAAAGAAAGGAAAAAAAAATCAAATAAAAAAATATTTATACAAATATAGTAATTATTTTGTGAAATTTAAAAAAACATATTCATAATACAAAAAAGTAAATTAAAAACCTGATCATTTACTTTGTCAAACACAATCAATACGTTTACTTTTTCTTTTGTTGGATACTAACAATTGCAGCGGAAAATGGGCCCTACTCCACCCCAGTCCCTCTCCACCACTAGGCTGCTTTCTAACACTCCGTCCCACCCGATCAGCCATAGGACTGCATCTTAACCAATGGGAGGCAAATAGGACTGCATGCTGAGTGACGTATAAACCTCCCACCAATGCTCATTTGTGGTCCATCCTCTTCCACTGGCTGAAAGCAAGCAACACTCAGAACTTGGGAGATAGCACAACAATGCCAAAGCCACCTGAAAGAGGCCCTTTGAGACCTCACATGGGCAGGAAATCAGCCCTGTGACACACTGCAGGCACATGTAGGGAGCCAGCAGTCAGGAAACACATGAAAACCTCACTGTGCCTTGGCCAAACATCAGGCAGAACTTAGAAGGTAGCCCTAAGGATGGAACCTCAAGGCTCTGGAGAAGAGGCTGGAAAAAGTGAACTGTTAATAGGTGCTGCTGAGGCCTGATGCACTCAGTGGGGAAGCTGTAGAAAGAGAGAAGCTCAAGCAACAACTGAGGCCTGGTTTTTTGTTTTGATACCAGGGATTGAACTCAGGACCTTATAGTTTCCAGACAGGCGTGGCGCCACTGAGCCACATCCCCAGCCCCAGAGGGTCCGTTTTTTTGGGTTTTTTTTTTTGATACCAGGGATCGAACTTGGGTCTCTGGGCTTGCTGGGGAGGTGGCGGAACCACTGAGCAAAATCCCCGGCCCAAGGGCTGGTTTTTAAGCAGAGATGAAAAGAACTAGGATTCACGGGATTAGAAAAGTCAGTTGTTTCTGAAACCCAAGCTACAGAAAATTAAGTTTTTAAAAGAACATTGGAGTCAGGGATTTAGCTCAGTGGTTCTGCCTCATGCCTCATAAGTGAAAAGTCCCGAGGAAAAAGAACATTGATAACCAAAGACTGGTAAAACTTGTTATAAAAACTCAGCCTTGAGGCAGATTAGAACGGGCATTGTCTTTCTACCCAGACTTCCTGAAGCAAACCAACATCAACACTAATTTGAGGGTGGACCAAGAGACAAGAGGGACACCTAGAGCTGTCTCTGGGCCTCCCTCAGGCAGAGGTCAGGCACAGGACAAGGCTTAGGTACAAAGGTGTCCAAGAAACACTGTGGGGTGAGCCAGACTCTGAGGTGCTTGAGGAAGGAGGGTGGTAAACATGATGGATGGCTCAAAAAGTCTGCTGGGGCCAAATAATCCAACTTTTAGCAGATTACAAAACACTTCCAGGTGTGAAGAGAAAGCCAAGAGTGAGGCTGACTGCCCGACCATTAGCAAATCAGTAGGCAACTAAATCATGGTTATGTAAGTTAGTTATGTAAGCAATGGGAAAACCCACAAAATACCTTTGGCCCTTGAATCCCCTCCTGATTTGGTAATGTTCATGTTCATTAATTACTCCAACAGGGGACAGAAAACAAAACGTAACCGTGTAAGAGAGGCTCTTAGTCTGGTTTCCCATCTTGGGCAGAGTGTGCACGTACAAGAGAATGAGGTACTGTGCTTGCAATGTTTCTGGCAGGAGCACTGTTTGTTCTTTCCATCCACGTTTACACTGACATACAAGAACCCACCGTGAGCATCTGACATCCCGCCAGGCAAGCTGCTAACGTGAGAACAGAGGCCTGTCAGAAGGCAGTGTGGTACTACACGTTCCACAGAGGACAGTTGTTCCTTTGCAGAAGAAATGAGGAAAGTGTTTTCTATCATTTAATGATCTCATTTTTAACATTTTACCCAACAAATGACAATGCAGGAAATGTCTTATTAGTTAGACAAACTTTGCTTTCTTTTCTGCAATTGCAACTATGGAAGCAAGAGAGGCCCCGGGCACCAGGCTGCAGCATGCAGAGGCTGAAGGAGGCAGCAGTGGGCAACTTTATGGAGCTCAGGGACAACCCGGAACTATGACTGCCTCCCCCAGGACACACTCATGTGTGCACACACCCAGCACCTCCCAGCAGTCTCAGGTGGAGAACCTGCTGAGCAGATGAGTGGAGGTGGGAGATGGGCCGGCAGTCACCAGGGCAGACCTCTCTGACAGCAGGTATTAGTAGCTTGAGTCTTTCTGTCACAGCAGAATTAAGGATGAGAGCAACCAAATGTTTATGAAGCGTATTTCTACTGTGAAATTCTCATGCTCATAATATTACATGACAAGATGTAAAACTGTGGGCTCCATATTTCATCATATTACAGATATCATTTGTAAACTTCAGCTGAACTATAAAAGGAAAAATGCTGCCAATTAAACTGACACTATTTTTTCAGATCATCTCAGCTATAAGAAGCAACTGGATTTGAGAGATGATAAAATGTATGAAAAAAGAAAGTGCATTTTAGAGTTGGAATATTGTAACACTATCTTTAAAAACATGTGAAATGCAAAAAACTCCACAAAAACAAGTTAGTAACATCTCTGATGGAAAAAAGAACATGTAAGTGAAGGAAAAAAAGCCAAATGCTCACACTTGAAAGAATGCTGGTGAAAGAGTCAGGAGTAGTCTGGGGCGGAAGAGGAAAACCAGCACGGAGAGATACAGAAACCAGCAAAAACTCACTCTGAACCCATGCTTGGCCCATCTGTAGAAGTGGAAACTACTGTGGACCCCATCTTAGACAAGGAAACTCAGTCAGGCAGGTAAAGTAACCTGGCCTAACAGTGCAGGTGATTGCAGAGTTCAGATCTGAACCCAGGCAGTCCTGAAGTCCAAGCCCATATTCATAATATCTGGGGTCCCAGAGGGCAAGAGACTGGTATCATAATGAAAAGGCTTCTCTGATGAGAACATAGGTGATACTGACAAATGTGACCATTAAAATACTGACCAGTGAAATGCATCACTATCTGGAAGATGTGCATGACTCAATGAACTAATTTCCAAATGACAAGTGCTTGATGTTATCAAATCATATCGTACCCAAGACCCACATGAAGTACAAAGCAGGTCAATCCATTTTCATGGGACAAGAACAGATGAAGCTCACTGATGAGGTGTTGGACACCTCATTGCAACAAACCCTGTAGAAACTACCACTTGAGATTGGGTACAGCATCAGCATCAATTGAGTACAGCATTATCTGTAAAATATACCCCTCCCTTCTCTAACTGCCTAGCTGTGCATACTCAGGTTTTCAACTATAACGTATCATAATGGATTATGTGTAGAAAAAAAGATTTGCAAATGTAGCTGTTATCAATTAAGCCAAGCAATACAGAGATTTGCAAAAATGTAAAACACACTTTTTATCAAATATTTTGTTTTAGAAAATATAGTTAAGGTGGGTTCTGTGGCATATGTCTGTAATCCCAGCTACTCAGGAGGCTGATACAGGAGGGTTACAAGTTCGAGACTAGCCAGAGCCATTTAGTGACACCTTGTCTAAAAACAAAAAATGAAAAAGCCTAAGGATGTAGCTCAGTGGTAGAGTGCCTGACTAGCATATGTGAGGCCAGGGGTTCCACCTCTAGTACCAGAAAAAAAAAAAAAAATAGATAAACATAAAGTAGAAAATATAGTTAAAACTGACAGGTTTCTATTTCTAAATGAGTATTTTAAAATTTTTAGTTTCTCATAGTAATTATTGACTGAGTAAACCTACATAACATAGAAGAGTATGATCCTGTATTACTGTTAGATACAGACCTCACTGCATGTGGAGACTCTATAAGTTAAGTGGTAGCCCCCAGCTCACCACTGAGAAGTCTACAATGTTAATTTCTTGCCCAAGGGAGTCTAGATATGAAGTAGCCAAGTCAGCACTGGAAGCCAGGTTTGTCTAACCCCAAAGCCCTTGCTCTTAATAGCTTTGGCAGTAGCCTCTGGACTCTATCAGGTCCATAAGTAGGTGCCGCAACATCATAGGCTTTCTGTAAACGTGTGTTAAGCTGCTGCATTATGAGAACTGATATTTTCAAAGTGATAAACAGAATTGCATGACTTACTTTGTATATCTCTTCATATGTCTCTTCATCAATTTCTATAGTAGTCACAGTTTCTTCCACATCTCCCAGTATCATATTTAAATGCTGATCATAAGCCTGAAGTAGGGAGGGCAAGGAATCACAAGATGTCACTAAGGAATGAACAGGCTTACAACATGCAAATGGCACAACTACAAGCAGTACTGTTTTATTTTTGGTACTGGGGATCCAACTCAGGATCTTCCACTTGCGAGGCAGGTGGTAGAATCACTTGAGCTAAATGACCCGCGCTACAGGCAGCACTTTTAAGACTTATACCACAAATTTTATATGCAAATAAAAATCGATCCTGTTGTGTTTGTCTACTGTTTCTTCACAAATCATTTCCAATGACAATGTGATTGACCTGATAAAAATAAAATGTTGTTTACACAGCCCAAAATGAATATACTCAAAATAACTTCAAATTACTTTTTAAGTTCCCATTCTACTTGTTATCCAAGGTGTTCACAACATTTATAATGCTAAATTACAAAACACAGAAAATTACAAAAATAGAAATCAGAATACTTCTTCAAGAAACAGTAAATGAGATAAAAAAAAATCCTTTCACTGCTAAGACAATGGAATTGCAGTCTTCTAAAGGCTCAGGATACTGTTGTCTGACCCTCCTTGTCCTGGTGTGGACTACAAAGGTGAAGTAGGTAGGTCAACACTTCGTGATTTATAATCTATCCAGAACTTAAATGTGCCTGGCACCTGTGGATTCAGTCTATTAATGGTGCAATGAAGATTTTCAATGCTACCTCCAAAGTTCATGCATTTACTAGTAGGTAAATTTCCTAGGGCAGTGATGGCAAACCTATGGCATACATACCACAGCCAGCTATTTACCATTGAAAGCTCCAAAAGGTTTACCATCACTGTCCTAGAGCCCTGTTACATTTAATACTTTTAACAAAGTATTAAATGGTGTGCCTGCTCACATTAAGACAAAAATAACCTACCAGCCAAGTGAGGAGCTGCTAGGCAGGGCACATGAACAAGCAAAATGTATAGCTGAGGAGCGTAACAATGGAAAGTTGTGGTGTTTAGTATAGAGGCCATGGGTCTACCATGGGTAATGGAAGAAGCCCCAAGAGTTAAGTGTCACATGAACATTCTGGGGTGTCTCTCCAAGGGTCAAAGACTTATACAATTAGGCTCAATTCCATCCCCCTCCCCAATGTTGACATCATTATACTTCCTGGAGTTCCTCCTCCTTTAAGGCTCACTGTAGATTAAGACTACAGTCTCTCTTAACCCGTTTCCTTCCCAACCCCAGAGGTCTTTTATTTTTTGGTTTCAAGGAAAGTGGAACCACAGTGCTTAAGAGTGGAACTTAGGGCTGAGGATTTAGCTCAGTGCACCGTGCCTGCCTTACAAGGGCAAGACCCTGAGTTTGGACCCCAGTACCGGGGGGTGGGGGTGGGGAGTGGAGCTTAAATCACATTGCCTGGGTTTATATTCTAGTTCTTCCACACTGGTTATGTCAGGCTGAGCAAGTAACTTCACATTTCTGAACCTGAGCTCCCTCAATTGCAAAGCAGAAATAATTAACAGAAGCTATCTTCACAGTTATTACAAAGATCAAGTGATAGCACATTCAAAACACTCAGTATAACAGCACCTGGCATAGAATTAATGCTATTTAACTGATAGGTAAGTAGCAAGTCACCAACAAGAGGCAAAACCTTCAGTGTACGCTTATGAACAAATGGAACCATTTCAAGAGACTAATTCTACAGAAATAATTGAAGATATGAACAAAGAAATGTGTATAAAAAGTCCCACTGCAGCAGGACTTATAAGACTTACTTATAGTAGTCAAAAATGGAAAACAATCTAAATATCACTACTATCAAATTCAGAATCCTAGGCTGTCACTAGGCTGCTAGCTGCTGTCTAGTGCCCTCTCGACATAAATAAAGGATACTTTTTTTTTTTTTTGGTACCGGGGATCGAACTTGGGTCTTTGCGCTTGCCCAGCTGGCGATGAAACCACTGAGCTACATCCCCAGACCCATAAAGGATACTTATATGCATCATAATCAATAATCAATGATTTCCATGAAAGATTAAGCAGAGGTGCTGAAAAATATGCATGGCAAGATCCCATTTTTAAAGAGGTGGTCTATATATAGTGCAAATATATACACAGCAGATGTGTACATACGTGTAAATATACAGAACATACCTGAATGACTATATATGCAATTTTAACAGTGCTTATCAATAGAGGAAATGGGATTTTATCTTTTATTCTATATATTTCTGTGCTATTTAATTTTTTCACAACAAAACATATTTATACATATAAAGTAACTAAAAAGCATTTAAGAATGGAGGACAAGTAAACTTACTACTAAACAGAAGGGAAAAAGTAAGGAAACGTAAATGTTCTATGTAATAACGATATTTCTGTTGGGAGAAAAACCATTAAAAGTATGAATAAAGTATAACTGTATTTGGCTTAAAGAAATATGAGTGACCTTCCGCCTCCCTCTCCTCCATAATTCAAAATCCTCTCTTCCACTGGGTAGTTTTGACATTTCAAAGGAGTGAGGGTAGGAAGAAATGATAAGGAAACACTCTGATTTCAAGGTAATTTCATATACTTCCTTACATGTAATCTGCCTCGAAGCTCTCGGTCATTTCTCATTTTCACATAGATTCGCTCATCCAGGCTGAGTCTGATGAGATCCAGTGGCTCCTCTACAGTGTTGGTGGTTTGTTGCTGATAAAATAAACAGGTTTGGTAATGTACTAGCAAAGGCAGTGCAGTGTTTGAATGATTGTTAGGTTGTGTGATCATGGGCATGTTATTTCCCCTCTCTATACCTCAGTCTTCTACTTTGTAAAATGGGGAAAACAATAATGTCTACTCAATAGTGCTGTTCTGAGGCTTAGGTGATATTTATGAAGGCTCACAACAATACCTCTTGTATAGTATGTTCTATATAAATGAAAGCCAAAATATATATCCATAGTTAAGAGATGCACAGCAAAATAATCACCACTATACTTTCTTCCCTCAAAAGCCAAACTGTAGGACCTAAATTCAAGGTATAGGAAGTCACGCTCAGGGACATCAGCCTATCTCAAATTATCATTTAATCCTAATTCTTTGAGGTATCTCCATACTCATTTCCACAGTGGTTACACCAGTCTGCACTCCCAGCAACAACAGAGAAGGGTTCCTTTCTCCCCACACCCCAGCCAGCATTTGTTATTGGTTGATTTCTTGATAGCAGCCATTCTTTCTGGGGTGAGGTGGAATCTCAGTGTCGTTTTCATCTGCATTTCTTGAATGACCAGTGATGTTGAACATTTTTTCATATGTTTATTTGCTGCTTTTACTTCTTTGTCTGAGAAATGTCTGTTCATTTCAGATGCCCATTTTTGAATTGGGTCTTTGAATTTGGGGGGGGGGTGTCTGATTTTTTTCAGTTCTTTATATATTCTAGATAGTAGTCCTTTGTCTGAGATACAGCTGCTAAAATTTTTTCCCCAAGTGACCCAGCTATTCCTCTGCTGGGTATCTTCCCCAAAGAATTAAAAGAATCATACCATGGCAATATATGTGCACCCATGTTTATAGCGGCACAGTTTGTAATAGCTAAAGCCTGGAAACAGCCCAAGTGCCCATCAACTGGAAACTAGATAAAGATGTGGTTTTTTAATAAAATGGAGTACTACTCAGCCATAAAGAACGAGAAACTAGAGTCATTTATAGCTAAATGGATGCATATTGAGGCCATACTTTTTTTTTTTCCTTTCCCTTCTTTCCTTTCCCCTTCCAAGGCCATACTCTTAAGTGAAATAAATATGACACACATGTGCAAATACCGAATAGTTTCTCTAGTGTGAGAAACTGAAAGTGTAAAGAAGGATTAAAATGAATAATTGATAATTTGAAATAGGAAGAAAAGGTCCAAAAGGGCAGGGGAACTGGGAGGGGAAGGGGAAAGGAAAGAAGGGAAAGGAAAAATTATGAGAAAAGAAAAAAATTGAATCAAAGTCTTTGTAAATAGGTAAGGGTGGAGGAGGTGAAGGGAGCACAGGGAATGGGGAAAAAATAAGAACCAAGATACATCGTGTACAGGTACAAGCACCCAATGATAAATGTAAACGCAGTGTATACCTAAAACGTACCAATAAAAGAATTTAAGCAAAAAAATGTGTCATTTAATCATATGAGAATCATTCATTTAATGCCTATCATACATGAGCTAGAATGCTAAGCTGAGGTGAAGATGTAAGGGAAGACTAGGAATTCAGCACAGGACAGGTTGAGTTCAGGTTGCTGACTGGCCAGTGAGATGAATACATTTACTGGGTAGTACAGAATACTGGCTGAAAGCATTAGCTTTAGAATCAGGCAGACTGGGTTCAACTGCTTGCTCTGACTGGCACTTTGGAACTGGGATTAAAAATCTTGGTATCTCTAATTCTCAGATCCCAAATAAGGAAGCCACAGTCTTCCTTCGGGGTTCTTGAGAGGAATGAATGACCTAACACTTGGTAAAGAGAAAATACTTATAAATAATTCCCATTATTACGAATAAAGAACTGTTGGGAACAGGTTTCAGAGGCCAGGAAAAAAAATCCAAACAGGTGTGTTTGTTAAGGACCAGCCAGTGGATTACAAGGACACAGAAACCACAAGTTCCCGCCCTCAAGCTCTTCGGGACTCGCTGAATTAGTTTCTAATGTGCATCGCCATCAGCCGGCCAAACTACGTAGTTGAACCCTGGGCGGGGGTGGGGGAGGGGTGGGGGGGTGGCGAGTATTCGGGACAGGGCTGAAAGGGCCGGGCGGCGCAATAGGCCACCTCCGCGAAGTCCTGGGGAGGCAGCGCTAGCGCGCGGATCCGAGCAGAGCCAGAACAGAAAGTGGCGGGAAACGGGACGCCTGCTGCAGAGCGAGCTCAGTACTCACTCACCTGGTCCACGTCGTCCGCCATCTTTCAAACCCTGCGCCCTTTCCTGCTTCTCGCGAGAACACGCGAACTTCTCTGGTCTCGGGAAACGCGAGGACGGAGGCACCGGAAGTAGAAAGTTGTTTTGCTGTTTTGTTCAGTATTCTTTCCGTAGTTTATTTATATAGGCCCTTTGGGTGGGGGCGAGGCTTCCTCTGAGGAAAGGGGAGCGGCCCGGCCTCGCCCCGCCCAGGCAGACGTATTGGCCCCCTGGACCTCTGTATCCAGAGGCGGCGCGAACGTTTCTCTCTGGGGGCAGTATCACCCGGCGGCATGGCTCGGAAGCGCGCGGCGAGGGGCAGAAAGGCCGGGGACTCGAGCGTGGCCCGGCGTAAGGAGAAGGAGGAGGCAGGTGAGAGCGAGTAGCTGTCACGAAGGGGGCGGGAGCCTGGACGGAGGAGGGGTGGAGTGGGGATTCGGGTCCGGGATCGAGGGGGTGACAAAGAGGAACAGGGGGCCCAGGTCGCGGCGCGCGTTCCCTGGCGTGGGTCACACGCGTGAGCTTCGCCCCGTCCCCACGGGTCCGGTCCGGAGGAGCGGGAGGCGGTGTCCTGGTCGCCTCGCCTCGCCTAGTCCCTCCCACAGCCCAGCCTCGTCCACACGCGTCCCAGGCGGTGGCGGGCGGGCTTCCCAACGTCCCCTGGGCCAGCCAGTTGTCGATCCCGTGCAGACACGTCCTGCATTCTCCATCTTACCTACCATCTCCCCCACCAGTGAAAGCAAACGTCCTTTCCCGTAGGGCACACTTCGTGCTCCCCAGCAAATCCAGCCTCAGGATTGGACCAGAGCTGTCACCTGCGCGGCCACAGCCCCTGTCCACGCCTCGGCATCTGTCAGCCGCATGAGTTGCCTCTTTTCTGGCTTTCTCTCGTCCCTCTGCAATATTCTCTACCCAGCAGCCCAAATGCTCTTTTAAAAAGGCATGGTTCTACTTCATACCACCACGATTCCCCATTTCTCTAAGTATAAACCCAGCTTCAGCAGCATGGCAACATGCCCCTGCATGTTCTCACATGTTTTGATGCTGCCACTTCTGGCCCGTTTTTTGCCCTTGCTTGTTCTTATTGGCCTTCTTTCTTTCTTTCTTTCTTTCTTTTTTTGTACCGGGGATCGAACTCGGGTCCTTGCGCTTTATTGGCCTTCTTTCTGTCCCTCAAATCCGACAATTTAAATTTTCACCTGAAGCCTCTGCCCTCCATGTTTCTTTTGCCCAGAGTGTTCTTCCGTGGCTCTTGCTGAGGTTCATTTCTTCTGTTACTTAAGGTCTCAACTCCCCTCCATGAATGTACTCTTTCCCAGAACTTTCTACCATACTTTAATGCTCTCCTTGACTCTGTCTGTAATGATCCTGATAATTTTCGATTGCCTGTCTAGAATTTAAGCTTCAAGAGAACACGACTTTTTTTTTTTTTTTTTTTTTTTTTTGCTGCATTGTGTCTTGTTCTTCCTCTTGCTCCCCTCACTGCATAGACAGTAAATGTCTTAAATATGTTAAAAATGCGGATTGTAGAAGGGCGGTCTGGATCTTCTGAAAAGATTGAGTAGAAGATTAGGTAACTTGCAAGGGATCCTATGACACCAGCTTTGTGATTTTGTGCCGAATATAAATTCATTGTCCATGAAGAGATAGTCAAATGATAGTAATTCCTAAACTTAGGAAGTGATTTACCCCACACTTACTATGGGTTTTATTTACCTATTCATTCAGGTAACTTTTAAAAATATCTACTATGTGACATACACAGGCTAGGTTACATGGGAGGTAGAAAGGTTTTGGAGGAACTTAGAGTACTGTTGACATAACACTTGCATATAAAGTATCCAAGTTAGAGCAGGTTCAGTATCATGGGATAAAGTACAGTATAAGGCTGTGTAGCTTCCAAAAGAATAGTCAAGAATAGACAAGGGATTGGGAAATGCTCTCTAGAAGATCTGAGTTTAATGTGCACCTTTAAGGATGGGTACCACTTCAGCAAGAGGCTGTTAAGGGAGTTGTGATTCCACTCAGATTGTGTGCTATATATATGGCAGTTCAAAAATTAAAGGTTTTAATCTGGTGGAAACGCTTCCCGCCTTGGTAACATTTTTCCTAGCCCAGTACTTCACATGGGTACAGCTTTGTGTTGCTCCATCATTTAGTACCCATGTGCACTTGGGTAAGTTATTTTGAACAAGTAATTTAGCCTTTCCAAGCCTCCTCTGTAGCGTAGCTGTTGAGTTTTCAGTGAGGTGGGGTCTAAAGCTCTGCAACCCATGTCAGGCAATCTTGTGACATTTGGCCTGTCATTTAGAAGAAAGGATGCACCCAAGTTATTTTAAGAAACTGCTGAAGTTTCTGTGGTGGCTTCCAGCAGGCAGCACTACCATCTTTGTTGTGGTTGGGTAGAGAAGCACAGACCTGACAGTTGTAGTACAGGCTGCAGATGACAATTGGGGACGGTTCAGTAGATTTTAAAAGCACCGCTGTGCATGCAAAGAAGGTGAGACTCAGCTGCTTTTGACAGGAACAAAGAAAGTAGACTCATAGCCATCCACATTATTTCCTCATTGCTATAAGGATTTCTCTGGGGTTTTTATCATATTTCTTCTATATTAATGGCTTGATGTAATTCATCAGTTCCTCCAACAACTATTAAGCACCTAATATTGCCAGGCGATGTTCTAGGTAGTGAAATCCCCAAACCAAGCAGGCACGGTCCCTGCTGTCATGATACTTATCATCTTTGGGAAGAATAGGAGAGGCCAACAATAACAAGGTAAGAAAAACCACTCACGTGTAGATAGAGCTATGAAGAAAGCAAAACATGTTGCTTTAATAAAGTGCAGTGGGTATAGGGGAAGGCAGCTAAATCAGAATGAGTGTTCAGGGCAGACCTCTGTGGGAAGTTATGTTTTGAGTCAATGTAATTGTAATTGTAATTTTGGGCCAATTATAGGACATTTGGGGGGGAATTTTCTCCAGGCAGAGGGAATGAGCTAGGCCAGGTGCGTGGAGGTAGTATGGACAATGAGTGGGAGGGACTGAGGTGGAGAATGGGCAGGGCCCTTGCCTTGAAAATAAGGCTCAGGAGTTGGAATTTTATTCTACTGCCATGAGATATTGCTATGCAGGCATTCTTACTAAATCTCAGTAGCTGCCCAAGAAAGCCGTAGAGTGGTCATTTCTCCACTACTAAAATAAATTGAGCTCAGGCATGCTCTTGGGCATGTTAGATTGGCGGTGACTCTGAAGTATCTTCTTTATGTTTTTAGATTAGTAAATCAAGTATTTCACATCCTTGATGATTGATAGAGGGCTAGAGACCCCTGTAAGATCTACAAATCCTTATTCTAAGGCCTCCTGCTCAAGAAAAACTATCAAGTCATAAACCTTCAAGGGGCCTCTGGCCTTAGAATAAGAACTCTCTTACCAGATTCAAAATAACTTTAAAATAATTTTAAAGGATTTCTTTTTTCAAAATGTTTTCTTATGATTGTATCGCAGTGTTTCAAACATGACACTACATTGATTCCTTTTTTTATAAAACATTTTAAAGACACAACTGAGTCAGTAATTTATCTAGCATTAAAACAAATGCATCTCTAATATGAACTTTAAATTATGATTTTATTTAAGGGCAAGGTCATGCAAAAATATGTTCTTCAGGAATATAAATACTTGTCCAGGGAGTCAGCAGGACAAACTATGAATAAAAAACCCAAATGATATTTCAGTTTAATAACATTCCATTTGAAACCTTAATTAAAAACTAGAGTATCTTTATTACTCAAAGTTAATTGAGGCAGAAGAATAGAGAAAAGCAAAGATTTATCACTTGTGTGAATATATTTGCAAAACAGGAAAATATCCCCCATGCCATATTATTTATAAATTATTAAATTTATTAATATGAGCATTTAGATGTAAATAAACAGTATTTAGATAATCTAATTTAACTAAAATCAACAGCTTGTGACTTTTTAATGTTTTTATTTAACAGAAACACTAGTAGTTCTTATAAGAAAATAAAGATAGCTTTGAATTCCTACAGGTTGAACATCCCTAATCTGAAGTCTGAAATGATCCAAAACCTGAAACATGGCAGAAGTTTGAGATTTCAAATTAGAAATGCTCAACCAAGAAAGTCTGTCCATGGAAACATTTCAAAATCTGAAAAACTAGACCTACGAACACTCGTCCCAGGCATTTTGGATAAGGGACACAACCTGTACTGTTTTATTCCAACCCTAAGTTTGGTACAATCAAGGCGGTTGGTATACAAGTGCTGGTTACGTTAAATTTGAAATGCTTCATAAGTGGTGTGTGTTTTGAGCAGAGTTTTAGGTATTTGCCAGAAACGGGTTAAGGTTGTAGAAATGTGTATATAAGATATACTGGAAACATCACCTAAAAGGAGTGGATCACCTGTCAAACAAATCGTTTCTCTTGGCAGGCAGTAAAGAAGGCGTTGAGTGGGTTCAGGTATTTTCTTCACTGGAATTAAGATTTAGAGTTGGCCAGGTGTGGTATTGCACACCTGTAATCCCAGCACTCGGAGGCTGAGGCAGGTGGATTTACCACAAGTTTGAGGCCAGCCTGAACTACATACCAAGACCTTTTCTCAAAAAAAAGTAAAAACAAAAAGATAGAATTTAGATTGTATTTGAGTTGTACCAGGGCTTCTGTAGAGTAAAATGCTGGTAAAGGAGAGTGGTTCGCTCAGGGGACAGTACTTGCCTAGCACACTCAAGCCCCCCACCTCCATTGCAAAAAAAAAGTGATTTTTTTACTCTGAACATGGATGAGGTGTCTGGGCCCAGATGGGGAGAAGCTGAGAGCCAGTTGTGTGCAGACATGGGATAGTGAACTGGTAATAGAGATGTGGATGGAGAGAGGGCCTGGAGCCTCTTCACGATCCTGCCTGTCAGCCATACTGCCTCCATCTTTCCATTCCCTCACCTCTTGTTCCCTGTGGTCACGTAGATGTCTTTGAAGACAAGAAAATGAAACTGCCAAAGAAGAGCTTTCACTCAAAAGTTTCACGAGGAGAGAGGAAGAGAGGCTTCACTGATCCTGGGGCCCCCGCAGATGGTCCAGTAAAAAAGAAAGTGAACAAGGTGACTGTTAAATCTGAAAAACTCAAGGCAATAAAGGATGAACCCCTCAGTGATGGGGAAGATTTCAGGTGAGATGGCAAAAAGCTTCAGACCCACGTTGCTTGTTCCGATCAGAGAACCCACTCTTTGCTTGTTGCTGGGATCTGGGGAGAAGGAGGGGTCTTTAAACTCTTCAGACCAGAAAGTGCTGGAAAGTTTTCTGTGCTCAGTGATAGCTTCCAGACAGTAACTTATTCCTAGTGCTGCAGCTGGACGGTGACAAGAGGCTTGTGGTCCAGTGCTCTTTAGACTACACAGAGATAGATGGTGGATGCGTGCAAAGTATTTACCTGCTCTTCCAGCACTGCCTGGCACCCCTCTCCACAAGCTCACACTCCTCCTCATCGTTCACTCGGCACATCCTTGTACTTTGCTGCACCTGTATTGTGTGCATATTTTTTCCTTCTGCCTGGAATGCTTTCTTCTGCCTCGAAGACCTGTATCTGAAGCCATTTGCTCTAGAGTTTTCATTGTTTCTTCCCCACTTTCTCCTTTGAGTTCCCACCATGTTTCTGAAGAGTGAACATGTCTACCAGGTATTATAGTTATTTGGGACCTCATCCTCGGGCTGAAGCTCTCCAAGACCAGAACCACCTGTGGTTCATTTTTCCAGTCCTGTGGCATCTTGGCCTGGGCCTCTTGTTTGGCGTGTGCCAAATATTTTGCAGTATGATCCTTCACATTAATGTGTGGTGAACAGTTACGTGAGCCTGGTTGATTATCTGTCTCTTGAGCAGGCGGTGGGGGAAGTGGTTAGAGGAAAAGCAGAAAGGTACAATAGTAGGTTTTTCTTTGCTCATATCCTGGCTTGGAGAGTCCCTGTTCCAGAGTCTCTGATCCTGGGCTGGGAGAGTATGCAGCAGAGGGCAGTGGAGGAAAGGGGCAGGACAAGCAGGCAGCCTGGCCCAGGGGCTCCTTTGTCCTCTTACACTTTGCTCCCTCACTAGTTGAAGTCCCTCTCTAGAGATTGCTACTCAAGAGATAGACTAGGGTGCTGCCAAGGACAGCCCTGGTCCTCCTTGCTCTCACCAAGAATCAGCTGGTCCAACCCATAGTGTGTGGTCATTTTTGTGTTTATTGGTTTTTTTTTTTTTGAGAGGGTCTCGCTATGTAGCCCAGGCTGGCCTTGAACTCAAAGTCACCCTCTTGTCTCAGCCTCCTCCTGCCTCTGCCTCCCGAGTGCTGGGATTACAGGCATATGGCACCACTCCTGGCTTTTCTGTGTTTATTGTTAAGGGGAAGGTTTTGTTTATACAGTGTTCAAGAAAGTAGTAGGCAAAAAAGAGTGTGCGTTATTAGAGTGGAAGGCTGAGGATTGGTCATTTTACATGTGCTAAAATCTTAGCTAATAATGTCACTTAGCATCAGTGTTTACATAAGCTAAAAGTAACTCAGGGCTGAGGTGTGGCCCTGGGTTCAATCCCTAATACTGCAAAACAAAAGTTAAAAGTAACTCAGAACTCTAGACATGTTTATATATAAATTTGGAGAAATATGTCATATATAGTAACAGCTGTTTAGTCTTGAGCTGTTGTTTAGCTACTTACCTATGCAATAGCTATGTAGCCATCTTGTTCTCCATTTTTCTGTTATGACATATGTATGTCTAGTCATGTCCTCACTTATCTTTTTTCTTATTTATTTATTTTTGGTACTGGGGATCGAACTTGAGACCTTGCGCATCCAAAGGAGGTGGCAAAACCACTGAGCTAAATCCCCGGCCCTCAACCTCACTTATCTTGAATTAAGAGTTCTACCAACTTAGCTTCCTTACATCTTTTTTTGTTTTGTTGTTTTTTTTGAGACAAGATCTTGCTATGTAGTTCAGGCTGGCCTTGAACTCATGAGTGCTCGGATAACAGCCTTCCTTACATCATATTTTAAAGGGTGGAAAGAAAGCCTGAGTTGGTTCTCAGGTGGATCAGCAAATTCAGATTCTCTCCCTTGTGGCTTCCAGATGCACGTGCATGCATTATATAGCACTAATGTGTCTGGAACTCATGCTGCTACTGTGGCTTCTGTGAACCTAGCACTCGCTATATCCAGACAGCTGTGTTTCCTGCACACAGGCTGGAGGCAGTAGGCTCTGCGCACTTCACAGCATATCTGGTATTAACAAAACTGATAATCAGAGCATGTCTTGATGAGATTTTGAGAGCCTCACCGATGGAGGAAATGAAGTTTGCACTCACCATCCTTCCATACCTCATGGTAGTGGAGTCTCAACATGAGTAAATAGAAGGGCAAGTTCTTAAAATGCGTCTAGCCTGAAAGTTACATGAGGATGTCTGAGACTTCTTCGTCTTCTTTCCTGTAATCTCCACCAGGGACTCTTCACGTGGTCTCAAGAAGGCACAACATCCAAAGAGAGAGGCTGCTGTGGACAAAGGTAGTGATGAAAGAGACGAGGAAGAAAGTGAAGATGATTGGGAAGAGGTTGAAGGTGAGGCATCTTTCCCTGTCTTAAGAAATATCTTTCCTCTCCTTAGTGCAGTGCTGTGGTTTTCTTATGAAACTGATAAAACCTAAGACTAAAGAGAAGGCTGTAGGAAGAAGTCGGATGCACTGTACCACTGTCCTATATTTCCAGCCCCTTTTAATTTGAGGTAGGGTCTTGCTAAGTTGCCCAGGCTTGTCCTAAACTTGCCATCCTCCAGTCTAACCTCCCAAGTAGCTGGATTACAGAGAGGCACAGGCAGAACTTGCTTTGATATAAGGAAAAATCTGTGACCAAGGTACCAAAGAAGATCATATATTCTCTTCCTCTGGTGACTGTTAATGAGGAAGCTGTGAATAGAGAGACAGCAGCATGTAGGAGAAAGAGGATGAGATTTGGAGTAATCAGACCCAGTGCAGAGCCTAGTCTTGCCTCTCGTGTGACTGCCTGAGCAGGAAATTGACTTTGCGGAGCTCAGCTTTTTCATGGATAATGTTCTGTAAACACTGGATGTTTAGTATGAGTGTGTACTCCAGGACTGGCACTATTGTAGGAAAAAAATGTTTGCAAATATAAGGGCCCAGGGCACCATATACTCAGTAAATAGCAGCTGATGTGGTCATTCCTGATTCCTTCTGTTGTGAATGTGATTTTCTTCCCCAACCTTTTACTTTCACAGTATTCAAACCTGCAAAAAACTGGAAAGTAGTACTTATATACTCTTCACCTAGGTTCGTCAACTTTCTCGTATTGTGAGACCATTTGAAAATAAGTTGTAGACATCCTAACACGGCTTCTAAACACTCCAGCATTACTTAAGAATAAGTCATTCCCCTGCATGACAAAACAACATTATCACAGTTAAGAGAATAAAAGTAATCCCCAGTTGTATTAAGAATATCTTTGTCGGGCATGGTGGCGATCACCTGTAATCCTAGCACTCAAGAGGCTCAGGCAAGAAGATCTCCATGAATTCAAGGCCTTCCTGAGCTACATAGTGAGTTCAAGGTCAGTCTGAACTATATATCGAGACCCTGTCTCAAAAAATAAATAAATAAAATTATCTTTATAGCTGTATCTTGGTCCTTTTGCTAATTCAGGATTCAGTGGGTTTGTAAGCCGTGTATTGAGTTGTTACGTCTTTTTACTCTTTAAATCTAGAACTGTATTCCCTGGGGGCTTTGTACATGCTAGGCAAGTGCTCTACCACTGAGCTGCACCCCCCAGCCCTATTTATTTAATTTTGAGACAGGGTCTTGTTAAATTGCTCAGCTGGCTTTCAACTTGGGATCCTCCTACTTCAGCCTCCTGAGTATCTGAGATCACATGTGTGTGCCATTGTGGCTGGCTGTATTGCTTCTTTTGAAGGATGCAGGGCTCTTGTTTTTTAAGAGTGTCTTATGTTCTAGTTTTGTCTGAAACAGACATTTCATGGTAGTGTGAAACTTACGTCAGTAACCCTGTATTTCTTGTAAACTGTAAGTTAAGTCCAAAGACTTGATTCATTTTGGATTATTTTTCTTCTTGCATGAGGATACTTCCTAGATGGTGCTTTATACCTCACTGCATCTATTAAGATCCATCTGACTCGTAAAACTCAGTTTAAGCTCACTGTACTACGACATCTTTTGACATGGTCTCAGGAATTTTGGAGACCATTTTTGCTTTCTGGCACAAGATTTTCTAGGTTTTCCATTACTTTCCTAGATCCAGACCTGAAATCAACATTTTCTCTCCTAGAAGCCCTTGTTCATTTTAGTAGGGACTGTATGTAGAAACAGTTTTGTCATTAGTGCATTCATTGCCATGAGGTGTCCTGGCCTCTAGAGTCAGAATTCTTTAAAAGTGTTTTTGCTAGTGAAGTCTCCAGTCAGATCCAGGCAGACAGATTCTGTTTCTTTCAACTAGTGGTACAAGCTATGTTGGGAATAGGGGGATGAGGAGCTGAGAAAGATGCGTTCCTTGTCAGTTACAGGTTTCTATCTGAGAGTGGAAGACACATTTAAATCATAATTCCAGGCAAGTAAAATTGTGATCAGTGTTACTGTAGTAATACACTAGGAGATTGTTCTTATTTGGTTAAAAACAATGAAACATGTTATGGGTGTTGGCTTTTCAATGGCAGCGGCCTATATGTAACTCAGCTCAGTATCTGTCCTTCAGTTCCCTCATCTGAAGACTGTCGGGGCTAAAGGGGACAAATGAATATAACACACTTGGCACAGAGCCTGCCTAGGAACACAGAGCCTGATAGAAGTAGTCATGCCAGTGTGGACCTTAAATCTATTCCTTACTTCTCCTTCCCAGCAGGACTTGATCTTGTTCAGTATATTAGCTATTGTTATTACTGTTACTTGATTTTTTAAATTGTCGTTGCTAGAACTTAGTGGGCCTGCACCTGGTGATGTAGGAGAAAGTTCAACCTCTCAGTCTATTCTGTCTCTGAAACCAGTGGAGATAGAGATTGAAACACCGGAACAGGTGAAAACAAGAGAAAGAAGGTAAGGCCAAGCTAGGTTCCAGGTTCCTGTTCTGCGTAATGGGCCATAGGTGCACTCAGTGGAAACTTGTGATGAACGCACAGGGGATGGAGCTGAGTATACCATGGTCAGGAACCCAGGTGAGAGTATCTGGGCTTCCCTTTAGACTCTGGATCCTGGCTGGGGTGCAGATGGGAGAGGGCCAGGGGCTGAGCAGGTGGGTCATCTTACCTAGTCCTTGGTGCAGCATCAGAGCTGAGCAGCCAGGGCACCAAGAGCTTAGGCGATCTTGCAGGAGCTGCCCAGCAAGTCAGTGGACTCAGTGCTTTTTGCTCAGGACTCAAGACAGTGCCCACTGTGACAGGGGCCTCAGTCCATTCTAGTATCCCCAGGACCTGTGCGCACTCTGCGATAGCTTGTGAAATGAAACATGAAGCCTGTTTGGTAGCCCATAGGTTCTACGGTATCATGGGCCTGTTGTTAGGCAGAGACAAGGGAGATGATCACAGTCATTCAGGAAGCACGAGGTTCTCTTGAGATGAAAGATTTTGCACTACAACAGGGTCCTACATTAATTTAGCACAAAGATGGTGCTTACTAAGGAGGGAGTCGGCAGTCCGGAGGGTGGACAGAGAAGCCTTCCTGGAGGAGGTGAGCTCTGAGACGTGTTCGGGAGGCATGGTGGTGCAGGTGGAGGCCAGAATCTGGTTGCAGTTCTAGCTCAGGTTTGCAGGTGAGAAGGACGTTCACGTTTGCTTGGGTAGCGCAGTCTTGGCAGGAAAGCAGGGTACAGCCTCATGTGTCACAGTGCGCAGAAGAAATGACTAGGGACCTGGGTGCCGGCTTACTCCTCCACTTCATTCTCAAGTTCTCACTCTGCCTTGCAGTGAGAAGATAAAAATGGAGTTTGAGACCTGTCTTCGGAGGATGATGAAACGTTTCAGTAGGGAAGTCCGCGAGAACACACACAAGGTAAGGACAGGGAAGGAAAGGGAAGGAAGGACAGTATTTTTCTAAGGTGCACAGAAAGGTTCTCAGTCAGTTTGAGCCTAGGCTTTATTTCTGGCTCTGCTGCTTGCAAGGCCACCTTGGCAAGTAGCTTTTTTCTTTTTCTTTTATTTTTAAATTGAGGATTGAACCCAAGACCTTCACATTGTGCTGCATCCCCAGCCCTCTGTTACACGCGTCTCATTCACTTTCAGCCTTTTGTCTTCTTACCTGTGAAGCAGGAGGTGATAACGCTGTCCACTTTGGAGAGTGCTATGAGAATTAGGCAACATTACGTTTAAAGTAACTTGTAGCGCAGAGCCTGAGAAGCAGCAGGGCTTGTCAGTGAGCAGGTACTCACCTCCCATCACCTGTTCCAACCATTTAGTAACGTTGGTTTTGAGTGCAGTGAAAATCTGTGTTTGTGCCCCCTGATGGTACTGAACTTGCACACAGACCTACCAAGGGTGTTATGTAGCTTTGTGGGGAAGGAGAACTGCACAGGTTGAACAGCCCCAGTCCAAAAATCCAAAGTCTAAAATGTTGCACAATTGAAAAGTTTCTTTTGTTTTTTTGAGACAAAGTCTCACTATGTGGTTCAGGCTGGCCTTGAACTCACTGTGTAACCCATGCTGGCTTCAAATTCATGGTGATCCTCCTGCCTCAGCCTCCTGGATATTGGTATCATAAGCAACACCATCATGCCCAATTCATAAACAACTAAACTTTTTGAGCCTCAGAATTTTGGGATTTTGCACCATTTTGACTTTTGGTTTTGGGATTAGAGATGCTCAGCTGGTCAGGGTCTATTCAGATATTCCAAAATTTGAAAGAAATCTCAGACCTGAAAAACTTGTGGCCCAGGTGTGTCAAATAAAGGATGTGCAGCCTGCAAAAAGTGCATTTCCTATAGTATGGAGGCTGTGGGCTTAGCGTGTGAGTGAGAGGACTTCAGAACAGGAGCTGGGGATGGTGCTCAGTGGTGGAAAGCTGATTGCAGGTCTGAGGTGCTGAGGAAGGTTTGTGTACAAGCAAGGTGGAAGTGTAGGAAGACATCCAGGGGTCTGCTAGGAAAGGGAGGGCAGGGACAGGTTGGGGAGATGCCAAATGCCCAGCTGCACAGATTCGATGGAGTGAGATGCCCACTCCCAGAGCCTGGGATTAAATGTGATGGCTGTATTTTCTGTCACCTCATGGTGGGGCCAGAGAGGGAAGGAAGAAGAATCAAGATGACTGAGGATTGAAGCTTAGGTGAGGAAAAGAAGGCAGCACCATTAGTGAGAATAGGAGACTGTAAGGGAGAAGGAGGACTGATTTTGACAGGAAAATGACATAAGGTGGTTATGGGAAGGGGAAGACAGCTGTAGAATCATTTCAGTAGGTTGAGGCAGGATGGAGTGGTGGTGAGGAGGGGACAGAGGCACAAGGTGTGTGGCAGAGGAGGTGGTCAGATGCACCCCAAGGTAGAGACAGTGTCATTGAGCCCCCCCGCTTCCCCAGCTCCATTGCTCCTGAGCATCCTGCTCTCTCCCCACTCCCTCTCCTCCTGACTTCGCAGGAGCAGCCCCTGACACTGATTATTTCCTCTAGCAATCCTTCAGACCATGTCTTTAAGGCAAGGTCTCCTGAGGAAAAGTGTGTATTTCAAGCTTGGAATTAGATGATTTTTTTTGAGGGAATAAGTACATGGAGAGGAGAGGTTGGAGGTACAGTCTTGGACAATGGCTCCTGCTGGTGTTTTTACTTCCTTTTGTGGCACTAAGTACTTCCTGCCTGCAAAACTCTCATGTGGTGACATGGCCTCAGCTAGTTCTCAGCCTTCCTTCTGTCCTTTCCCCCTGCAGGTTCACCTACTGTGCCTGCTGGGAAATGGCTTCTATCGAAATGGTGTCTGCAGCCAGCCAGACCTGCTGGCCGTTGGCCTCTCCATCATCCCAGCTCACTTCACGAGGGTGCTTCCTCAAGACGTGGATTCAGGTTACCTCTCCAGCCTGCTGAAGTGGTAAGGCCCTGTGCCTGACACAGAGCTGGGGTGTTGGGGGCACTTGGCCCAAGGGCTCAAGGCAGGGAGAGGGCCTCATGCAGGGGCACCACAAGAAAAGAGGAGAGCCCAGGCACTGGAGTGCACAGAGGAGGAGGGGCAGGCGAGGTATGTGGATTCGGAGCCCTGGTCTCAAGTGAGAGGTTAGAGAGGCGCCCCAGCAGGTGATGCCTGGTATTTCAAAGCCGATAGTGATTAACCCCACAGGCTCTGAGGAGCAGAGCTCAGGCAGGCCCGCCCTGACCCCCCCCCTCCCACTTTGGTTGTCTTGACTGTGAAAGAACAGAACTTCCCTTCACCTTCACCGCTGCACAGGGAATGCCTGATTTCTCCCCAGGTTCATCGGAACATTTACTGTTAATGCGGACCTTTCAGCACCCGATCAAAGTAGCCTGCAGACCACACTAGAAAGGAGATTCGCTATTTATTCTGCACGAGATGAGGAAGAGTTGGTCCATGTAAGTGACCCCTTGGGCAAAACTATTAAGTAATGGTAGTGAAAATTGGTGTCATCAGGGTGAGATCCATTTGACTTGTGTACTTAGATTTGGGAGCCCCTGATTTTCCTGCTTAGGGACAGAGACCAGACTTATGTGTGTCAGGGTCAAATGACTGGTGTCTTGGTCTTCTCCTGACTCAGCTTTGAGGAGTCTAAGATATCTGCAAGGCCACTCATCAGTGCTGTGATACCACCACCCAGAGGAAACCATTAAGATTTAGGGTTGACCTCTCGAGTTTATTCCTATTTATTTATGTACATATGTTACTTGTTTTCTTGGGTTTTTTTTAAAGCACAAATGGGATCTTACAGGTTTTTGAAAAGTGAGCAAATTTAGTGACCATTTAGTATAGTCAGAATTGTGCAACCCCCACCTCTGTCTGTCTCCAGAACATTTGTATCACCCCAAGGGAAACCCGGTGTATACCCATGAAACAACTTTGTTACCATCTCTTTCCTTCCACCTCGTGTGACAAGCACCAGCCAGTCTACTCTCTGTCTCTGGATTTCCTAAGCTGGATATTTCATATAAAAGAAATTATACAACATGTGGCTTTTTGTCTTTCACTTTGCATAATGGTTTCAGGGTTCATCTGCATTGTCAGTATTTCATTCCTGTTCATGGCTGAGTAACATTTCATTGTGTATATATATTGCATTTTGTTTATCCATTTGTGGCCACCTTAGGTGGTTTCGACCTCTTGCTGTTGTGAAGAGTGCATGTCTGTACATATGCTTATTTGAGTCTCTACTTTCAGTTCGTTTGGGAATATACCTGAGATATGCTGGGCCACATGACACATTGTCTGTTTAACTTTCTGAGGAACCGCCATGCTGTTTCCTGCAACTGCTGCCCCATTTTACTGCCCCACCAGCAGTGAGCAAGGGTTCCCATCCACCAGATCCTCACCACACTCTTTACCTTCTGCATTTTTGGTTACAGCCATTCTAGTGGGTGTTGGGGTATGTCAGTACAATTTTGATTTGCATTTCCATGACTGATGATGTGTGTCTTTTGTGGGCTCTCAGCCGTGTATCTCCTGTGGAGAGATTTCTCTGTAATCTTGCCACTTTCAAGCTAGGTTGCCAACTTACTGAAGTCCAAGAGTTCCTTATACAGTCCCTGTCACTGCTTTGCAGATGTCTCCTCCCATTCTGGAGGTTGCCTTTCATGAAGCTCTTTGATACATGAGAGGCTTTTGTTTTGACAAAGTCTGACTTACATACTTTTCATTTTGTCATTTGTGCTTTTGGTGTCATATCTAAGAATTCACTGCCAAATCCAAAGTTGTGAAGATTAACACTTGTATTTTCTTCTGAGACATTCTTTCGGAAGTGGACATCCAATTGTCCCAACACTGTCTGTTGAATAGACCACTGTTTTGACTGTTGGCTGTATTGTTTTCATGGTTGGTGTTATAGCTTGTGTCTAGATGTCCCCCCAAAGCCTCATGTGGTCATAGGTGGGACTTTTCAGAGGTGGCTAGATCTAGAGTGTGTGATGCTGGGATTGGGGGTATGTGATTACTAAGTTAGTCCACTAATTGGTTTGGCATAGTTCTGGGTAGAATTAAGGGTACCCCACCCTGGGTATATGTGTTACCCACCCTAAGCAAGGATCATTGCTTGCTGCTGCTGCTCCCTCACTTCTTTGCTGCTTTGCTGCCTTCTGCCTGCCATGAACTGTTTCTCTGTAATGCTCCTCTGCCATGCCGCCCTTTTTTGGAGCCAGCCCTCTGTGAACTGAAACCTCTACAAAAATGTGAGCTACAATAAACCTTTCTTCCTTTAACTTTGAGTGTTGGGTGTTTTGTCTCAGCAACGAGAAATGTAACTAAGACAGTTGGTAACAGAGACTAGTTTCTCAGTGGGATAGATGCTTTTGGCACTCTTGTTGAAAATCAGCTGGGTTCCTGTCTGTCCTCTGAATTCTGTTCCATTGGTATTCACTCTTTCTCATGACAGCATTGTACTGTTTTGATATTGTACCTTTGATTAGTAAGTTTTATTCTTCATGGTCAATGCTACTTTGGCTGTTGGGGTCCTTTGCAGTTCCACATGAGTTTGATGGTCTGCATTTCCATTTTTGTGATAACAGCCAATGGAGTTTTGATACTGATTGGATTGAGTCTGAGGACTGATCTGGGCAGCTTTGCCATCTGGCCGGTGTAGATAATCCTTGTTTGATGACCGAGTGTCCTGTGCCTGTCGTTAAATGAATTGGTTGTTGAATTAGGAATTGTATATAGTGTTTACATTATAATATTCAGAACAAAAAAATGGTCAAAGGAAACCCCAACTTTGCTTTCATTTGTATAACTCTTCCATGCAGTACTACAGTGTATAAGAGAACATAAAACTACAGTACTGTACTGTGCAGTACAATCAGCAAAGATTACAGTACTTTATTAACAAGGTATACTGTACAAAAAAAAGACATCGAGGCTTCATAAACAAGATGTACACAACTGTACCAGAAAAGAAAAGACAAGTTGTAAGTCCGAGCAGCAGGTTGTAAGTCCAAACTGGGTGCCTGGATCATAATTCTGAACAGATGTCAAACAGATCATTGTTCAGATTTCTGTTTCTTCTTGAGACAGGTTTGGAAATTGGCATGCATCTAGGAATTTCTCCATTTCATCTTAGATTATCACATTTGTCAGTAAAGGGATTGTATGGTTTCATAAACTGATTTTTGTCTCCTCTGCAGTGCACACTGGTAGAGTGCTTGTCAGAGGTAGTGACTGTCAGTGCTTGGGCAGCAGCAGACTGTTGCCGGAGCACTGTCACACCCGTTCTCTTATGTCCTCCTCATAGTTCTGGGAGGAAGACAGGGCAAGGATTATTATAGGTGAAGCAGTCTGTCTCATTCAGCTGGTAGCTGACACTCAGCTATCCAGACTCTTAACCGGTGCTCTTGTGCCAGGCTGTGCTCTGAGAAGTTGAGACATTACTGTTGGTGTGACAGTAGCACTTAGATGTCACTTAGATGGCGCATGTTTCCCAGTGATGTCCCTTTTCTGTTTCAGGACATGTGTTGTATGTAGTGGATGTGTCACTTCAGTTGTGATGCTTTTTTGGTTTTTCCTTTCATGGCCTTTGTGACCCCAGAAGAAACAACCAAAAATAATTGTTTCTGAATGATGACATAGCTTCTAACCTGCCTTCCTGTTTCTGATTTTCACCTCTAACTTTCTCTCCAAGGTATCATAGTATATCACCTTTCCTGTGGCTGAGACGAAACTCCTGAAACTTAAAGAAGGAGGTTTATTTGGTTCATGGTCTCAGCCCATGGTCAGCTGGCTCCAAGGCACAGGGCCCTGGTAGAGGAGAAGGTGTTCAACCCATGGCAGCCAGGAAGCAGAGAGGGAAGGGAAGAGCAGGGACAAGAACACAGCCTCCCAGGTCACATGCCTAGTGACAACCTCTAACCAGGCCCCACCTCCTAACACCGCATTCAGCCATTACCTCATCATGGATGTGCCCCTGTGGTCCAATCACCCTCTAAACACAGGAGGCTTGGGGGGACATTTTAGATCAAAGCCATTACACAGAGTAAGTGATGAGAGTGGATGGACCTATGTGGGGAGCCCTGCTCGAGCACATTATCCCTGTTGCTGTGTGGAGGTCCAGACCTGAGGAGGCTCCTGTCTTTACAGCTAGCTTCCAGGTGAAAGGATGACTGTCAGAAAAGTGGAAAACAGAGCACACACATGGTCTGATGATATTTCCTACCTTTCCCTCTAATGTGGTATTTCATTGTATTTTCTTTTAATTACATGTTGAATACAGAACAATCAAAAGATAGATACCCAGAGGAAAAAATATCCCTATAAACACCCATAACATAGCATATGGATCCTTTTTCAAATATACATGTCTGTATTCATATATGATTTTTCTTACAAAGTTATGATCACATCCAACTTTTTTAAACCTCTCTTTTCCTTTAGAATATGGTGAACGGTTTCCATTTTTCTATGACGATAATCAGTGAGCATCATTTCTAACAGTGTCAAAGTTCCCATGTCTGATGGTCGAGACAGTTTGGTTGTTTCTACCGTTTCTGTTTCCCTGTTGCTAACAAGCAGCCAGCAGCTTTGAATTAAGTAACCCCTTCCCTGTTTTCTTGGGATGGATTTGCTGCACTTGTCCTCACAGGTGTTCCTGCTGATTCTGCGTGCCCTGCAGCTCCTGACCCGACTGGTGCTATCTTTGCAGCCCCTTCCTCTGAAGTCCTCCATGGTCAAGGTGAGGCTCTCGGGGCTTCCAAGAAAAGGGCAGTTGATCAGGAAACAGTAAAAAATTGTGAAGCTTAAAAAGTATTTGGTTGCTGCCATGTTTTCAAGGGTATTTATTTTTAAGAGCTGCATTCATGGAACCAGCCTCGCTCCTTTGCTGTGGTAGAGAGGGCTGCAGACATGAGCAGGTATGCAGTACCCCAAGCTTGGCTGTGCACCATGGCCCACAGGAAGCCTGGCTGTGAGTCCTGTGGTTCTGTTCTGTGAGCTGGCACAGTTGCCCCATCCTCATCAGCAGGGTGGAATGAATAGGGGGAACTCTGGATTTGAAGGTGCTCCAGGAAGGAGGCCCAGTACCATCTCATTCAGGTGGGCATGGTCTGAAGCCCTACAGTGCAGAGGTTGGTTTTTTTTTCTGGTACCGGGGATTAACTCAAGACCTTGTGCTTGCGAGGCAGGTGGCGGAACCACTGAGTTAAATCCCCAGCCCCAGAGGTTGATTTAGTAATTGCTATATTTTTAAAACCACAGCTGAGGTAAATTCCTAAGTTTTTGTATGCATAATGCACATGTGCAAGATGAGTATTCTTATTGCTGGGGAAGTCGAGGCTGAGAAGGTAAATAACTTGCTTAAGTCAGTAACAAATGAGATAGAACAGGAATTCAAACTCAGATTTGTCTGTTTCTGAATCCTTTGCTCATTTCTCTGCTCCAGAATTAGTATGAAAGGAACAGTATTGTGGCCTCAGCTGAAGGGTAATAGATTTCAGTGGGTGCATACCTGACCCTAACCTACAGGGGAGCCAGCAGAGCCTGTGTGAGCTGGGGGCAGCTTGGGATACTGATTCTCTAGCCTGTCACTTACCCCTGGTTAAATTACAGGATGTCATATGATTAGCAGAAAAAGGAAGAAAAAATAGTTTGTTTTTTGCTTAAGGGAAAGAAACCCCCTCAGGAGAGAGCCACAGAGGATCCTGGAGATGCCCCAGGAACTTCCAGTCAAGCTGCAGAAAACCAGCCCAAACTGCAGACCAGCAAAGGAACCAGAGAGCGGGAAGCCTTTCCCAAGGGCCCTGGCAAGGCAGTCACCAAGGGGAAGAGGAGCAAGGCAGCCGCAGGCAGCGCAAAGCAGAGAGAGCCCTCTTCCAGTGAGAGCGAGGAGGCTGGGCCCGGCAAGCAGCAGCCTCGGCACAGCCGGGCCCAGCGCAGGGCCCTCAGGGTGTCTTACAAAGAGGAGAGCGAGAGTGACCTGGCCGCCAGCAGTTCTGACTTTGAGCCTTCCAGTGGGGAAGCCCATCATTCCTCTGATGAGGACTCCGAACCTGCCCCTCGCAGGCAGAGGAGGGCCCCAGCTCCACAGCGGATGAAGGCTGGCTCCAAGAGTGACTCTAGGACCCAGCCAGGGAGCCGCCGCCAGCACCCAGCATCTTCCCGCTCTCCGGGCAGTAAGAGAGGCAAGAAAGTGTCCCAGGATGATGAAGAGGCAGGAGGAGGGAGGGGAGCTGGTGTAGACCAATGGCTGGAGGTGTTCTGTGAGAAGGAGGAGAAGTGGGTGTGTGTGGACTGTGCACATGGGTTGGTGGGCCAGCCCCAGGCCTGTTACAGATACGCCACCAAGCCCATGACCTATGTCGTGGGCATTGACAGCAATGGCTGGGTCCGAGATGTCACTCAGCGGTATGACCCAGCCTGGATGACAGCTACCCGCAAGTGCCGGGTTGATGCTGAGTGGTGGGACGAGACCTTGAGACCCTACCGGAGCCCGTTCATGGAAAGGGAAAAGAAGGAAGACTTGGAGGTAAGGCTTGGGCCACAGGGCCTCCAGGATGGAGTGAGGTCACTATGACTGTCTCCAGTTTTGAGCACTGAGTTGGATATTTTGGTGTGCTATCTCATGAAGTTATCACAGTGACATTAGAAAGCTGTGTTATCATTGCCTTAATGTTACTGGTAAAATGCTAGCAGAGCTGAGCCAGTAAGTGGCCAGGTATTTGAACCCAGCTGTATGTGGCTTTGAAGTCTGTATGCTTTTAGTTATTGCCCAGGTATGAATTTGGAACTTTAAAATAATTCATACAAGTCAGCCAGGTGTGGTGGTCCACATGTGTAATCCCAGCTATTTGGGCAGCTGAGGCAGGAGGATCGCAAGTTTGAGAACAGCCTAGACTACGTAACAAGACTGGTTTTTTTTTTTAACAAGACTGGTTTTAAAAGAAAAAATAAAAAGGGCTGGGGATGTTGCTCAGTGATAGAGTGCCCCTGGGTTTGATCACCAGTACTGAAAAAAGAAGTTTATGGAAGTCATGTAACTCATAGCAAGTGAAAGAAGGAATGACTGTCACTATCTGGCTACCCCTTCGCCTTTCTGCATGCACAGACATAATGGACAGACACACCTCACACCTACAGACACTGTCTTCTGGGAAGGCAGGGACCAGAATGAGGAGGTCTTGTCAGTCTGTTAAAGGGGCCCATCGGGAAGCAGGACTTCAGCACATAAGAACTGTGTCACTGGTCGAGAGCTGGCACCAGCCCAGGCGGGGACCTGAGCTGCTTGTGCAGGGTGGCTGTGTGTGGGTGGAGTGCACATTCATAAGTGGCCTATCATAGCAGTGCCTGAGTTGGTGCACTTCACCCCATATGTGCCAGGGCCTGGTCATCTTACTTGCAGTGGCAGGTTAGATAGGAACTGTGTGCATGGTTTTCTAACCCACTTCACCTCAAGTGGCAGTGACTGCTCACTCCAAAGGCCAGGCTTTATTCCTGTTGGGCTTTCCAGGGTAGCTTGGTGAATAGGTGTGGGTCGTAGGGTTGTGGCTGCCCACTGAGATGCAAAACTCATAGCAGGCACCCCGTGGAGGTTGTGCTGAACTCATTTCCGCATCCTGTGAGTGCATGGGGGAACAGTGATGGCACAGGCGACTTCACTGAGAGACACTTCACTCCCACGTGGATTGCTTTCTCTAAAGTCTCTGCCAGAGCCCATCTGGCAGGCTGGTTAAGGAGTCTGAGGATTGGAAATTGGTCAGATGACTTCCTTAATTCACTTAGTTCTTCATACCTTTTGGTTAGTCTCAACCCCATGGCCGGGGCTCCAGGGGCAGCATTAGTCATTAGTGCTTGGAAACCTTGCCCTGCCGCATGTGGTCAGAGCAAGTAGGGGATAAGGTCATTGTCCCAGAGCTCCCCTGATCCTGATGGCTGCTCAGCACCATCTGTTGGGCCTTCTCAGTTTCAGGCAAAGCACCTGGACCAGCCTCTGCCCTCAGCCATCAGCACCTATAAGAACCACCCTCTCTATGCCCTGAAGCGGCACCTCCTGAAGTACGAGGCCATCTACCCAGAGACGGCAGCAGTTCTGGGGTACTGCCGTGGTGAAGCTGTCTACTCCAGGTTTGTGCAGCATACCTCGTACCTTGTGGCTTCCTGATGGCTGGTGGGGCTCAGCACCTTCTTCCTGGGCTGGGGCAGCCCATGTGGGCTCGTCTCATCATCAGCCACACTCACGAGGGAAACTGTCGTGTGTGTGCTGTGAAGGTGAGAGCAAAGACATGGTACAGATGGAAGGTGGGACAAGTAGGGCTGGGTATGCACAAGGCCCTGGGCTTCATGCTAGCACTGCCAAAGACAAAGTAGGACAGGTAGAATTTACGACAACAAAAAACACACCATCAAATATAACTTAACATACCAAAAGGAAGGAGTTACAAATTTGATCACAAAAGTTAACCACTTAACAGTCCAATTATTTAAATACAAGATGACCAAAAATTGCATTTTTTTCGTTTTATAAGATAACAGGTAATATAAAAACAACAAGTGCTAGTATATCTCATGCAAACAAGATTTGACTGGTTGAAATGACACCTGTCTGAGTAACACTCAGGATAGTCAGTACATAAACACGCTGCCCGAGTGATGCTCAGGGCAAACTGTTAAGTGGTTGGAATGAGTCTGTGTTTTAATGGCTGTTGGGACTGATGAAAAGTTCTGGAAACAGACCATTCTGATGCTTGTACAGCGCTGCCAGTATATTTGGCCTTGAACTGAACACTTAAAAATGGTTACACCACGGAGAAAAATAATCACCGAAACAAAGAGGAGTAAGAAAAAAAGAAGTTGGGTATTGTGGTAAACACCTGTAATGCCAGCACTCTAGGAAGGCTGAGGCAGGAGGATCATAAGTTTAGGCCCATAAGTTTAGGAAGAACCTGTCTCAAAATAAAAAATGAAAAAAAGTCTGGAGATGTAGCTCAGTGCAAGGGCCCTGGATTCAATCCCCAGTAGTGTGTGGGGGGGTGTTAAAAATACATACAAAATTAAAATTGAAAAATGTTAATATAATTTTGAGATAAGTGTATATAAAAATAGATGGAGGAATTTTGAGAAATAGCTAGAAGTCAGGAGAGCACATTGGGGCAGACGGTGATTTATTACTGTTACAAAACACAGCATAAAATTTAGGTTTCACCGTTTTTACAATGTACAGCTCAGTGGCACTGAGCGCATTCATGTGTGCAGCCGGCACTGCCATCACCAGAAGGTCATTGTCTTCCCAAACTCAACCCTGACTGCATTGCTCCCATCCCATCCTCTGCTCCCGTCAGTCCGCTCTGGTCTGAGCTTGACTGCCCCAGGGGCCTCCTACGTGGACTCCCAGAGCAGCCAGCTGTTTCTTCCAAGTTCCGTCTGTGTTGTAGCTTGTGTCGAAGTTTGCTTCCTCCCTGAGGCTGGACATACCAGTAGATCACACTGTTTACTCATCCGTGGTGACCCTTGGTTCTTTCCACCTTTGGGCTGCTGTGAATAGCGCTGGTGTGAATGTTGTTGGAGTCCCTCCTTTCAGTTCTTTTGGGAATATATGGTACCCAAAGTAGAACTGCCAGGTCAGAGGTGGCTCAGTTTCGTGTTTTGAGGAACTGCTCTGCCACCTCCCATCGTGTGCGCATAGCTCATTTCCCCACCTCCTCACCCTCGCTGACTCTTGCTTGTTTGTATAGCCATTCTGCCAGGTGTGAAGGGGCCAGATGTGGACATTGGTTCTGAGAGGGCTGTGTCCCTGTCCTGTGTTCCTCAGCAATGTGGAGGCTGCCCGCCTGTCGGACCTGCCCTGCCCTCTTCCTCCTATCTGGGGACCATGACTATGGCTTCACCAGTCCTTTGGGACATTCAGGCTAGGGCAGCACGGGATGGAGCTTTCACACACAGACACAGGAATGGGTGTTGATGGAGAGGTCTGACTCGACCTTTGGGAAGCATCAAGTTCTGGGACCATGGGAGGTGGAAAGAACGGGGCTCTTTAGCCCTCGTTGGTCAGTGAGGATAAGAGGAGGCTCTGGAGGGTCACCCAGTGGGAGGAAGTGAAAACCAGATTCCATCCTGCCCACCATGAGGTACTGCGTATCTCCCCAGCTGCTGGGTGGGCCAGCTGTGTCTGCACTCTAAGGACTCGACCCTTTGCTTGATGAGTGCCTCCCCCAGGAGGGAAGGATGCAGAGGAAGAGGTAGGCCTGGCATGGCAGAGCAGAGCCCCAATACAGAATAGAGTTGTAGGGCTGCAGCATAGCTCTTAGCTCAGGAGAGGGAGCCAGTCAGGGCCTCTGCCTGTCATCACTGTGGCCACCAGTCATTCTTGGCCTGCTCCGTGTGCATGCGTCTTCATCCTGTGGCGGTTCGTTAGCCTGTCAGAGTGAATGTCTGCATCTTTTACCCCTGCCAGATGTCCCTGGCATGGTGGTTAGCAGCAGATCAGAACCTCAGTGGGCACTGCTGGGGGGTGAGTTTTCCTCCCCGCAACAGGCTACAGAGGGAGCTCTCACTGGGGATCCCAGGTGACAGGTCAAGGATAGGGACAGGCACAGAGGAGCTCCACACAGGGTGGGTGCTGTAGTGGACACAGCTCCTCCGGGTATGTTAGGAGTAGGGCCTGTCCTTGGATGCGAGGCAAAACTGGGGAGGGGTCATCAGGTCTGTACTCTCCCCTCTGCCACAAGTCACAGGAGGCAGGAGGTCCTGCTTGCCCACAGGCTCAGTGTGGGCTGAGTTCGTCCTTCATCTCCTGTGTTGACCCCTGCAGGGATTGTGTGCACACCCTGCACTCCAGGGACACATGGCTGAAACAGGCAAGAGTGGTGCGGCTCGGCGAGGTGCCCTACAAGGTAACGGCACTGCAGCCGGGTGGCAGAGTGGGGCAGGGAGGGTGCCAGGGGCTGTGGGGACACGCCAGTGACAGGGAGCCAGCAGTGCCTTGCTTTAGCTGAAGCAGGATTTGAGGAGGAGCCAAGCATTTAAATGATCTTATGAATGAAGGACTTGTAGAAATGTTTCTCCCAAAACATGCAAGAAATGGAGACTAGAGTGTAACTGTGAGCAGGTGGCACTGTGGTACTAGGTAGCTGTGAGAGGCTCATGCCTGCTACACAGACAAACCCCAGGCAGGTGCTCCCATATCCCCATTCATTTGCATGTGCATGATCTCGGGTCTCAGCACCGGAGGCCTGGGATCCTGATGCAGAGACCAGAGCTCAGGAAGGGAAAATGATTGTCCAGGCCTCAGTGACAGAGCCCAGCAGGCATCCGTCCCCCTCGGAGTGCTGCAGCCTGTTAGGTCAGCAGCCTATGAGACACTTTAGTGGTGCCGCAGTTATTTCTCAGGACACTAGGCTCAGTCAAGCCACAGGGTGGTGACTGGTCCCAGAGACATGTGTCCTCTCCTCTGGGGCTGTGTGGCACTGGGGAGTTGGGGGCAGAGGGCCTCAGTCTGGGAGGGGGACATTGCCAAGTGTGTGGTGCCGCCTCCTGCACCTGAGACTCTCACTCCTCCACATCCCCGCCAGCCACTCTGCATTGTGCAGCAGGCGCCACACTCAGGAGCAGAGATCTCGTCACCTAGGCTAGTGTAGTTCTGAATGTTAGGACTCAGCGTCTAGGAAGTGTTGTAAAAGGTGACTGAGTTATTTTAAATATGTTTGCTCATATTAAATACTTGTGATCCTGTCTGCATGTGGCTATCAGTCCCTCAGTGCACTCTGGTCATGCTGCTCACTAGTAAGCCCCATGTGCCTGCAGCTGTCATCACAGACAGCTCCAGAATAAACCCATCGCTCAGATCCACCCTTTGTTGTGACTCCTTGTCCGGGTTCCTGCCTTGTCCTCTGACTTAGATAACAGCCCCTGCCCCGCATGTCTGTTCCCTGTACTGCAGTTATTCTGATCTCTCTGACACCACCTGCACAGCCTGCCCTGTGGGCGCCTGCCCTGCGGCTGTAGCCTGTAGACTGCAGGCCACACGCATCCTCCACATGGGGCACTAGTGAGGCTGGAGCACCTGCCTTCTCCATGCCAGGCCCTGTCTGCCCCATGTTCCTCATACCTTCTTCTGTCACTCAGCTGGCATGGCATGGTGTGTCTGGGGCACTCAGTGGATGAGAGGTTCCTCAGAATTTGGCTCCCCCACCTAATAGGTCACAGGGCCCTCCCAGCCAGGTCCTGCCTGCACCAGGGCTCTGATCTGATCTCAGAGTGGGCTAATGTGAAAAGGTTGTACAGGCAAAGAATGCAGACTATGACAGAGCTTCCATGTCACCCTTCACCAGGAAAGCTTGCCGACCCTTGCAGAGGAGGAAGCTTGTAACAGGCCCAGGTACCAGGCTTCACCCCTACATCTGCTGGGAAGCAAGCTGGGGTCCCAAGCAGTATGGGGTTGGTGGGAGAGACCAGCTCTCCAGTCGGACAGCTAGGTGGCTCCTGGTTGTGAATCCTGGCTCTGTCACGTGCAGGTCCTGATTCCTTGAGCGTGTGACTGCTGATCCACCCTTGTCCCTCAGCAGTGAGCATGCCTGCTATGCAGGCTGTGACTCCAGGGCGGTCTTCACCCTGTGCGGTTGACCTGACCTGTTGGTTTGTTGAAAACAGCACTCTGTCAGTGTCTGTTGGCCAGTGCTAGAGACCATAGTGGGCAAGTGCCGCCCCTCTCACATGTCACCAGGGTTGAGTGAGGTGATCAGGTCTGGTGACAATGGGTGTCGGGACCCAGACCCTCCTAGTGAACCGTGGCTTCGGTGTACTTGGGCAGATGGTGAAAGGCTACTCCAACCGCGCCCGCAAAGCCCGGCTCGCTGACCCCCAGCTGCGGGACCAGAATGACCTGGGCCTGTTTGGCCACTGGCAGACTGAGGAGTACCAGCCCCCTGTGGCTGTGGATGGGAAGGTAGGACACGTCAGAGGGGTGGGGACCGGGCCCACTCTGCACAGCTGGCCACATCCCACTGTCCCTCCCAGGTGCCACGGAACGAGTTTGGGAACGTGTACCTTTTCCTGCCTAGCATGATGCCCGTCGGCTGTGTGCAGCTGCACCTGCCCAATCTGCATCGCGTGGCCCGCAAGCTGGACATTGACTGTGCCCCGGCCGTCACAGGCTTCGACTTCCATGGTGGCTACTGCCATGCTGTGTGCGTGAGGGCTGGGGCCGGGGGCTCCTGACCTGAAAACAGGCTTCTAAGAAGTAAAGGCAGCTGTAGCCCTTGACCAACCCTGGCTCCCATCCAGAGTCGTAACAGTAGTGAAGCCAATGCCCTAGGAACGCTGGATGCAAATTCTTCCTTAGGTGGTCACAGGTGGTGACCAAAGCAGGGACCGTGTCTTTCCTGGTTTCTAAGTTCTGTCCTGTGGGGCAGTGCTGCAGATGAGGCCTGTCTGGCTCTCAGGCAAGATGCGGGGGAGAGGTGGTATTGGCCCCCTAAGCCTGGTCCTGCCAGGTTGGCTGTCCTCGGTCTGCCCAGTACACCCATGAGGGCACCGAGTGCTCAGAAGGGTCCCCTGTCCCAAGGAGGGGAGGGTTAGACAGGCAGGCAGCAGGCTCTGCTGAGGTCATCCTGTCATGGCCCACAGAACCAATGGCTATGTTGTCTGCGAGGAATTCAGAGATGTGCTCCTCACTGCCTGGGAGAATGAGCAGGCCCTCATTGAGAAGAAGGAGAAGGAGGTGAGTGGGGGGGAGCAGTCGGGAGGATAGGGCTGGTGTATGACCAGGGAGAGGAGGAGGACTGGTTGGGAGGACCCAGGAATGCTCTTCCCTCCCTGAGAACTCTTACACCAGGGAGACGAGGAGGCAGAGGCCATGTGCCCTGCAGTCTCTCCAAACCCCCCACCCTGGCCTCCTGGACAGCCCCACCCCTCCATGGTCACTGTCGCCTGCCGGCCTGGGCCTCCACTCCGGGGACTGCAGCCCCTGCTCTCTCCTTCAGTCCAGGTCCTAGTTGACCCCATCCACTAAAAATAGGTTTTATATTGGTGGCTTTCAAGTATTATCTGAATCACACCATTTTTAAAAAAATGCGATGTGGTGTGACTGAGACCGCATCTTCCCAACTGAATCTGCATGGCTGTCTGTACACATTCTTGGGCTCTATCCTGATACTTCCTGCTGCAGAGACGTGAGAAGCGGGCCCTGGGGAACTGGAAGCTGCTGGCCCGGGGACTGCTCATCAGGGAGAGGCTGCGAATGCGCTACAGTGCCCAGGTCAGTGTGCAGCCTTTGCAGAGGAACAGGCCTGGGACAGTCACTGCCCAGGTCCTGCTGACAGCGCGGCATAGACAGCTTCACTCTTAGCTCTGGGCTCCCTGTGCCTGCAGCCACCCTCAGGCCTTGTGTCCCTATTCAGGTCACTTCTCACAGCGCCTGTATGTGGCAGGCCAGGCTGCACACACGGGTATGAATGTGACAGCCCTCAAGGGATCGCTGGGACAGGCAGGTCCCAAGGCAGTGACGTGGAACCCAGCAGAAGTGCCCTGCGATGTTCTGGCCCCACCTCAACCCACTCTGTCTACCCTTAGGAAGTATTTGTCCTGTTCTTCACTGGAACCCCGAGTCTGGCTTTATGTCTCATGGGCTTCTGGCTGCCACCTGCTGTGACCCTACCCAGCTGTCCCTGCCTTCAGGGGTGCTGCCTCAGCTCCTTTGGCACTATGTGTCTGGGCAGTCCCAGACATAACCACTGTGTCTACACTTGAGGTCACAGGGAAAGCACCGGTGGCAGTGGTTGGGAACTTTGCAGCTTCCTGAAGGCATGTCCTAGGAGCTGCCTGGTGACTGTGCCTCTCTCTTGCTTGGCCCCTCCAGAGTGATGCAGCAGCTCCGCACACGGGTGCAGGAGGTGGGCTGTCCGACAACGAGGAGGGGACCAGCTCGCAAGCAGAGGCGGCCAGGGTCCTGGTTGCCTCTTGGCCTCAGAACCGAGAAGCTGAGGAAGAGCAGAAGCCAAGGAAGACCAGAAGGGCAAAGAAGGAGTCTGCCAGCCACTTGTTCCCATTCGAGAAGTTGTGACCTGTGTGCCTACTTCCGGAAGGTGGACAGACATAGGCCAGGCTGAGGTCACGCTGCAGGTGGGTTCCCCCAGGGCTGCTTACCAAAGCCCTCTGAGCAGGGGACACTGCCCTGGGAGCCCTGTTCTTCCCATCTTTGGAGACGAGGTCAGTTTTTCTTTAACAGAGAGCACTAGGAAATTTGCAGGTAGAGGTACACCCACCAGACCCTGTGCCCTAGCCTCTCTTGGGCCGTAGGGTCCTTCTCTACAGGCCGTTTCATCCCGGAGTCAGGTTCTTACTACCACGCACTGCCTCTTTGTAGAAGACGGGAAAGTGAGAAAGTACAGGCAACCTGAGATCATGTGTTTCCCAAAGTCACGTTTTGTTGTGGCAGACGACTAGGACAAAGAGCTAAACACAGAAAAGAAAAACAGTAATGGAGCATTAAAGAAATGTTAGTAAAAGTGGATCAGTGTTCAAGTAGATTTTATTCATTACTGGATACATTTACAAAACTCTTGTGTGCTCAAGAGAAATAACTTTTATAACATTTTGAGAAAAAAATAAAGCATTTATCTAAAGACTTGCCTCTACTTTTGTTTTTGGTACCGGGGATCGAACTCAGGCCTTTTTTTTTAAAATAAGTTTTATTTTATCCCGTTTCCCCCCAAGGCCTCTCCCCTCCTTCCCTGTGTACAAAAGCTTTGTTTCCATTTTTCCTTCTATTTTCACTTTTTTTCTTATCCCTTCTTTCCTTTCTCCTTCCCTCCTCCCTGTTCCCCTTCCCTCCTCCTTGTTCCCCTTCCCATTTGAACACTTTCTTCCCATTTCCCAATATCTATTATACATTTCAGTCCTTACTTCCACTTTTGGTTTCTCATGCCAGACAAACAATGTGGCACTCAAACATATGTATCTGATTTATTTTACTTAGGCGTATGGAGGGTTTTTTTCCAGATTTTTCCAAGAACACCAACAAGAGCATGTTGACAGAAAAGATGAGGTTTTGTTTTCACATGGGCCAGGAGCTCATTATACACACCTGGAAGTTTTTTTTTTCTTAAGCAAGATGATGTTAATCTTTGAGAGGCATCTTTAACTACAACATTGAGTCACTTTTATCCAAGGGACAAACAAAACCCTGGGTGTGACTCAGCAGCCAGAGAGCACTGCTGGCTGTGTGGTGGAAACAGGCCGGGTTGCTATGGAGACTGCATTTCCACACAAGCATGCCTGAGCCACCTCCTAGGGGTGGGTGCTTGTGTTCTGTTCTCAGATGAGGCTACTGCCCAGTCTGGAGAAATAACCTCTAGAAATAACCTCTTCAGGCAAGGTCAGCTTCTGGGAGGCATTATGGAGATGAAATGAAGTAGGTCTGTCTTGAGAAACTTAGGAGTAGGCTTTAGAAAGTTCTCCCACACTTGTAGCTAAAGCAAGTGATTTAACTGCTGGCATCAGGGTGGATAGCAGCAGCCCCTACTTCCTGACCACTAAAGCAAAAGGAGTGGAAGTGCCACGTGTCAGGCATTTTACGGGCTTAATCTTTAGTCTTCACAACCTCATGAGGTAGGTACTGTCCCCAGTTTACAGATGAGGAAACAGGCCCAGAGATCTCCAATTTGCCAGACATCATGAGCCAAACTGACCAATGTGGGGCTTGAAACTCAGGTCTGTGCCAGCCAAGAGCTTGCCCCTCCACCCGTGCATCTCCGAGCACATTCTAAAGGTGCCTGGAGCATGAGTCATGCACTGTCAACAGCCACAACCAGCAGGCTCCCCAGTGCCCAGAGTGCTCGGGTGTTAAACTGACACCTGTCTTAATCTTGCAGAGCAACTTAGAAGTGAGTTACAGAGATTCATACACTTCTTAATAAAATTGACGGCCCACCGAAACCAGGAAAATGGTAAAGTCATACCAAGAGATACTGAAAATTTATTTTGCATTTTTACAAAAATACAAAGATAAAAATACAAATCTTGTGGTTTCCCAAAACCTTCAAATTACTCAACACTTTTTTTGCTGCACTTTTGAAATTGGCACTTTAAATCCATATAAGAAAAATTTTCTTCATATTTAGTCATCATCTAATTGTACTGCCTGTTTCCCAAAAGCATGTGTTGAAAGTAGTGATTTGCTAAGCAGTCGTGGACAATATTTCTCTTTCAGTCCTAAGCCCAGAGAACTCCCCTCAGGTGCTGGCTGTAACGTGAAGAATCCCTGTGCACAGTGCAGACAGTGGGACAGGGGGAGAGTTCTACAGAGCACCACCCTTAGAGGTTCTCCTCCTGGGGAAGCTACCAAGCACTTGCCCAAGCAACCACTCCCGGCAAGGGCAAAACAGCTCACTAGCATACAAGACAGACTGTAAAACATATGGTTAAACCATCAAGGTTAACAACCTTAAGAGGGAGCTGAAAAGCTTGGGAACTGTGACTTGAGTGTGGGTTAGTTTTATTTAGGACAAGTCAAGCGATGGATGCTAAACACCCAAAAGAATCATGCAGAAGCAGCCAGTTGAAGCCCGGCGCTCCCAGGATGAAAGGCACGTAAGGCAGATGGCTTCCTGCACCAACCCTTGCCCTCTTGCTCTCAGATGTGACTGGCTGGGTCAGCACAGAGGAGCGAACTTGGTACAGAGCTTCCAGCCCCTTCCTGTGATGGCTGACTACAAGCTCAAACCATTGTCAGGAGCAGGAAAAGTGAATCCCTTTGCTGACACTTTGTTGCAAAAGCCGCTCAAAGCTTTGTACCACACTTTCACTTCAGCTGAGTCACACCCAGTTCAGCAGCTTCCTGTGCTCTGAATTAATCTCAACCGACAGACTCAAGGCTGTCATCTATAACAGGTCCACTGTTCAGGAGGTTTAGTCTTTTTTTAGGCCTTTGATGACTTGGGATAGAAGTGAAATAACAAAGGAAAAAGGAAATAAGGCTTTGGAGGTCTCACCCGATGAAAGGACCCTGCCCTGCCAGACTGCAGGGATGTAAAGCCAGCAGACATGCTTTTCTGTTCAGTGTGACATCTGGAGTGACTGTTAAGTACCCGATTGCATTTTATGCACAGACCTGGTCTGGGCACACCTGCACCCCAGGCGAGCGCTTAGTGTGTCTGGTGCCCCTGAAGGCTGTCCTCTGGGCTCGAGGATGTGACAGGATTGTGCAGTCATGGCACTTGAGAAGTGCAGAGTGACGAGGCTACCCCTGCTGTCAGCAGGTCACTGGAGTGTCATTGCTGCACCCAGCTTATCGGGTCACCACCCTTGAGCTGCCATGCTCACCAAGCTGCTTACAGCAAGAAAAGAGGAGAGGCAAACCTGTGAACCCCAAGCCCAATGGGCATACTGCCGGGTATGCCCCTTGGAAGAGCAGTGGGAGCAGAATCCAAGAATCCAAGTCTGCCCCTGAGGTTCAGGGATGGAGCTGGTGTGGGGCGACCTGGGCCCCGAGGCTCCCACAGGGGGCAGGTAGACACCAGGGCTTCCCTCACTCCAGCTTTTTGGCAGGCACCCGTGTCCGGGCAATGAGGATGGGCACCAGGGCCAGGCAGCCGAAGAGGAGTGCCCACCAGGGCCGGTAGAAGAGCCAACCGGCGGCCACTGTCAGTAGGGTCAGTGAGGTGGCCATGCAGAAGGCAAAGGCTTTCAGGCCGATGTTGACCAGGTCTCGGAAGATGGGAAACCAGTCCACTGCGGGAAGAGAGGGGGATGAGGCTCCCAGGCCATTGTGCTTCACACCCTGTGGGTGGTTCCCACTTCCTGGCTCTGGGTAAGGGGAAGAGAGGGGGACTGCGGTGGAGGTGGGCAGCCTTGAGCAGACTCCAGAGCCCTGGGGGAAGGAAGAGCCCTGGCCCTGCACAGTGTGGCTGAAGGCCTCAAGCTGCCTACTCTGCCCACCCCAGGGAGAGATGTGGGAGAGCCACGTAGACCTAAACAGCCTCTCCTGCACGGCCTCATCCGTCCTGCTCACTGCTTCGTACCAGCTGCAGTGAGTGGTACGTGGTGCTCATCAAGGACAGAGCAGGGTGTGTGCACCTCCTGCTGCGACTTCCTTCGGCCCTGCAGGCTGGTCTCACGCTGGGAAGAACTAGGGCATAGATGGCCAGATCTAGGGAGGGCCTGAGACACGACTAGGACTGAGGCTCCAGCCTGTCTCTGCTCCCATGGCCAAGCCCTCCCTGCAGTCTGAGCACAGTGCAGCCATGTAGAGGAAGCCTGGAACTGGAGAGAGACCGTGAAGCTGGGGGAGGGACTGTGAAGCACCCAGAGCCTGACAAGACAGATCTGCTAAGTCCAGTTCACTCCACAGGGTACAGCCTCCTCCCTATGGCTGCTCAGCTGAGGAAGAAGGAAGGAGGGAGCAAGGGGACACACGGACGGAGGGGGGCCCTCTCTACCATGCTGGCTTCCCCCATTCACTCATCACAGAGGGGCAGATGCCCAGTCTCTGCCCCAGGGAGTGGCCCTCAGGCTGGGACAGCTCACAGTTCAGGTGGCAGCCCGTAAGGTTCCCTCCAGCCCCACTTCCATGCCTACCCAGGGTGTAGAGGATCCGAGTCATGAGGTTGAGGCCCATGAACATGGCCAGCCAGCCAGCCGCCCTCAGGCCCCAGGTCTTCATGGAGTTGCTCCTGTGTTCTCTGCGAAACACCTCCTGTAAGGTATGGAGACGGACATCAGGTGCCCAGTGGGCAGGGCAGGGGTTGTGGGGGCTGTGCCAGCTCGGGGCCATGGCCCCTTCTGGACAGGTCAGAGAAGGGCAACCCCCCCTGCCCTGTCTAGGTCCCTCCATCTGCCAGCTGCTGCACAGTGAGAAGGGGTGCAGAAGGAGAGCTCTCTGGGGCAGGTGCTAGCCTCGGCAAAGCCCGGCCATGGCCCCCAGGAGATGCGCCCTCACTAGCAGCTGTGCCCCTTCCATGAGGTCCTTGCAGGCTGATACTATCTCCTCCCGCTGCCTGGCCGTCCCTTCTCCATCTCCACTGCTGTCCCACACCCTCCTAGCCTCTCAGTGTTTAAGTGCTGTGGCTGCTCCTGTCCACATGACCTGTACCCCAGAACCTCCACTGCCTCTCAGGCAACCCACTGGGCATCTTGCACACCTGGCTCACAGTACTGAGTAGCAGTCTCTTTCAGCTCAGCAAGCAGGTCCAGGCCCCACCGCCATACAGGTGGGAACCTGGGTCAGCTGTGGCAGGCTCCCCCACCCCATGCACCCTTCCCAGTCCCATCAGCACCCAGTGCCACCTCAGTGCCCACATTCTCCAAGCCCATCACGCTGTCCACCCAGAATCCATGCTATTGCTGTGCCTCAGGGACCACAACATGGGCTTCCTGGATGGTCACACTGCTGCCTCTCTGACCTGCTGCCTGAACCTGGCCCCAGTGGCCATCTGTCTTGAGAAGGCCAAGGGTCCTGCCACTGCTGGGCATCTGTACCTGTGCATGGCCCTGCCAGCTGTGGCATGTTCCTCCATCTCAGCTGGAACATTGTTTCCTTGGAGCTTCCCCGACACCCCAGTCCAGTGATGCCGAGCCTTTTAGAGCATTCAATGATACGAACAGCCCATGGTGGCACACATCCCATAGGTTCGACACCCCTGCCCTGTCTTAACCAGTGCCCCCACCTGCCAAGATCTACACCCATTACAATAAAAACGTACAGCTCTCCCTGCTAAATAGTTACCTTTCACTGCCCTATGAGGTTTATTGTTTTTGTTTGTGGTGCTGGGAATCGAACTCAGGACCTTGCGCTTGCCAGGCAGGTGTGGCATCACTGAGCCACATGCCTGGCCCCTACTCTATGGGTTTTACATGTCCTTTAAACACATAATCCTCAGAATAACTCAGTGAGGTTGGAGCACATTCCCATTTGAGCAGGGGGCAACCAAGGCTCTGAGAGAACAAAGCGTGTATGCATTCCCACCACAAGGAGTGAACTCTAGGTTCTGGAAGGGGACCCCGCCTGACATCCCTATGCCCAGTGCACACTTGCTGAGTGAAGGGGTGAACACTCCACAGCAGACAGCTAAGGTGGGAATGATGACAATAACCACAGTAAAGCTCTACAATTGGGACAGGTTCAGAGGGACCTACGGAGGGCTAAGGGACCCTGGGCAGCCGTGGCTCCTCTCGCCCTGTGCTGTGCTGTGCTGTGCTGGAGTCAGGGCACCCAGATCTCTCCTGCGTGTGGGGCTGGGTGGCTGGCAGGGTGTGGGCACAGGGGCTGCCACTACTAGGCAGCCTGAGGCCCACAGCATGACCACGTGCCCGTCCCAGGCTGCCACCTTCCCTCAGCCACAGGCCCCAAACCTGTCTCAGGAGGGGCTGGGTCCCGGGACTCCACCCAGGAGGCAGGAAGCCAGGGACTCGGCGGGAGAGAGACCAGGCCCAACCGGACCTCCTCCCATTCACAAGTCTCTGAGTGACGGAGGCTGTTGACTGGGCACAGCCCATCCTGGCCAGGTACAGGGAACAGCAGGGGCACAGACTGGGAGGCCAACGGGGATGATGACAGGCAGCAGCTGAGTGTCCAGTCATGGGAGGGAGGTGACAGCAGACCCTGCCCTGTGCTGGTGCCTGGCCCCTGCCACCCTCTGGATGGGAATCCTGCAGTGAGATTGTGTTAAGGACAGAGCCTATCGGAGAGAGGCTTTGCATCCCCTCCTCAGTGCTGGGTGTGGTGTGGCAGGAAAGGGACCCGTATGCAGGCTGCTGTCCAGTGGCACTCCTTCCCTCCCCTTCCTTCTCCCTCTGCGCGGCATGGCTGTCACCTCTCCTGGTCGGGGCTCAGGAGGAAGGCAAGCAGTGCAACTCACCTCTGCCGAGAAGTCCCCATGGTGCAAGAGCAGCAAGGTCTCCCCCGACCGGGTAGAGTAAGGGACAAGCTGGTCACCCCGCTGCCGGGCAATCACTGTGACCTGGCCAGGGAAGGCGTGTCAGAACTGAGGGGTGCTCAGAGGGTGGCATCTCTCCCCCAGGTCCATGCCACCCAGGGAACCAGTGAAGAGCCCGAAGACCCATCTCCTTCGGGAGGACTCATTAAGAGGAAGAACCACGCCGAGCCTGGGGTCTAGGGCTGGCTTCTGGGCTCGCGGGAGCAGGCAGACTGCACGTGGTGGCTGTCCCTCCACAGGGAGCCCTCAGTGGTCAGCCCTTTCCCAGACACCGGGAGCCCTGGCTGACTCAGTGCCACCCGGGGAAGCCAGGTTACCACGTGGGCTGGGCCCAGGTCAGGGTCGTCACTGCTCAGTCCTGCGTAGGAAAAGCAGACGCGCAGGTCTCCCACCTGGGGTGCAGAGGGATGGCACAGTGAGGCGGACGTGCTGCCCTGGCCACAGCCCCGCACTCATCCTTGCCCTGCCTCCATCTTGCCCACTGCGGCCCAGGAGGCCTCTGTCCCAGTCAGCTGGCTGCTGCAGCAGCACAGGCGTGGCCGGGCGTGGGGGGCCCTCCCATACCTCTGGGTACTTGGGGTTTTCACTGTGGTAGAAAAAGTCCCCTCGGCGGATGATGTCCACCTGGGGGTCCTCCAGCTTGGACAGGCTGAGTGGCTTGAAGTTGTTGATTTTTTCTATGAGGCCTGAGGGAAGTGGCATGCTCAGAACCATGGGCCCCCGTGTGATCCCCCAATCCGCAGACCTGCAGCCACGCACCTTCCCACCTGTCCAAGGGGTTTGGCCATGGGGCTCTCCCACTAGGTGTCCCCCTTCCAGGGCGTCCCTGTGTCCCATGCCTGACCGTCTGGGCATGGCCTTGGTCCCCTGCCCTTCCCCTCAGATCACGGCCCTCACTGCCCCCCTGGGCTGGGGGCTCCCAGGGGGTAGGACGTGGTGGCAGGCAGCATCTCCAAGCATCAGAGGCCACGGGGTGGCCAGGCCAGCCCAGCCCCCGCCTCCTCCCTCCCCACGGATGTGTTCAGTCCCAGGGTCACAGTGACTGAGGGATTGCCCTGTCCCTGGGGGCTTCTCTGCACAGGGCCGGATATGAGTGGGCTCCCCGAAGGAGCTCAAGGATGAATCCAGGGCTCACATACCACAGCGCAGGCCAAGTGCCAGCCCAGCTTACCTGACGAGAGGAAAAACCTGCCAATCTGGACAAAGGGGGCCATGGCCGTGAAGGACTCCACCGCCATGGCACTGTAGGAGGGAAGTGGCCTCAGTCAGGACCCTACCCTGAGGCTCCTGAGCCCCTCACTCTGTCCCTGTGCCCCAGTGCTTCAGACCCTCCTGCCCACATCTGACAGCCTGTCCCACACCACTAGCCCCCAGATGGATCTCTCATGGACCTGATACCCCTCATGGCCCCTTCTGGCCCTGGATGCAGCCGAACCTGACCACTGTCGAACATGGGTGGGCTCACTAGCACTCTGCTGACATCCTGAGTAGGCCCAGGCCAGAAGTCTCCTGCCTCTAGGAAGCCCTCCCTGGTCGTCCTCCCATCAGACTGGCAGCAGAATGCTTGCCCACCATGGTACATGTGAAGCCACCCCCCGCCCCCCGGCCTCTGCCCATACCTTGAGTTGGCAGCTTTGTTGAGTGGACCTTATCTGGGGTTGGCAAGGGTCAGGTCAGTTTCTGTTTACAGTGCCCAGCACAGGGCTTGGTCTCAAAGCTGTGCCCCATACCATCCCCTGGGAGGGAGAGCTAACTCAGTCCCGTACTCAGATGTGGACAGGGAGGATGGGGACCAGCCAGCAGCAGGCAAGGCCCTCACACACCTGGGGTTTTTATGGCCAATCTCCCTATCGAAGTTCCTGCTGTTGACAATGTCTGATCGCCACTCGGTATCTGTGAGGAGAGGACAGCTCAGCGCTGAGGCATGTGTGGCTGGGTGGGCAGCCTGGGGGCAGGGCAGTGCCTGGGGAATCTGCCCTGGTACCACAGCCATCCCACAGCCTCTCAAGTGGGGCATGTGCCCACAGGGCGTACTCACTGTAGGAGTACCGCGTCTCCTTCTTCACCTGTCCGTCCTCGCTGTACTCCCTGCAGTTGGGGCACAGACAGCGCTATGTTGGCCTGGCTCACAGAGGTGGCTCTAGACAGAAGCTACCCCAGGGCGGAGGAGCCCAAGTCCCCACACAGGTCAGGAGCAGATCCAGGCGCTCTCTCCCACACAGAGCTGCTCTGCCCTTTCTCAACCTGAGGTGACATCCACACAGTCCAGGACTCTGGGCTTGAGTCACCCACACCCTGTGTGCCAGGAAGGCCCTGGGGAGCCCAAAGCTGCCTTTTCTCGGCTCCCTGCCACACCCATCCAGTCCCAGGCTTCAGGTGCCCACCCCGGGTACCAGGAATAGGACATAAGGAAGCCACCCTTCCGGCTCTGGGAGCAATGGCAGTGGAGGACACACTGGTCCGGATGACACTGTCTGAGGCCTGGACCCAGCCATGCCTCAGGCTTGCGCAGCTCTAGAGGGAGTAGACAAATCCCCCTTTCTCTGAGCGACTCTGCTATTCTGCATTGGATTTTTGTCACCTCCCAATTTAAAATCACTGGCTGTGAACTTTGGAAGAACTGGACATTTGACAGCAAGATTCTGTGCTCTGAATTCCAATGACAAGATCACCCCAACACCGCTCCTCCTTTCCCATGTTGACTTCCGCTTCCAGTGCCTGTCTCACCTGGACTCCTCGGTCTCCACCCACTGGTACATCTCAACATGCCTCCGCAGCTTCACCGCCGGAAGATGCACCCCATAGTTTGGGTCAGACAAGAGCTTTGCAAAGAATCCAACAGAACACAAAAGTCAAGACAAGGCTGTTGGGGGTCCAGAACCCCCCGCTCGGGAAAGTCAGACTGGGCCAGATATAAAGAGAAGGAGACAAGAATGAAGAGTCTTAGAGCTACTTCCAGGGGGAGAGCCAAGCGAGGCTGCCTGCCCTGGATTCCTAGCACCTAACACAGTGACCTCAAAGAAAGACCGGGTGCAGGGCCCAGGAGCAGGCCAACAGGAGCTCGACAGTGTCCAAGTCCCCCCAGGCCCTGCCACACTGCTCCCAAGAGAGCACCTGTTGGGAGAAAGGCTCACCACACACCGGGTGCAATGCACAGGTGTGCAATCTAATCCCATTCAGCCCTCACAGTGGCCACCCAAGTGTCAACCCTGTCGTCCCCAGCTTCCCAACACAGAGATGAGCAGTGAGAGGCCACAAGGCCGCCCAACCCAAGCCCCAGCGGCTGCCAGCACTGCCATGCCTACCTTGGATGTCCGAAGCGCCCCGATAATGTGCACCAGTCTGCCCTCGTTCTCAGGGGCCACGCTGTGGATGCTATCTGGGGACACCACCAGCGACAGCCCCTCCACCAGAGAGGTCGCTGTCTTCAGTGCACGGCCCTGAGTGGGGGCAGATTCACAACTCAGAGACAGGGCAGGATGGGACTTGGAGAGCACTGAGACCCGTCACCCCACTTTACTGCTGGGAAACTGCAGTGCAGCAAGGGTGTACTCAGGACCGGAACCTAGGATTCCTGCCTGTCCAGCCCCTAGCAGTGACTGTTCAGCTGGGGCTGCTGACCACCCTGACCCTTCCCTTCATCCCTTGGCCTGCTCTTCCCTACTCCCAACTGCAGGCCTTGCCCACCAGATACATGTCCCCTGGTCACAGGGATTGGCTCAGGGAACCGAGACTCAAACTAGGCACTAAGCTCTCTGTAACTCTGACAACTCGGTTTAGAAAGATGCTTCTCATTCTCTAGGATCTCTAGGTTACCCGGACATGAGCTCAGATCCAACCATGCCTAAAGCAGGCTAGGTGTGTACACTAACCCATTCCTGCTCTTGATTATGGCAGTCATGAGAGAGATCACAACAGAACAAAATTCTGCTCAAATTCAGTGTCCTTTCCCTTGTGTAAAATCTAGGCCCTTTAGTTGCAAATCCAGACTGGATTCATAGCTCCCTGATGCTATAGGGACCTTCACTCTGTATAGGGGGACTGACATCTTACCTCATTGGTAAAAATTAAATAGAAAGAGAGCAGGAAGGTCATGAGCCCCACACACATGCCCCCTGAGGTTTCGCTCAGCCGCTCCAGGAAGCCTGGCTGGGGGTCTGATGTAATTTTGACATGTTCTCTCCTGGTACCTGTGGTAGAATACTGAGAGAAAAACATTAAAAATAGAATGGAAATTAGCTTTTAAAAATAGGCTGAAGCCAGGTATGGTGGTGCACGCCTGTAATCCCAGGAGTTGGGAGGCTGAGCCAGCAGGATGGATTTTGAGTTCGAGGCCAGCCTGGGCTACACAGTGAGTTCAAGGCCACCCTGAACTACATGGTTAGACTGTCTCAAAAGAACAAAGAACACACACACACACAAACAAGAATAAGGGCTGGGGATTTAGCTCAGTGGTTCCGCTGTCTGCCTCGAAAGCGCTAGGACTTGAGTTCGATCCCCAGTACCAAAAAAAAAAAAAAAAAAGAATAGGCTGAGTTTTGCTGTTTTAGTTATACTATCTTAGTTGTTTCAATATGTATAGTGAAAATGCATGAATATGATGCATGGCACGGTCTGATCGGTTCTGGCGATGTTCTGAGTGTCCCCGGGCACCTGGAACACAAGCCCCATGGACACCAAGGGACAACTAAGGAGTGGAACTGCCAGATTGCTGCAAAATACATGCTCAATTTTTTTTTTTTTTTTGGTACCAGGGATCGAACTCAGGACCTTGTGCTTGCAAGGCAGGCGGTGGAACCACTGAGCTAAATTCCCAGCCTGATGCTCAACTTTTTAAGAAGGTGCCAAACTATTGTACAGAGAGGTCACAGCCACAGATGACACCAGGGAGTCCTGCTGAGTGTCCGTGAGAGGTGGGCTTGGCACCAGGGTCCCCTCCAGTGGGGTGTCTCAGACAGGGTCACTGGGGGAGGGCAGGGTAGGGCTCAGATTCCCAGTGGGCAGTGCATGACAGAGGGGAGCAGGGAGAGGAGCCTGGCCGGGAGATGAGGAAGCAGACCTGATGTGGACCTGACATTGGACTAGGCCTGGACAATGCCCTGAGGGCCTTAACCAAAGGTGGGGAGAGCAGATATGTCCCCAGTAAGGAGTGTGTCGCTGCTGGTGGAGAGCCATCACCAAGCAGGGTCTGTCACATGGCAGCCACAGCCTGGGCACACGATCTGCACCTGCCATGCCCTCTGCTTCCTCACAGTCCGACTGGGTGGTCAGCACACAGGACCAATCTCAGGCAGCTGAGTGAGGGGCACACTGGGCACCATGGGGGTCAGCCAGGTCGTGGGTCACAGGGATGCAAAGCGGCTCCCAGAAGGTGCGGGGAACCAGGCCCTGCCTGGCCCTGGTGGGGGCGCTGGCAGGCAGAGGGGAGACTTCAGTCAGTCTCTGGGAAAAGCAGTAGCCACATCCTGACTGTTCCTGAACCCCATCACCCCGGGCCCATGAGAAGCAGGTGTCCTCCGCACTCAGAGACTGACTTTCCACGCCAGCTGGAACCGCTAGGGCGGCATCCGACCATCCTAATGATGATGGTGATCATGCCCAGACATGTCACAGGGAATCCCAGGTCACAGATGGCACATCCAGCGCACAGCCCCGGGCAGAGCCAAGCACCTGTCCACCCTCCGCTCCACACCATCCTCCTTATCTACTGAGCCTCGACCAGCTGCAGGCAGTGACAGGGACAGGAGACACACCCTCCTTCTGTCCCCTCAGCCAGCGCCCAGGATGGGCTCAGGCGCCTGGAAAGGAGGATGTCCCTGAAGTGAGGCCTGTGTGGGCTGTGACATGGCACATCCCGCTCATGTTCAGAACTAAATCCCCAGTAAACCCAGAAGGTCCTGGAGAATCATGGAGAATGAATACTCATAACGCAAATCCATCTCCCCGTAACACCCACCCTTGCACATCTAGCACTCAGGGCCAACAAGCCATGAGCAATGAGGAGTGGGAACAGCGCAACACAGAGGGCCTGGAAATGGACAGACCTGGGCCAGAAGCCCTGATGTGCCAGTTACTTGCTGTGTAAGCCTGGGTAAGTCGCTCCACCTCTCTGGTCCTGTTTCCACCCAGGAGAGGGAGTAGTAAAAACGCATTCACCACAGAACAGCTGCTGCTATACTGAGTTCTCCTGTCTCCCTGTGCCATCTCACTATCGCTGGGTCATTCTTCCTCACCTGCCTCGGTGGGTCCATAAATGGCTGCAGGACCAGTAAAGAAGGCCTAGCAACAGAGGATAAACACCCTGGCTGTGCTCCTCCTCGAGGACTCAGATCCCAGCACACCCAAAAACCACAGGTTTCTAGCTGGGGAGGATCCCTCTTTGACCCCAAGAAATAAGTACCTGCCTGACGCCAAAGCTGCCCTCGCTGGCACCCTGCCTGCCATGCTGAGCTGGCCGGGAGTGAAATACAGGTGGTGACAATGTGGGCACACAGGGCTACTGACTTCTGTCTTAGGGACAACCTCCAAAGCCTTCCAGGTGCAGCGTTCAAGGGCAGAGCTGGCTGGGGCGGCAAGTGACACACACCCTGACTCTCAAGAGGTGGTGGTGGGGGGGGGCAAAGGAGGCACAGGGACACAGGGGCCTGGAAAGAGGGTGTAGGAGGTAGGGGAGGGCATCAGGACACTGCACCAAAAAAGAGGAGGGCATGGCTGGGGCTGGCAGCTCCCAAGCTGTCTCTAGTAGCACTTTCAGGGGAGGCCGGTGAGTCACCAGCTTCTCCCACACCCAGTGCCCTGTGAGGCGGTGCTGCTGGTCTTGTTCATGAATATTGGCTCTCAATAGAAAGTTTCTTTCTTTCTTTTTTTTTTTTTCCACAGGGTCGGTCTCACTCTGTAGCCCAGGCTAGCTTCGAACTCGCAGCGACCCTCCTGGTTCAGCCTCCTGAGACTGCAGGCATGCACCACCACTCCCGGCTCTCAAATAGAGAAATGGAAGGGCGGGGCAGGGGAAGAGGTCAACGGTCCTGAGGACCCCTATCGGCCAGGGCCTCTCCACGTCCGCGCAGGAAGGCGGTAGTGGGATGCGGCCCCGGCTCGCAAACCCAGGGAAGAGGCTCCCTGTCCCTGGCGCGCACAATCCCGGCTGTCGAGGCTGCACAGCTCCGGGCGGGGTCACCTTCCCATCTTGACGGCCAGGCTCGGTACCGAGGGTCCCGTCCGGCTCCAAGTCGTCCTCCGCCCCGCCCTGTGTCCGAGACCCAGGGTCCGAGGTCTGGACGACGGGCAGATCCCGGCGGTCCCTGAGGACCTGGACGGGAGTAGGACTGAACACTTACGTTCGCGGCCATGCTGAGGCCCGGCTCCCGCCCTTGGCTCCGCTCCGCTGGAAGTGGACTGGCCGCTCAGCCTGCAGCCTGCCGGACACTAACCTGCCCAGAGCCACGACACTCTGCTAGGAGCTCAGGGACTCCGCGCGACTGTCTACGGTTACCGCTCCTTGGGGCCCGGCTTCTCTGCGCCAGCGCGCCACACGGCCTGCTGGGAAATGTAGTTGGGCGGGTTAGGTGCTTTTGCAACAAATTTGCGACGTGCTCTGGCCCTCATTGGTGCGCCTGCGCACTGCAGGGTTCCTGGGAAGTGTAGTTCCTGTGGTTAGCAGCCGCCTCAGAAGCGCGCAGCCTGCTGGGAATCGTAGTTTCCGGCAGGGGTGCGACAGGCAGGTCTGAGAGGGAGGTGCACGCAGCGGAGAGCCCGCCTGCTGGAGTGAGGAGCGCGAAGTCGCGCCTGGGGGTCGTAGCGCTGGCGCCATGTCCTACTGCCGGCAGGAAGGTGAGTAGGGCCCGGGCGCCAGGATCCATTGGGGCTGGCGTGGGCGGCCGAGGTCGCGGCAGGCGCGGGCCCAGCTTGCCGCGCGGGCGCCCAGCTGGGCTCCCGCCCCGCACCACGTGCCCGCGCTCCGGACGGTGGCGCCCACGTGGCTCACAGCGACCTTTACGGGTCAGGCCTGGGGCAGTCAGCGTGGGCCCCGCGGCCGAGGTCCGACATCCGAGGCCAGGTGAACTGTCTGGCCGCGGTCAGGATCCTGAGGCCGCAGGCGAGGACGGCGACCCAAGCCCCACGGCCAGGAAGCTCCTAGCCCCTGCCACCCGACCTTCGCGGGCACTGGAGGTTGGGCCTCCCGCCCTTGGGCACAGGAAGCACCTTCCCAGCAGGGAACGGGAACGGGTGGGCACTGGGAGCCCAAAGTCACGAGGACAGTCTGGCAACCCCGGGAGGCTGAAGCAGGAGGATCGCGGCGAGCTCCAGGCCATCTGGACTACGTAGTGAGACCCTGTATCAAAAATTTAAAAAAAGAACAACTGTTAAGAGTTGGAATTCAGGCAGAAATCATTTGGTCCGTAGTCCAGGCCCTTCGTTAGGAAATCTGAAGCATAGAGAGGGAGGTGACCTACCAAAGGTCATACATCCAGTCTGAGCACAGCTTAAAAGATGGAGCCATTGCCCGGCTCCACAGCCTACTTCTGGACACACTGCTAACCTTTTTAAGCGCCGTGTCCATGAAGGGACACATGCCTAATGAGTGCTGCAATCGGGATCCCTCGGCCCCCCAGGCTTTAAGCACCCTATTTTATATTTCTCCTGAGTCTAACTTACCTTTTCAGGTAGGAAATTCTGAGCCTTTGGGGTTTTGAGGCTGTTATGGTAAAACTACCTCTCTTGAGGAGTCACAGGACCCACAGGTTCTCTGGGGAGGTGGGGTTGGGGGCACTGACATCATGGCCTGGTGCCTTGGCCTTTTTTCCTGGTTCCTAGTTTGGGGGTGAGAGTTGAAAACAACTAACTTTTAGGCCTTCCTTCGATTCCCCCACCCCACCCCCTCTCTGCCTCTGCATTACCAGGGATTGAACCCAGAAAGTGCTGAGCAACATCCCCAACCCCTTTTTATTTTCTTATTTTGAGGTGGTCTTACTGAGATGCACAAGCTGCCCTCCAACTTGCAATCCTCCTGCCTCAGCCTCCCAAGTAGCTAGGACCACAGAGTAGCTGGGATCACAGATGTGTGCTACCACTCAGCAGTTTCTAATGTAGAGCCAACCCTGTCTGGGTCAGTCTGCAAGTGTTTATGGTGCGCATGTGTAACGTCAGCCACTCAGCATAGAGTAGTGAGCAAGATGATGGTTTCATCGCCGTCCTGGCATGATGGAAGGGTTGGCCTGAGAACTGGGAAGTTCCACAGGGTCAGAGATTTCCCTTGTTTCAGGTGCCTCTTAGAACCTCGTCTTGTCTTCTGACCGTTTGTAGACTTAACCATCTGAAAATACCTCTTGCCTTCTAGCTTTGCATGTGGGGCTCTTTCTGAGATGTTGTTCATCCTTTGCCCCCTAAAACCTTTGGCAAGGGGTGCCAAAGGAAAGATCCTTCCCCAGCACCCCCTTCTTGAAAGGAAATCTGCTGCCCACCAGGCTTCTCCACAAGGTGCCTGGGTTGTGTTCCGCTCTGATCCCTGTACTTTTCTGGAATATTCAAGCATGATCTTCACCATTCATTCAGCAGACATTCCTTTGGTACTCAGTGCACAAGTGGTGCTGGTACCCAGTCAGCTGTTGTTCTCTGACCAGTCTGGAGGCTCAAGCTCTGGATGAGCCAAAGCAAGTCCCTGCCCAGAGCCTGGGCTTAGTCCCGGAAGAGGCTGTTCCCTTCTGTATAGGGAGGGGGCAAAGGGACCAGAGATGGACATGCCCGCTCTATCGTACCAGGGAGAGGGATGACCTGCCTTGTGGTGTGTGGGGCATGGATGGCGAGGTGCTCCCCTCCATGGTATGAACAGCGGGAGCATCCCTGCAGTGGGTCAGCTGATGCACAGAGCTTTCAGGAAGATGGTTGATGGGCTTACAGCTGCAGGGCATCCAGGGGAGGACAGTGAGGGACATGGCTAGGTGGGACCTGGCCTGCCACTTCCCCCGGTTGGTCTTTGGTAACCGCTCTGGACCTTCATTCCCTGCTGCACTTGATGGGTAGGGCAATACCTACAGGACATTGTAAGGTTCAGGTGAAACCAGTATTGAATGTCCCACCCCAGTGCTCACTGAGTCTCCCACTAGAAGCTGCTAGTATAAAGTACACCTGGCTCCCACTTGTTTCCCTGGAGGCTGTAGGACCCTCTGGCAGACAGGCCAGAGGTTGGGATCTGGTCCTGGACAGGACACTGTGCTCTGGCTTCTGGATACTGGTTATAAGTTTAGAACATCAGCACTTCTGTGACAAAGCTCCCCAGCCCCAGGCTGTGGGGATGGCTGTAGCATTCCTCATTGCCAGGACCCTCCCTTCTCCTGGAGGGTTTTCACCTTGTCATCCCCAGGCCGCCTGTGTCTGCCAGTCTCTGCCAGTCTCTTCAAGGAGCTGCCTGGACATCACTATCCTGGGCAGACTGGCTGCAGTAGCCCACAGGCCAGGCCCCCACATTGCCTTATGCTTCCCTCTGCCCAGGCCTTGCTCCTCAGACACTGTGTTCTGACTCCTGTGGGTAAGGGTATAGAAAGCATCCGTTGTCTTCAGAGCACTTTTCCTGTCCCATAGCACAGTGCAGGTACTGAGCACCCTGGCCCTGTGCTTTGTGAGGTCATCTGGTCTGCTGACGATCACTGGGCAGGAGGGCAGTCGCAGCACACAGAAGAGAGCCCACAGGTGGGGTGGCATGGACAGCAGGTGCTCTGAGAACCCTGAGAAGAGACTACCTCCTCCTTGTTTCTTTCTTGGAGGCAGGGGTCCTGTTGCTTTCTTTCTAGTGCAGGCTGGCCTTGAATTCACTGTGAATCCCAGGCTGGCCTTGAACTCACAGCGATTCTCCTGCACTCAGCCTCCTGAGTGCTAGGATTACAGGCATGTGTAACCACGGCTAGCTGCTGTTGCTTTCTTGCTGAGGATGTGACCTATTGCATGGAGGATTGTCAGCAAATTGGGGCTAATGAAATCACCTTTGGTGGGCTGGAGCGTTGCATTCCTTACCTGGAGGATACACTCAGAAAGCAGGGTGTGCTGCCTCAGTGGAGTTTTTGTTCCAGCTCAGGCTGTCAGGAGAGGTGGCTGCTGGACCGTCCTCCAGAGCCAGTGATGCCACCCAGGGGAGCAATGTTGGAAGGAAGGTCACCTCACATGGAGGCTGCATATAGGACATGGTTTGTGTGGCCGTTCTGGGCTTAAGGCAGACTGTACTGCTCTCAAGTGATACATTTCTCCTTCCACTCTCGCAACACTAGGGAAAGACCGGATAATATTCGTGACCAAAGAAGACCATGAGACTCCTAGCAGTGCAGAGCTGGTGGCCGATGACCCCAACGACCCATATGAGGAGCATGGTGAGTGATACAGGACCTGCTGGGGACCCCTAGCCACGTCCTAGGGCAGGCTGGGTGTTGAGAATTGTCTTCCCATGCCCTGGGCAGCTCTCCAGACATCGAATCCTTCTCTCCCTTAGGGAGGTGCTGGACCTGCACTGTGAGCCAGCAATCAGCTCTTTACTGAAGTTCTCTTCTCTCCTGAATGTTTGCACTAACTTAAACCAGCTGTGTGTTCCCAGTGATTTGGTGTCAGGCAAGGGTGTCTGTGGATTCCAGCAGTTACAGGTTCATCAAGGTGACGGGCCCATGTGTTAGCCAAGTTACCAGACTGAGTTCTGCCACATCTGCCAAGTGTGTTACCAGGCAGGCAAACAGGCAGCCACACTACTTGTCCCTGCGATACCTGAAGTCCTTGCTCTCTCCTGGTCGGTGCTTCAGCCAGCGCCAGGCACAGAGACAGACAGTTTTCCAGCAGCAGGATTCTGCTGACTCAGTCAAAGCCACCACTCACACCTTGGGTGTAGCACTGGTCACTTGGGGCTGGGACACCTCTAGAGGCTTTAGTGTGAACTCATCAGGCCCTCACCCTGCCCCTGTAAGGTAGGGGTGTGTGTGTGTGTGTGTGTACAGTGTTCATACAGTCCATGTATTATAAACAGTAGTCAGTTCACCATCAAAACAACTCCTAACACCCATGGTGACCACTGAGAAGCCTTCTAGTACTAATTGGTGATAGATATGGCTGAAGAGCTTGAAATTTTCAGTATCCATACTCCTAGATGGGACACTTGTTACCCTTCTTGTTTCTCGGGTTAGAGGAAAGCTAAGTATGCATATGCGGTCGAATCAGGAATGTCTAAATATAAAAATTTATTACAGTAAAAGACACATTGTTGTTCATCCTCCTTAAAATACTTTCAACACTTAATCCTGTTCTTGCCACTTTCTGGACCAGTTCTGAAAGTCCCCTTTCATGAGTGTCTTGTGAGGTAAATCAAAACTAAGGTAAATGCTGCTGCCCCGTGCCACCTCGAGGAACATCATGCTGGTAAAAATACTGCAGTGTGTCCTCATCCACCCAATTCTCCAGATCTGGCACTGTGTGACTTCTGATCCTCAAAGTCAAAATGACCATGAAAAGTGAATGTTTTAAATTGATTCAGGACATCAAGGCCATAACTAAAGACACACAGGAAAGAGGACTTCAGAGCTGCTTTAGGAAGCAGCAAGAATGATGGTAGTGAGGGAGAGTATCTTGAAGGGGATTAATTGCAATGTGTTTTTTACTGTGGTAAAGGTTTTTTAAAAGATTTAAATATTCAGTATATTATCATCCTTATCTCACATCCTGTTGGGAACAGTGGCATACAAAGTGTTACATTCTGAGAATGACAGCTCTAGGAGTTACCTTGAATCAGAGCTCTTTTATAAAGGAAAATAAATCACATGTCAGTTCTCCTACTCTGCCTACCTTAGGTCCGAACTAGGCTTTGTTTTCTTTGCCTCTCAGTGGTTTTAAAAAATGTACATCTGGCCTTAATTTTTTGAAGCTGCCATCTGCATGGGTTTGTATTGAGTCCCTGCAGACCTGGGCTGTCAGTTTTGAGTGTCTCCTTTGGATAACTACCTGTGCAGGGTTGGTGGGTGTGCACCTCCAGGGTGGCGTTTCCATGGTTTTTCAGCACTGAGATTCCCAAGCAGCAGGAGAAGGGGAGAGATGTGGGCCTTAGGGTTTGAGCTCTGGGAGTCCTGTGGACCTGGCTTGGACACCGAAGACCAGAGACCGCAGCCGTAGACAGGAGTTAGTAGTGCCTGCGGTGGAAGGTGGTTGATGATGACTGGGTCACTGGGTGTAACTCAGTGCCCAGGAACCTGCCATGTGGCTGTTGCTGGTGTTGGTGGTGAACGGCCTTGGAAGGAGCAGTGTCCTGTTCACCCTCAATATATGAGGACCAGTTGCAGCAGATCCACTGAGCAGTGTAGCTTCGGGGCTAGAATGGAGAAATGAGGCTTGGTCAGGACTTTGGACATGGCTGGGAGTGCCACGCCTGGGCCTATCCCTGGAGGGAAGGTTGTATGGAGTTTCAGTGGGCATTGTAGAGGCTCTTTTAAAGGGTGCTCTCTATCTTCGTAGCGGCTCACATAAGAAACTTAGATGAATCACATCTCTGTGTCTGTCAGTACTGTGTGGATGTGAACAAAGTTCAAAGATAGGGCAAGATAAAATTCAAAAGTAAGAGGCATATGTAATATTGAAAATGAAAAACCATCTAAAATTTCACCTGTATAGATTTTAACAGTTTAATACTTAGGGTTAGGATTTTGTTTTCTGGTTTCTTTTTTTCTTTTTTTGTTTTTTATGGTTCTGAAGGTCAAACTAAGGACCTGTGCATTCTGGGCAAGTGCTGTACCACCGACCCACACCTCAGCTCTCATACTTCCTGTAGAATGCAGTTGCACTGCTCTGATAGCCACTAGTTTTTCATCACACAGCACGTCATGGGCAGGTAGCTTCCCGAGTCCATGCATATGGGTTCGCCACCTTATTTTTACCTGTCCCAACTGCTGAGCTTGTAGCATGGCTGCACAGGAAGGGCTCAAGTGCCGAGGGTCAGAGTCAGTATTGCAGCTCATTCAAGTCTGGCTTTCAGAGAGCCCCACTGACCGCCTTAACTGCTGACTTCTAGGGCATAAATGGTTTCCAGGGTTCACGTCTCAGCACAGCCTCTAGCGCTGCGAGATGGCACAGAGCACAGTTAGCATTGCTTCTGGAGAGGAGTGCAGCCCTGTCCTGTAGGCGAGGAAGGCCAGAATTGGCTAGGCCCTTGAACCTGCTCCAGAGCCAGGGTTGGGTGCAGAGAAGAGACTGCACCAGGCCCCATGAGGACTGGACCAGACCTGGAGGGCACCTCTCACTTCTCCCTTGCTGCCTTCTCTCCCCAGGGCTGATCCTGCCGAATGGAGACATTAACTGGAACTGCCCATGCCTGGGGGGAATGGCCAGCGGCCCCTGTGGGGAACAGTTCAAGTCGGCCTTTTCCTGCTTCCACTATAGCACAGAGGACATCAAGGGGTCGGACTGTGTAGACCAGTTTCGGGCCATGCAGGAATGCATGCAGAAATACCCTGACCTGTATCCCCAAGAGGATGAGGAGGAGGAGGAGGAGGAGAAGCCAGCAGAGTGCACAGAGGGAAAGGCTCCCACTGAGGCCAGTGCCACCAAAGAAGAGGTGGTGTCCAGCTAATGCATGCCACCGTGTGGGCTCCCGTCCTCCCACTCCAGAGCGATGTGGACCTTTTGCAAAATGCCTTTTAGTTGCTCTCTGAGAAAGTGTCTTTCCCTGTGTCTGTATACTGTAATGTGTAAAATAATTTATTTTGATGATCAGGGTCTTGGCCCCTTGACAGATACACTGAAAAGGAAAGTGGAGGCTGTGTGTGTGTGTGCGTGTGTGTGTGTGTGTGTGTGTGTGTGTGTGTGTCCTGTATAAACCTGTCAGCCAATGTAGCCACCACTTTTTCTTTTTTGGAACCTTGCACTTGCAAGGAAAGTGGTGGAATCACTGAGCTAAATCCCTGGCCCTGTAGCCACCACTTTTGATTTCTCTCTCTCAGATTACCCTGAATTTTGCCACTCTGAAATAATGCTGAATGTTCTCAGCAACTGAAATCATTATCCAGGAATGTTTCTTGTGAGTGAGTTGATTTGTTCTGATGCATAATATCCCTTTCTGTAGCTTTTATACCTCTATGAGAAGTGAAATAGAAGCACCAACATCTTCCTTTAAAACGCTGGTGGGGGGCCATTCCTCATAGAAGAGGCCAGGTGGTCAAGACCGCCGTGCCGTTGCACATAGGGTCCTGGACTTCATTCCTCATTCACTTGGTTTCCACTCACCTTGAACTCAGTTTTCTAGCCTGGAAAGTGGAGATTTAGACCCTGCAGTTCCTGTCCCTTTCTATGTGAAAGGAAAGGCTGGTTTTTATTGTTCCAAGAGCCCTGGATTGGGGTTCGTATTCACACTGGCTCTCAGGTTGGTCAGATGTAATGTTCTTAGAGGAGGGGACCTAATTATTACCAGAGTAACAGCTGAGAGAGGAAACTGAATTTAATGACTCATTTAAAAGGAAGGTGATTTCTACCTGACTTGAATGTGTCCTCTGTTTTTATTAGGTTTTGTTCTTTGAGGGTACTGGGGGTTGAACCCAGAGTCTTTACCTTTAGTGGCCTGCTGTTTTCCAGAGCTTTCCCGCCGGTGGCCTTGCCAGCGGTCTGCTTGTTCACTGGCTTGGCAGAGAAGAACGAAGCTCTCCTGATGAATGGCTGCACCGTTTTGGGCCTGTTGATTTTTATTTTTCTTCCTGTACTGGGGGATCAAACCCAGGGGTGCTCTGCACATCCATAGCCACAGACCCTTTTTAAAACTTTGAGACCTCAGAGTCTCAGGAAGCTGTCTGTGTGGCATTCAAACTTGCAACCCCGCCTCAGGCTTCCCGAGTGCTAGGGCTCCCAGTGTGCGCCACCACATCCAGCTATGGAAAAGCTGTATGAAACGAGACTGGCTGGTCAGGAGCCTCGCTGCATCTCATTTGTATTCTCTGCGTCTTTGTGTAGTAGGAAAAGCAACTGCACTGTTGGTGCCTACTACAGTCATTGCTGTGGCTCCTTGCTGCCAGCCCCTGTTGTGTGGGGTGTCCTCACACACCAGCTGCTGTCTGCCCACTCTGTGACCTGCTCTGACGCCCTCGAGGGATTGGGTCAGCCCTGCACATGTGAGGCCACTCCTTGCTCCCACAGACCAGCCATGTATTGGGGTGCCCATGACCGCCTCCATGGGTTGCTTGAGCAGCTCACAGATCTCAGGGAAACACTTTACATACTACTGCTGGTTTAGTACAAAGATGTTTTAAAGGGTATGAATGACCAGACAGATGAGATAAAAAGATACATCATTTGAGGATGGGGAAGGGGCTACTGTCCACCAGGCACTTCCATGGGCTCAGCAACTAGAGGCTGGGTTTTAGGACTTGGTTAAGAAGTCCTGGTGGCTTCAGTGTTGGGCACCGTGACCACTATATCTAGCCCCTCTCCTCCCAGGATGAAGGGAGAGTAGAGCTGAAGGTTCCAGCCCTCAGATCACAGGGCTGGTCCCTGGCACCAGCCCCAGCTACCAGCCATGTGTTGGCATGCAGGAAGAGAGATACTTAATTTCGGGATTCCAAGGACTTCAGGAGCTATTCCAGAAAATGAGGACAAAGACTGGATAGACAGATGTATAACAAATATCTTATGTATCTTCTCATTGGTCACAATGTTAACAATTTTCCAGTGGTCACCATTATAAGCTAGTGTGATCCAGTCTATTTTTTCTGATTACAAAGAAAAATTGTGAAATAGAGCCAGGCATGGTGGCACATGTCTATAATCCCAGCACAGTACACCTGTGTCCCTGTGAATTGCCATATTGTTTGTACATTCATGGAATTTGTCCTTTTCCATTGCCCAAATTCATCTGCATGCTCATCCCTTACCCATTCAATGATCCAGATAAAAGAAATCAATTTAAGGCAAAAATTTCATGCAGAGAGATAGCTGTGGGCTCAAGCTCAGAAAAGCCACGAAACCAAGCATGATGGTACATGCCTGCAATTCCAGCAGACAGGAGGCTGAGGCAGAAGGATGTCAAGTTTGATGTTACCCTGTGCTACATAGAGGTCAAAACCAGTCTGGACTACAGAGAGAGACTATCTCAACAAATAATCACCCCCCCATAATCTACATAATTAAAAACAATAGTTACACTCTTAGTAATAGTTATACCCTGATAGATAAGTCAGGGTGTTAAAATTGGAAAACGGGGAACATACATTTTGAAAAGCATCCAACAATATCCACAATAACTAAATTAAAAATCCCACCAATTAAGTTAACATCACATACTAAACTAAAAGTGAAGCTTAGCAAATGATGTATTTTTTAAATTCCTTTTTCATCTTTTTAATTAATATATGACTGGAGTACACATTGATTATACTAATCACAGAGAATTAGTATATAACACATCTTAATTCTTATTTTCATTTCCTCTATCTCTTCATCCTCTTCCCTTTTACAAAAGATCTATTCCTCAGCTAGCTATTATCTTGTATTTTGCTCTTTAATTTATTGATATTATTTTGGGTTTCTTATATAAAAGAAATCAAATGATATTTAAGCTTGTGTGTCTGATTTATCTCACTGAACATTATGGTCTCAAGGTCCATCCATTTTCCTACACATACATTTAGACATTTTACTATTCTTGTCAGAATTATTACTATACTCTTATTTGGAAAAGAAATTTTTTTCTACATAGGTTACAAAACTAGGTAACAACTTGGATATCTGAAAGGTTTATCCTTCAATAACCCTAACAATTTACATAAATAACTTTTTTCAATAAGTTTCTGTGAGGATTGGACACTTGAGGCTACCACCAGCTAATGCAGCAAATACTCCTTGCAACTTTTTCATAATCTATTAAAATAAGGCTACTTAGAATACGCACAGTGAACATGTAGGTAGTTTGTGGATCTTGGCTCCTGTAAGTAGTCTTGTAATAAATATGGGAGTGCAACTGCCTTTTTAACATACCAATTTCATTTACTTTGTTTATATACTCAGTAGTGGGATCACTAGCTTTTATGGTAGTTCTATTTTTAATTTTTTTTGCAATCCTATTTTGATTTTTTTATATATGTGTAGTCCATAATGTTTACATGATGTGTGGGAAGTTTCTTAATTCCTTTCTTCATTCTCTATCCCTAGGGCTGTACGTGCACTCATGAACTACAAAAATCCCATTTTCTCTGCATCCTCACCAGTACTTGATATTTTATTTTTTTTGTTAATAGTGATTTTTAACTAGAGTGAGGTAGTGTTTCCTTCTGAGTTTAACTTACATTTCCCTTCACATATCACTGCTAGAATTGTATCCTATCACCAAACGTTGACTGGTGGCCTACTGTCTTAAAATCTTCTGTCACAGAAGAATGAGGAAAAATGAAACAGCACTCTGATGGCTTCTTCTATATTTCTCATGGTTAATTACAAAGTGAGAGAAGGTCCACCTGAAAAGCTGTATGTTGTCTGACTCCAAGGTCATTTTCAGGCACTTTCTGAAAGTTGTGTACATGGCTTCTGTAACATTTGGGGAGGGTTGTACACCAGGCCACACTATGCCACACTGTAACATTCAGGGGTGGACAGCAAGCCAAGGCTCTCCTGAAACACACAGCTCTCGTTGGTCCTAAACCCAGCATTGGTAAAGAAGGATCTCTTGTCTGCAGCTCCTTTTACTGAGATCCTTGTCCTACATAGGCTCCTAGCATCTGGCTCCCTGGCTTGTCTTTCATCTTAAGCTTGGATTTCTTCTGCAAATGATACTATTCACATTTTGCATTATGTCACATTTCCAAAGACACTGTGTTATGTTAAGATCAAATTTACCTTGTAGGGAGAGCTAAAAAGCACACTCTGAAATACAGGTTCTGGAATCCAGTCCCTGAAATGAGGCCATAGTGACTGTATGTGAACTGAAACAGGATCCCCAGCTTTGGAGGTTGGAAAACCCTACTTCAGGGAAGGGACTCGCCCTGTGAGAAGGACCTGAGGCACTGTTATTGGGGCTCCCAACTGAAGGCCCAGCCTGGCCACCCCTCTATGTTGCTGAGTTCAAGTCCCAGCTCTGCCATTTACCAACTCCAGACAGCGGCTGGACCTCTCTGAGTCTCAGTTTCTAGGCTGGAGAATGCAGAGGGGAGAGCTGTGTCCAGCCCACAAGTCCGCTGCAGGCACAGATGAGTCAAGACACTGAAGGTGTGGTCTGCTCCCGTGCTAGGGAGCCCAGCTAGCTGCCCCCCACCCAGCTGAAACCTGCCTCCCTCCAACCTGCTCCACACAGGGAGTGCTGCCCCGCCCCCGCCCCGGGCCACACCCCTGTCCCCTCAGCCTGAGACGGCACTGTGTTCTCTGTGTCATCTCGTGTTGCCAGCTGGTCCCAGCCTCTGCCAAGCTCCCACAGAACACACGGGAAACAGCCAGGTGCCCGCACAGCTGGGAGAGGGGAAATCCTTTCCTTGCAGTCACCGAGAACGTTGCAGGCTTCTGGGAAGTGTCCTGGGCTCCTCTCTGACAGTGCTGCAAGGGCCCGGGCCCATGAAGGCCTGTGATGTCCCCCATCCCAGGTCCCCCCAAGCCGGCCAGGCCTCACCAAGGTGCCTCTTACCGCAGGGCACTGTGGGAGTCTGAGAACCCGCCCGCCTGCGTGTCCTTCTCAATTGTCCGGTCAAAGACCAGTCCCGCCAGGGTGCTGAAGGTGATCCCTGAAAGAGCAGATGGAGCAGGAGAAATGCAGCAGAGTCAGTTCCCAGGCCAGGGAAGGAGACAGAGAAAGCACACTCGGTTACATGCAGGAACCAGGAACCATGCCCAGCGCCATCTCAGGAAGGCGAAACCAAGGCTGGACGGAAAGATGCCACTTGCTCACAGGCATGTGACCAGGACGGGCTGGGCCGGGATTTGAACCCAGGCCAGCCCGGGTGACAGCCCCTGTCCTTCCTGCTGTACCTCCCAGCCTCTGGCTGCTCCTGACAGGCTCAGTGTAGACATAAGACCATCGCGCTCCCGCCTGTGAGTGAGCACAGGACGGGCAGTGCCCTGAGCATCTGCTTTCACACTGCTGTTCTTGTCTCTTCACCTCGACCTGGACACTCCTGGGGTCCCAGGGGCGGGGGACAGAGCCAGGCCCGGCCAGCCTGAGCTCCGAAGGCCTGGCTCATGCCTGTTAGTCCTCTGAGCTATCACTCTGCCCAGGCGATGCCACATGCAAACCCAACTCCCACGATGGCCTGCAAAGCCCAAACCCCGGCCGCCTGGGCCAGACAGGGAGCAGTGGGATGATACTGAGCTCCACACCTGGCTGGTTAGAGCTGGAAGATGGAGGCCAGCACTGCAGCACTTGGCCCTCTTTCAACCAGTGCCTGCCACCCCAGTTGCCCAGTCAGTGCTACCAAGGAGATGGCTGGACAGTTGGACGCTGAACGGAGAAGCTGACTGCCCCCAAAGGCCACAACTGCTCATCCCAGAAAACACCTAACCCTGCTGGAGCGCATGAAGAACAACTTTCCATCCACCAACAGCTCCAAGTTCAAAACCACCAAGTCACACATGGACTCTGAAAGAGTCAATTTAAAGATTTTTCTGGCAACACATGCAAGCTCAAATGAGTCAGGATTTCTAACAAGGTGAGGAAGTTCCAAATATCGACCCAATTGATCCCCAATGCTCTTGAACACATTAAAAAAAACCAAAACCTTACAAAGGCAAAAATCTCAAGACACTCCCTGACTTCCCAAAGATACCCCTCACCCCCGCTTCTGCTTCATCATGGAGAAGTGGACCATGTACTATGTAAAATTCCACTCCAAGATGAGCAACCTGGACCTGATCAAGAGTCTGTCCAAGAAATACAAGAAGCTTCTGGAGAAGAACATGAAGTATATTTAGGACTTCCAGGAGGAAAAATAGGAGTTTGAACAAAACCTGGCCTGGTTCAGGGAGAACCCCTCTGACCTTATCTAGAACGCAAAGAAATTGGACATCTCTGAGAAGCCCTGAAATCCCCAGCAGCTGTGGCACACCCACAAGAAGGTGTACCTCACAGTGTAGCCAGATGCCACTGAGAAGGAGAAGAAGGACTCCCTGGGAAGGCAGTGGCTTCAGGGTCTTAGCTCTCAAACAAAAAAGGCTGAAATGGATTCATGAGGCCCTGGAGCAATGGAAGGAGGACAAGGAGATCATGCTTGACTAGATCAGCAGGTGACCCACCAAGTTACCTCTAAATGCCTAGCTGTCTTGTGTGAGCTCATAGCTGACACGAAGGACCAGCCCAGCACGTTCTCAGCTCCTCGAGTGGGCCGTGTCTGCCATGTTCATCTTCTTGGAGGAGAAGCAGCAGCAGCTGCAGGAGGAGTGAGCCTGAGTTCCCCAAGTGGACTGAGTAGATCTGGCAGCAGAGCATCATCTGCAACTACTTGGCCCAATTAAAGAACAACCAAGTAAAGGCACCAAAGGCCATGAAGATGACCAGGAACAAGACAGAGAAAATGAGAAGTTGATGTGGATCCAGAAGCTGGCTGAGGACCGGAGCATTACGAGAAGGCTGAGTGAGATTCAGCACCCCAGCCGCTGTGAACTCTTCCAAGAAGATGAAGTTCCAGGGATAGTCCTAGAAGTCCCCATGGACAGTTACCAGAAGTTCTCCCAGGAGCTAACAGGGAGCTGAGCCACCTGCCACTGAAGGCATGCATGGTGGAGATTGGTGGCTGCTGGCTGGTAGTGCAACTCACAGAGCAGGAGGAACACTATGAGAGGCTGGCTGGGGAGCAGCAGAACCAATACAAGGTACACCTGGACCTGGGAGTTGTGCATAA